>NW_005871127.1:334753-372952 GCF_000147115.1 Myotis lucifugus
TATAGATATAGATATAGATATAGATATAGATATAGATATAGATATAGATATATTTATATTTAAGAACAGGTGCTTTAACTTCTACACAACATCAAAAGGTTTGACAGTGAGACCTGCTCATTTCACTGGGTATGATAAAACGACCACAATTATTGGGATATTTAACTAAACAAACCAAGTTCAAAATGTAGGCCTCCAAGTCATTTTATTTGGATTGTCTGGGTTACCTTACTGATCACATTAACTGGATAATTGCCAAATTTACTAGTATGCTAGATAAATTTCCTATGAAAGGAGTAAGTTTTGGCATTGAGTAATTAATCTTTATAAGTAGGCTGACTTTCTAAAAAGATATAGAAAGACCTATTGAATTTGTGGTTTAAAGCCCAGATATTATAATAAAATGTCACTTTCTTGCTAGTCACTTATCGCACCCTGGAGACGCTCATTAAATTTTAAAAAAGGTGTAGTATTAAAAACTTGGAAAGTTTTTTCTGCATATGTATATTTTTCTGTTTAATCTGGGTTTGATTTCTGCTATGCAGATCATATCAACAGAAATGCTGAACTCCTTGTCACTGACGCTCTCATTTTCATTCATTTGCTTGTAGTCACCTGGGCAGCCTTGTGACTGTCCTGTCCAGGCAGCATATGCGATGGCTCTGGGACTTCAGTGGAAGAAAGCCCTTCTGGATAGGCAAGTATTTGCGCAGCCCTGAGCAGGGAGACAAGAACTCGAGGAGAATGTCTCTCTTCTATGGGCCAAATGGTTGTGATTTATAATCTTTAAAAACTCATCTTTTTAAAAAAATTTTTATTGTTTAAGGTATTACATATAGTAGTACATATGTCTCATTTTCCCCCCATTGACCTCTCCCCGGCCACCCTCACCCCCAGCACATGCCCTCACCACCCCTAGTGTCTGTGTCCATTGGTTACGCTCATATGCATGCACACAAGTCCTTTGGTGGATCCCTTTCCCCCTCCCCCCACCCTTCCCTCTGAAGTTTGACAGTCTGTTTGATGCTTCTCTGTCTCTTGATCTATTTTTGTTTATCAGTTTAGTAAAAACTCATCTTAATTACACAAAACTTTCATTTTTAGACACATCTCAAAGAAATAATAAGGGATATGGGTCTATTTATAGATAAGTGAATTCAACAAGTGGTATTTCTAAAAGTAAAAAAAAAATAGAAAGAGCTATAAATAGGGGATGATTAAATAAATTATAGTGTAGTCATGTGAAGGAATATTTAATATTTAGTGCTTTGTGGAAGCATTAAATATTAAAGACATGACAAAATGTCTCATACTTATTAATACTCAATAAATATATATTGGATGAACATTATACATAAAATATTTGTGGCAAGGTACTTAGTAAAAAGGCAGAGTGTACAAACATATGAAGCATGAAATAATTTAAAATAAAAAAGAGCCAGAACCGGTTTGGCTCAGTGGATAGAGCGTCGGCCTGCGGACTCAAGGGTCCCGGGTTCGATTCCGGTCAAGGGCATGTACCTTGGTTGCGGGCACATCCCCAGTGGGGGGCGTGCAGGAGGCAGCTGATCAATGTTTCTCTCTTGTTGATGTTTCTGGCTCTCTATCCCTCTCCCTTCCTCTCTGTAAAAAATCAATAAAATATATTTAAAAATAAAAAAGAAATTTATATATATGAACTATATATATTTATATACATGTAATATATACATATATTAAAAGAAACATGTCAGAAAATTAGAAATGTTTAACCTGCAGTTGAGAATTGTAGGTGATTTTAATGTTATCCTTGTTTTCTGAATTTTTAATATTTCCTACATTTTAAACAATAATACAAATCCTTTCAAGCCCTTCTCAGGGCCCCTCAAAGTCAGTGTTCTCACCATCTCTCTCGAAAGGTGGTGTGTTTCAGGAAGACACTAATAAACCATTCTTGGCTTCTCAAGATCTCTTTACCCCTCAGGGAGTCTCTAAATTCTGAAATTATCTGAGAGTATTAAGTTAAAGCTGAAGGATGAGTTTTCTTTACATCCACAGCTAATCTCAAGGCTCTGTCCCCACAAAGTTCTAGGCATAGTGTGACCTGGTCAATAATTCAAGGGCGCAATCTAGAACAAGATAGGTTATTCCTAACTACAAGTACTACATTTTATTCTACCCCAAAATATTGACTGAAAATCGGTTGAGAGAAGATTGTATGCTATGTAACTAAGATTGTTTTCACGGTCACGTGTGGTTTTGAGATTCAGATCATGCTATTGAGGGGGATCCTTTTCTCATTTTCTTCTTTTTTATTTCTCTTATAAAAGAAAATGAGGGGGAGGAGCACTTCTTTAAGAGAAATTCCAAGAGCTTTGCAACATTAAAGTGTAATTTCCAAAAATTGCCAGTGGGAATAAAGAGGCAAGTTGAGAAAAGCTGCTTTTTGTTGAAATTGTCACAGATGGAAAAAGTCTTAAGCTTTAGACTAAAAATAATACTGAGTAAGTTACTTTCACATAGGAAAACCGAGACGTTTAAATAATGAGGAACAAGAACAATAGACAAGAGTGTATCTGTGTCCCTGTGATAGAAGTTCTGCCTATAGGATACGATAAATAATGATTGTCATTTAGTAAACACATACATTTCATGTGCTTAACATGCATGATCTTATTTCACCCGCAAAACAAAAATACGTTTTTATTGATTTTTAGTAAGAGAAAAAGAGAGAGAGAGAGAGAGAGAGAGAGAGAGAGAGAGAGAGAGAGAGAGAAACATCATCAATCAGTGCCCCCCGTTGCCTACCAGGAATTGAACCCACAATCTGGGCATATTCCCTGACTGGGAATTGAACCAGAAACCTTTTGATGCACAGGACAATGTTCAACCAACTGAGCCATATGGACAGGGCAATATATTATTTTTATTCCAATTTGCAAATGGGAAAACTAAAACTTAGAGGGGTTGAGTAACCTTCCCGAAGATGTTCAATGCATACATGCTGAAGCTAGGTTTATATATTTTTATTGATTTCAGAGAGGAAGGGAGAGGGAGAGAGAGATAGAAACATCAATGATGAGAGAGAATCATTGATCGGCTGCCTCCTGCATGCCCCACACTGGGGATTGAGCCCACAACCCAGGCATGTGCCCTGATGGGGAATTGAACTGTGACCTCCTGGTTCATAGGTCAATGCTCCACCACTGAACCACACCGGCCGTGCTGGAGTTAGGATTAAAATTCCCATCTGCCAAACCCCAAAGCCTTAAGTGCTTAGTTGTGCCCTGTAGGATCCCCATATCCCATGTTTTAGAACATAGGCCCATGTTTGCATGTGGCTATTGAGATTAGAACAATAGACGGATATGATATCCAAGTATAAATGTAATAAAATCGTTTGGCACATTGTTTTGGTTCACATTAGGTTTGAATAACAAAGTGCATGCTGGCCACTGGGAGTGGATTGGCGGTGAGCCTGTCACCTTCACCAACTGGAGCAGGGGTCCCCCTCGACGTTCAAAGCCTGGCAAGAACTGTGTTTTGGTTCAAAGACAAGGAAAATGGCAAACCAAGGACTGTAGGAAGGGCAAAGCTCACAATTACGTGTGTTCCAGGAAACTCTGAATGTAACTGGCCTTCCAGGTACCCAATGGGATTTGTCACCTATTTATTTACAAGATTTATGAATATTTCTCAATAGAAAAAAAGGTGTCACGACTAACTTGGTACATTTTTTTTGTCATAGTGTATGATTCATTTTATTTAGTAAAAAAAGGGGGGACATAAATGAATACCTTCAGGAAGACTGATAAATGAATATTTCTTACAGGAAGAGATACAATTCTTGCATCTCAGTACTTTTCAAAATAAATGCCTGATGTATTATTTGGAACAAGATTTGCTCATTCTAGGAGACCACCACTCCAACCCCATTCAGTATCTCAGTCAGCCCTAATTTTTCATGGTCTTTGGATTTTTTGGTCCCAGTACTTCAAATGGGTCTGTTCTGAAATCCATACTGCCGGTGCTTCTGCCGCTTCGGCCTGAGTGAAGCTAACCCTAGTTCATTCAATCGGGGCTGGACGGCCAAGGGCTGCTGTGTCCCTTTGGAGCCGTTTCAAATGTGAAACCTGAGCTAAGAGGCCGTGGATCAGAAGGAGAATTCTCTGTGGTGAGAGGGAAAGCTTTAGATGGAAGAAAGTTGACGATGGAGGCTCATCTGCAAAGCTCTAGTTCAGGTAAGAATTTGGAGGCCACCTGTGCTTCGGGGGTCTACCCATCAGTACTCAGGAGCCAGATCTCCTTTTGGAATAAGAATGTTGGCCTGTGCCATTCCAAGGCTAAGAATTGCATTTCCCCAGCCTTACAGAGTCATGAGAAATTTGAAGGAACATGAGCATCTCTATTCATTTATGTTTGTAACACTGACTAGGATTTGTCAAGGACATTTTGGAATAAAGAGTATATATAAATGATGCTTAATATATGGCAGAAAAATACTGCTTCCTCAGAAGTGTCCCAATGAACTCTGCTGATGAACAACAACAACAAAATAATACTGAAAACAAAGCCCTTGAAAGCCTATACTCTCAGAAAGGAGTTTGATGCCAATTTGAGCCCTTCAACCTGTAATATCCGTAGAAATGCCACGTGGACGCGATTCTCTGATGTAAAGGTACCTTGTTAATTTATAACGTCATCCGAGTGAAACATTGCTGTAGCGGTGAAGCATGTCGCAGACTTATAAGTACCCCCTTCTGAAATCAAGGTTTAATTACAGGAAATTAGAAATTTACTTCTGAAACATTTACTCAATGTTTTCCTCTTTTCATAATCACTAAAAAATATGGTTGTGCCAAATGTAACTTGCTACATGAGCCCCAGAGTAACTTCAGAGTCAATATGAGGTTACCCAGGAGACCAGTGCTTCAGTTCTTTGGGCAAAACTAAAAAAGACTGAAGAAATTCTGCCAAATTTCTGGATATAAAACAGCACAAGCTTGTTTTATGTCTGCTCGTTTATCAAGATTTTGGTTAATAGAAATATTTACAAAGAGAGGCTGAGATAAGACTTAGACATCCTAGGAGAGAAAGAAAAAGTCCAAGGAATGAGGAATTCAAGGGCCACACCTTCCTACTGGAACTCTATTAACTATTTAAAACTGAAAATTCAGAACCATGGCAACCATGTAGAACCTGTTTGGCAGGGTAGATTTTATTATACAATGAACATAACTGCAGTGACAGTGCCACTTAAATGTAATTGCAATGTTAGCACAGAGAGAGACTGTTTTGAATTTTTATAGCAACTAGAAATACCACAAGAATGTTTTAAAAATATTCCTGATCATGAAAGCATTAGTCAAGTTGCAAAATCCAAGTAATGGAAAGAAGAGACATATAAAAATTCAGGCAAGTGTGGGTGCTGAGCAACATTCATCATGATCTTCACTTCTTTCTCGAGATTGGGCTTGACTCAGGGTCCAGGGAAGAATTAAATGATTGTCATGGTTCTCTCCACCTTGATTGGTCACTGTGGCCATTCGGGTTCTGGGTGGAGCAGGAAGGAAGGAAGTGGAGTAATGGTGGAATGGGAATGGGAAGAGCAAAGGGAAAGGAGGAGAGGAGGGTTGAGTAAGAAAGGAGGGGACTGATGGTAGCTAAGAGGAAAAGCACCAGGAAGAAGAACCTGAAGCCACCCCGCCCTTCTCCCCACACTTGCTGACTAACTCAGGAAAAGACCCGCTTTATCCAAGGGCATCAACCCAACACAACAGTCAGGAGCTTTTCAGAGTATTGTGATATTTGGTTTTTAACAAAAATAGACACGTACACAGCATATATTTGCTCAACATAAACTTGTAAAACGTATGATCATTATTTTATCTCCTTGCAAGGAGTGATACAAATGAACCAGGTGACATTTATTTACATTTCTGCTTTTGTTAATTTTCAATACAGCCCCAAGTAACAGGCACCCATTTTCATTAACAGTTCAGTTCTGTATAATTTAAACCATAAACTGGTGCTAAAGAATTTCTGCAAAAAAAGCAGCTTATTAAATGTACTGTATCTATTATTGTATCAAAACCAATAAAATAAACATTTCTGAACCACTATTCCTTTTGTTTTCAACATTTCATATTTATTCTATCCATTATAAGAAGGGATGGAGAAGAAAACTCAACATGTCTTTTTTGTTGTTGTTACTCCTCACCAGAGGATGTTTTTCCATTGATTTTTTTTTTTTTTAGAGAAAGTGGAAGGGAGAGGGAGAGATAGAGAGAAACATTGATGTGAGAGAGACACATCGATTAGTTGCCATCCACATACACCCCAACCAGGACTGGGGATTGACCCTTCAACCGGGGTACATGCCCTTGCCTGAAATCAAACCCGGGACCCTTCAGTACAGAGGCTGACGCTCTATACACTGAGACAAACTGGCTAGGGCGTCTTTTTTATTCTGACTTTTAGGTCAGCCTTTAGTTATATGGCTCCCATCCATTCACCCAGCCACCCAGCCACTCATCCACTGTTCATTCAACAAATACTGAATCATGAGTTCCAACCCAGAATAGCACATGCATGCACATTTCTAATTGATGTGTGTGTGTGTGTGTGTGTGTGTGTGTGTGTGTGTGTGTGTGGCTTTTTATCAGGGAGGAGGTCACAGAGGAACTCACTGATTATATCATCTCTTTTCAGAAATGGAGGAAAGCACACACTGACAAAAAGTGCTCAGCCTGTCTTTTGTTGTATTTCTCTCCTGATTATGACACTGGTGTCAATGCAGTGAGTTTATAATCAGCTCAAAGTGTTATTGCCAGCAGCTATCGACATTTCCTGTCTCCAGATTGAGTTAGAAACTAAAGTTTTCAAATCTAGCTAATTGTTTTTGCAACTATTATTTTTCCCCAAAAAAAGACAGGAGTATGTCTCTCTGTGTCTTTGAGATTTCTGGAGTAACAGGAATTTAAAAAAAGAGAACTTGTATATCATCTCACCTGATATCCATATTGTACAACAGAGGAGACTAAAGTCCTTGAATGTTAAAGTGGGAAGAAACCACCACTAGAACGAGGGTCTTCTAATTCTTCCACATATCTATTACCACTTTGAGCAAGTGGTTTTACTGTTGTCAACTAACATATATTGAATAATGAGTATGATATGATAAGGTTCACCATACATTTGAATATACTGTAAGTGAAAGAAGGTGGACACAAAAGGCCATGTATTGCCTGTGGCCAGTGTAGGCAAATCTGCAAAGACAGAAAGTAGATGAGTGGTTAACAGGAGATGAGGACAAAGGGACATTGGGACTAATTGCTAATAGGTAAAGGGTTTCTTTTTTGAGAGGGTGGAAATGTTCTGAAATTAGATAGTGGTGAGGTTGCACAACACAGTGAACAAACTGCAAACCATTAAAGTGTGCTCTTTAAATGGTGAATTTTATGTGATAGGAATTGCGTTTCAATAAAAGTGCTATTTAAAATCACCATAAAAATATTTAATTTAGAAAGCTATAAATGGCTTGATGTATTTGACTCATCCAAGATACTTTCTCCAGTCCTTGTCCCATGTCTCACCCAGGTTTCTGTTTATCTTTTTTTGTATAGTTGGTTAAGCGGGAGAGAATGCTTATTTAACATATTTTTTAATTTACAGTGCTATGTTGGTGATTTCCCTTCGCTTTCTCTCCATTAATCAAGGGGAGGACTGTTAGTGATTCAGAGTGTGTCTGGATGTCTGTAATGGCCTGAATGACATGATTTTCCTTAAATTAGTTTTACAGGTCTTTAGAACAGGATCATGCAGGAAATGAATATACTGTCCTCATAACTTACACACATAACTGTTTACTTTTGAACATTTTTATAGGTCTTATATTCTAGTAGGCAATAAAGTTTAGTTTCTCTTAAGACAGAAACTAAATAAACTAACACTTTAATTAAAGGCCTTATGGTAACCTGCAGTGCTTTTTCCAAGCAATGAGGTATGAGTTTACCTTTTGCTCTATCCTTCTCTGTATTTTTGCTTCCCAAAGGCAATCAATCCTAATTTACCCTCCAGAAGAAAAATGAAAAAAAAAAGATATACTGTCCTTAAAACTAGTCAAAATAAAGCCGGAGTGACTATATTAATATCAGAGTATATTTTAAAGCCAAGATTATCACCAAGGATAAAGAAGGTTATTTGATCACTTAAAGGGACCAATGCATCAAGAGGACACAATAATCATAAACATGTATGCATCTAGTAACAAAGTTTAGAAATTCATGAAGCAAAAACTGATACAACTGCAAAAAGAAATAGACAAATCCATAATTATAGTCAGAAATGTTAATACCCCTCTCTTAATAATGAAGAGAGCAAGAAGGCAGAAAATCAGTAAGGACACAGAAGTGTGGGCACTGTTGATCAGATTAACTTAATTGACATTTATAGAACACTCCACCCAACAAGAGCAGAAGATGCCTTCTGTTCAAGTGCATACAGGGCATTTACCAGGGCAGACTGTTTTCTGGGACATAAAATGAATCTCAATAAATTTTAAATGATTCAAATCACGCAAAATATGTTCTCTGACCACAATGGAATTGAATTATAAATCAACAGAAACACCTTTGGAAAATCCTCAAATGTTTGGAAGCTAAATTATAGATTTCTTTAACTCATGGTTAAAGTAGAAATCAAAGGGGAAATTAAAAAGTATGGTGAACTGAATAAAAATGAAAACACAACATATCCAAGTTTGTGGCATGCCCATAACGCCTTACTTAGGGGAATTGTATAGCACTAAGTGCCTAAATAGAAAAGAAGAAAGGTCTTACCCTCTAGTTTCAACCTTAAGAAACTAGAAAAAGAAGAAAACAGAAATAAAGAAGTAACAAATTATTACAGTGGAAATCAATAAAATAGGAAACAGTGCAACAATAAAGAAAATGAATGAAACCCAATCTAGATCTTTGAGAATATCAACAAAACTGTTAAATCTCCAACCAGACCAATCAGGAAAAAATGCGTGAGGAATGAAAATGAGAAGTTATATCAGGAATGAGGTTATATCGAGTGACATCACTAGAGATTTTACACTACTAAACGCACAATAAAGGACTATCATAAACAGCTTGTACCAATATACAAGTTAAATAAAATGGACAAATTCCTTGAAAAACAAACTATCAACGCTCAATCAAAAATTTAAAACCATGTAACCTATAATTATTACAAAAATTAACTTTACTGTTTAAAACTTTCTCACAGTGAAAATTCCAGGCTCGGATAACTTTACTATTGAATTCTACAAATATTTAAGGAAGAAATAGAACCAATTCTACAAAACTCATCTAGAAAATGGCAGAGAAAAGACTACTTTCTAAATTGTTCTATGAGGCCAGTTATTACTCTGAAACAAAACCATACAAAAATATTACAACAAAAGAAAACCACAGATTGATCCCCCTTATGTATATGGATGAAAAATTCTAAGCAGAATTTTATCAATTCAAATCCAACAATATATACAAAAGGTAGTACATCTTCACCGAGACACTGTTAAGAGAATGACTAGCCATAGAATGGGAGGAAATATTTTCTATGCATATAATGATAAATGACTTGTATCCAGACTATATATATAATATGTCAGAAGATTTGAACAGATACTTCACCAAAGAAGACATATAAATGGCAAATAAATATATGAAAATATGTCAACATATTTTCATTAGGAAATTGTAAATTGAAGCTAAAATGAGATAGTATTTCACATCTAATAAAATGGCTAAACTTACGAAGAGTGGTCATATCAACTATTGGTAAGGCTTTAAAGAACTGAAGTTTCATACACTTGTGGTGGAAATATAAAATAGTCCAACCACTTTGGAAAATAATTTAGTGGTTTCTTTAAAAATGGTAAACATATACCAGCCATTCCACTCCTAGGTATTTACCCAAGAGGAAAGAATGCATATTTTCATTCAAAGACATATGCATGAATGTTCATAGCAGCTTTGTAACAACCAAAACCATTATCAACCAAATGCCCATTATCATGTGAATGGATTAAAAAATGATATCCTTTCAAAGAAATACTATTCAGGAATAAAAGCAAATGAGATATTGCTACAACACCTGGATAATTCTCTAAATAACCATGCTGAGTGAAAGAAGCCTGACAAAAAAGAATGCATAGTGTGTATGTACTCCATTTATAGAAAATTCTAGAAAGTTAAAACTGACAGAAAGGAAATCAGGTGTTAACCTGTGAATGGGAGAGGAGGACAGGAACTGGCAGAGGAAGAGATTGCAAGGGGACACAAGGAAACTTGGGAGCGATAGATCTGTTCACTATCTTGACTATAGTAACAGTTTCACAGATATACACACATGCATATATATGTCTAAATCTACCAAATTGAACAGTTTAATCACATGTTATTTTATGTCAATTTTATACTTCAATAAAGAAAGAAAAACAAAATCATTTCTACAAAGTGGTAGAAAATTTTAAAAAGAAAATGAAAGCTACTTGCATGAAGATATCTTTATTTCAGGGCACTAAAAATTGGGGCAAAATTGTATGATTTAAATATCCAATTAAAGAAGAATGCTTAATGGAATATTATATTACCACCATTGAAATAATAATTCTATCACATAATGTTAATTTAAAATAGCAGAATACAAAGTAATACATTCACCATTTTAATAGCTATGTTGCAATAGGCAGACTGATAGGGAAGAACAAGAGGTAGATTTATATCTCACTTCTACTGCCTAAACTTAGGTTTCTCATCTATAAAATGGGGGTACCTATAACTCCCTAGAAGTAAAAGTTAAATGTGAAACTATAAAGAATATGCCTGGGACATAGTAGTCACTTCAAAAAATATCTTTTTAAAAGTTGGAGAGAGAGAGAGAGAAAGAGAGAGAAAGAGAGAGAGAGAGAGAGAGAGAGAGAGAGAGATAAACTACTTGGAGGAAGGTGAAACTTCAAACAGTGCTTGTCCTCACCCGTAAGCAGGGAAGGAGGAGCTGGGGGAAGGAGAATTGGGATGTTAAGTTCCATATTACAGGGGAGAACTTCCCACATGTTAGCACATTTGTGTTGAACAGTGTTTCCAGTTTGGGAAGAAATCTGGGTGACCGAGGAAGCTCTTTTTAGAACCCCAATATACCTTACTTTCAGATGTGGTCTATGATATGTCCACAAACTGTGACAGGTATGACAAAGTGCTTATCTATGATCTAATTTGGGATCATTTTTTCACATGACAAAAAGGATTGGTTGCTTTGCCTAAAGGATTGTTTGTTGCTAAGGACTTAGGGGATGTTTTCTAAGAATGGTTTTTCCATGGAGCCTCATTTTCAAAATGTCCCTTTGCATTCAGTAGGTGAGGAACACGCTTGTTGCATATATTGAGCATTCACCAGGCCCCCAAAGAAGAATAAAATGATGCTAAGTGAAGGGAATGGTGGTTCAGGGCATATGGGAGTCGGGAAGGATTCAGGCTAGAAGCTAAAGAACATAAAAGACTAGCAGACACTGGCTCCCAGGAAATCACTGCCTTACCTACAGATTTCCTACCCATTTCAATCCTTGGGCCATTTTAGTGCCTGACCACAAAGAATAGGCTACTCAGAGTCTCAGATTTGAATCAAGAGTTGAACTTTTGCAAATGTGACTAAGGCCAGCTCAGCTTTATGAAACTCGCGGGCTCAGGGTCAGTACACAGCGGAAGGCAAGCCTTCTTGGAAAGTTCTGCTTTGCTTTTGCATTTTATTGTCATGATTTTTCACACTTTGTCTCATGCCACCTTGTTACTTAATCCCCACACCTCGGAGGGAAAAACGTGTAATATTTTAATATTTATGTTACAGATACTTAACATTATGTTTCTGCCTAGGTGTTGCCAAGATAGTCAAGCCAACCTTTATTTATAGAGGGTAGAAAATGTAAATCTGTCCAGAACGTTTCGTGAAATGGTCTTACTACTTCCAGAGTTGGGTTTGGTGCCTGCTTTTGGAGAGTCTCCGAAGGGTTGTCAATACAAGGTGTCATTGTTTTAGGTTTCCGATCCACCACTCGCTTTTCTCCCCAACATCTCTCTCTTTTGGCAAGTTTTCCTCGCATTCTGTCCTACATTTGGCCCCGAGTCAGTTGAAAGCTTTGCAAGTTGATTTTCCATTCCCATCTGAATTTTAGCTCAGCGGCGGAACTGTTTTCCATGTGTTTTTAATCATTTGTTCATGTGTTATGAGCTTATAGGGACAGTGTGGTTCCCCCAGGCTGCCTGCATCGTATAAGCAGAAGCTGGCAATGTGGCCGGTGGGGGAACGGTTTTCAGACAGATGCCCCTACACTCCTCTCTGTCGGTGACACACTACCCCCATCACCCAACTGGAGGAAAACAATGTACAACTGCATAAAGTTAACTGACACACACTGAGTCCTCTGGTCTGAGTGACCTTTGCTAGGAGTGTAATTCTCCTTCAGCAGAGACTTGCCTGGGAACAGTGGCTGGTAAGACAAAGTTCAAAGACCTACTCTGACCCTGTGGCCAGGTGGGGAAATAGAGGCATATTCTGAGTCTTCCCAGGTTCTATGGAAATTCGATTTAAAAATAGGGCCTAGACACAAAGAATGACGGATATGTTCTCCAGGACAAAGAGATCCCTTTTCGAAAGGAAAGCACACGGAAGACCTGGGTCAGAAGTTTCTGTCCACATTTTTATTGGATCGGATATGTTAAAACAAACATTCCCTCATCTCCTGAGTGTAGAGTGAGGGGCCAGGAATGGGAAATAAACAGGCAGATGTGCTCAGCAGAACCCCTGTTCTCAACGTGGCTGACAGTGCCTGTCCAACAAACAGAGACCTTGCCTCTAAGGAGCCTGCTTTCCTGGTTAGGAGGACACCCGTGCACCCCAATGAAGCCAAGTCTGGGAGATTGCTAAATGGTAGAGTGAATAAGGCACTTTACTGGTGACCCAAATAAATCCTGGTGTTATGAGTGAAATCCGCTATTACCCAGGGAGCTGGCTGGATAGCAGGTCTGCTTTTGTAGGTTGACTTCAGGATTCTCATCGTTCTTTTGCCCGTTCTGGCCTTTTTTCTTTTTCTATTTTACTTAGGACCAAATTCATGATAAATGAGTTAAGTGTTTCAGAGAGTTCCAACAGCTACAGGAAGGTGTGGGTGATCCTGGGAAGAAAGATGTAAAGGTTTCCTGGAGTGAAAAGCAACACCTCAGTGGATTGATATGTCAGTGGGTGAGAGAAAGTGGAGTTGGGATTTGGACAATTCTTTCCAAAATTTGTCTCAGAAGGTAAAAGACAACACTAAAGTGCAAAACCTGAAACCTTTTATGAAATCAAGAGGCATTTTTAAAATATTCAAAACAAGCCAACATTACATTAATGTAGATGGAAGGCAGCCAGTGGAGTGAATGAGGTTTGACAATAAGGGGGGAGACTATTCAATAAAGTAGGCTGTATGGAATTCCAGGAGCAGAGTGGAAAGGAGAAATCAATTGGTATGGTTGATGGTCAAATGGGAGGAAATGGTCCCATCTGATGGCTCCTGTCTTTCTCTGAGCAAGAAGGGGCGAGATCATTTGCTTAAAATTAGTAAAGAGGCAGAGCAGTCAATGGTTTGCAATAATAGAGAAGCTTTAAAATTATTTATATGGAAAATGAGAGATTAGCTAGAGCAATGAGAATGATTGCTGGGCAGAATTGAAGGTTCAGTGAAGACTGAAGATAGTTTATGTAGAATCAATTTTTGCCATTTTGTTATCATCTCTGCCAGCAGTCTACAGCCCAGGTGTGGCCCCAGGAAGGTGGACAGCTGGGTGCTTCCAGGGCTGGAATTTCACTGGACACGTTCAAGAGAAGGAAAAGGGGGCAAGAGAGTTAGGAATATTGCAAAAGTTTGAAGTAATGGCCATGAATACAACCTGGATAGAGAAGGAAGTGAAGCAGAGAACTTATAGATTTCGTTCATTCATTATTTTTAAACCAATGTTTTGAGGCATCTACTACATGGAAGGAACGGTTCTAGGGCCTGAAATGGTGACTAAGAAAGACATAGCTCCTACCTTCATGGACTTTACATCCAAAGTGGAGACAGATGTTAGACAAATGTTCACACCAATAATTTAACTACAAATGCAGTAGTACTATTGTACTGAGACTGGGACGTGGAAGTCACAGTTTAGAGGTGGAGTAATTCCCGGTAATAACTGGGGTCAAAATGTAACAGGGATGGGGAGACCAGTTGGAGTAGGGGTCATCACATTTTGGCCAGGGTATTGGATGTGCAGCATGTAATACCGATGGTAAGTCATTGATCAGACCCATCCATATGGTCACTGAAGTTGTGCAGAGTGATAGTTGGACTAGGGTTGAAAAGAAAGGCAAGGATCCAGATGAGGAAGGCAGAGCAGGTATTATTGTCCCGGGCAATGTTTAGGGCAGTGATGGTGAACCTATGACACGCGTGTCAGAGGTGACACGTGAACTCATTTTTTTGGTTGATTTTTCTTTGTTAAATGGCATTTAAATATATAAAATAAATATCAAAAATATAAGTCTTTGTTTTACGATGGTTGCAAATATCAAGAAATTTCTATATGTGACACGGCACCAGAGTTAAGTTAGGGTTTTTTAAAATGCTGACACGCCAAGCTCAAAAGGTTCGCCATCACTGGTTTAGGGACTCGAAGTCAAATACCTGAGATCATGTAGTTTACACACTGTAAGGCAGAGCCAGAAATGAGATAAAGTTTTTCTGGCTTCAAATTCAGAGTTGCTTCAACTGACATTACTCTCTCTGAGAGCAGCTTTCTGCAGAATGAAAAATGATCAGGGTGAATGTTAAGGATGGAGAAGAAGGAGCATGACAGAGGTCAAGTGTCAGTGAAAGCCTCCTGGACTGTGGGCAGTGGGGGATGGATGGACAGTGGGACGGTAGGACACAGGGTGAAGCCATCTCAGCTGCCATGGCCTGCTGTTCAGATTCGCAGGAGCCCCCTCTGCAGTCTCGGTAAAGAGCTGATGAGTCATGTAGTCCATGACTTGTGTGCGGTAATAGAGACATTCCCAGTTGCAAAAAAAATAAATGTTCCTCCAGGGGACGGGAGTGTTTTGGACAGAGATCAATAAGATGACTGAATCTGCAAACAGAATATTCAGATGTTAAAAGGTAACTCGGTGCCTAAAAGAGGAAATGGGGGATTTTGTGACATGCTACCCCACTTGGTATTAGTTCTTTTCCATTGGCTGTACAGTTTGTTCTCTTAGTGTGATATGATTAGTTTGCTGGGGCTGCCATACCAAAGTACCACAGACTGGGTGGCTTAAACAACAGAAATTCACTTTCACACAGTTCTGGAGCTGGAAGTCCAAGATCGAGGAGTTGGTAAGGTAACTTCTCTCTGAGGGCTCTCTCCTTGGCTTGGAGACAGCCACCTTCCCTCTATATCTTCACATGGTCTTTCCTCTGTATGTGTCTTTGTCTTAATCTCCTTTTAAGACACCATTTATGTCTTATGAGGACACCATTTTTATTGGAATAGTGTCCACCCTACTGAGCTCATTTTAACCTAATTACCTCTTTAAAGGCCCTGTCTTCAAGGACGGTCATATTCTGAGGCACGAGGGGTTAAGATTTCAACATATGAAGTTTGGGGAGACATAATTCAGCCTAGAACAGGTGAAAACTTCAAAATATTACATATAAAGAAGTTGATAATAGTGATTGGCACCATAGCAGGATGGGAAACCTGGGAGGTCAGAGGAGGAGTTACCTTTCATTGTATACTTTGTATCATTTGAATTTATTTAATACCTAATCCTATATCAGTGATGGCAAACCTTTTGAGCTTGGCGTGTCAGCATTTTGAAAAACCCTAACTTAATTCTGGTGCCGTGTCACATATAGAAAATTTTTTTATATTTGCAACCATAGTAAAACAAAGATTTATATTTTTGATATTTATTTTATATATTTAAATGCCATTTAACAAAGAAAAATCAACCAAAAAATGAGTTCACGTGTCACCTCTGACACACGTGTCATAGGTTTGCCATCACTGTCCTATATAATAAAAGCCTCGCCTGATGTCACAAGATGGCTGGTAGGGGAGGACAGTTGGGGGCCATCAGGCTGGCAGGGGAGGGCAATTGGGGGCGATCGGGCCAGCAGGGGAGCAGTTAAGCATCGATTAGGCCAGCAGGGGAGTGGTTAGGGGGCAATCAGCTGGCAGAAGCAGTTAGGGGGGAATCAGGCAGGCAGGCAGGCCTAAGTTGGGAGTCAGCAGTCCCGGATTGTGAGAGGGATGTCTGATAACCGGCAGTCAGACATCCCCCGAGGGGTCCCAGATTGGAGAGGGTGCAGGCTGGGCTGAGGGACACCCCCACCCCTCTGTGCACGAATTTTGTGCACCGGGCCTCTAGTCAAACATAAAAGGAAATGAATGCATGTCTATTGCCAATCCTTGAACTTAACGAATATCTAGTGAATAAAATGAGCAGAAACACGTTGTAACAGTTCACTGTGCCTTTGGGACATGGATCTGGTGTCCCTGCTTAGTACAGGAATGGTGTCTGCCTAGCTGTTCCTTGTGTAACTTATTTTGAAAAAACTAGTCTCTCCCCAGTTAATTGCAAATCCACCAGGCCCGGACAAGGATCGCCTCACCATTTTATCCTGGGACCTGGCACAGAGGTGGCACTCAGATACCTGCTGTGTGAATGAATGAATCCATTGATGATTCCCATGAGTGGAGAAGCTTTGGGAATGAGCTCTTTCTGATGTGGTCTTCCCATAGCAAGTGGCAGGGAGGGCAGTGCATGGGGGAGTGGGCTATGTTTTTAATAATTTAGTAAGCTAAATCATGACCAAAGTTTCAAAAAGAAACCGCTTACTCTAATCTGCCCTCTTTTTGTTGTTGTTTGTAAAGGAAAAGAGTCTGCCTTCTTTTGGGCTCTTTTTAAACAATCTAAAGTCTCTCAACACTATATGCTGTTCTGTATTTTGAAAAGAGAGGTAGTTATGAGGCAATGGCATGCACCCTAAGGCTTCTTTCGCAAATCCACCAACCCAAGTTCCCTTTTCTGTCTCTCGGTTTAACTCCAATGCCCACCTTCTTCCCTAACACTGCCTCTCACCTTTTGTTGATTTAGGTCTGGGGTTTTCAGGAAAGAACGTGGCCTCTCTGATTTTCCTCAGAGAGCGCTAGACCACCTTTTAGCTCCTTTCTGAGAGTCTGTAAGAGGGACAGAAAAGGTGGCTTGTTACTGTCCCCTCAGGGGCACGTTGGGAGCTCAACCAGATCCTGAAGATATTTCGGCACTTGGGAAAACCGGGTTATGTTGAAATCAGAGAGTTCAGATCATGTTGAGCATGAGCTGTTAAATGAATGGATTATGAGATTGGCCCCACTGACTCTCACACAAGCAGGCAGTTCTCCCAAGAAGCTGACGGAGCAGGTTTGGGCACGTGGGAGGGCAGGCCTGTCTTTCTGTGGCATTTGGTACGAAGCACACCAACAATTTGTGGTGCTCTCTCCACATAGCAGCTTCCTGCTGAGTCTGGAGGCCCCCTCCAGACCTACCTCCATTTGGCTTCATCCAAATTGGGAGGATCACTGAGGACCCACAGAAGCAGCATGTTTTTGCTGAAAGCTGCAACATGTTTCTGCTCTTAAGAGTAAGCGGCAATGTATCACATTCTTAGCATTCGAATTAATGAAAGGTGGCAAAAGGTGAATGCCATCTGCCCTTACCTGTAAAAGACAGGGGTTGAGGATAGACTTATGCACCATGGTTCTCATCACAGCAGCTTTCCTTGGCTAGATTAACCTGTTGGGATATTTGCACATTTCCCCAACAGGAATGACAGATCAGCAAAAGGGAATTCTCCATGAGTCCTTTTAAAACGGCATTTGTAAACACCAAAATTAAGATCAGAAGAAGGGGAGTTTAGAGCAAAAGAAAATTAAAAATGAATAACTGACATTCTTTTTTTAATATATTTTTATTGATTTCAGAGAGGAAGGGAGAGAGGGAGAGAGAGAGAGATAGAAACATCAATGATGAGAGAGAATCATTGATTGGCTGCCTCCTCACACCCCATACTTGGGGATGGAGCCTGCAACCTGGGCATGTGCCCTTGACTGGAATCGAACGTAGGACCCTTCATTCCGCAGACCAACACTCTATCCACTGAGCCAAACCAGTTAGGGCAGTGGTCGGCAAACTCATTAGTCAACAGAGCCAAATATCAACAGTACAACGATTGAAATTTCTTTTGAGAGCCAAATTTTTTAAACTTAAAGTTAGAAAATGTGTGGCAAGACTCTACAACTTGCTCGAGGGCAAGAACCCAGTGTTTATCATTTGCCATCATCTTCTAGTATCTAACAAACTGAGTCCTCTACACATTTTAATTCAACAGAATCCCTTTGTGTCCTATGTTCAGAGACAAGTCACCTGAGGCCCCAAGTGGAATCTCTGGGACAGTCTTTATTTTGGGGAAATGTTAGATGCTGTGATTGATGGCAATGAAACTTCAGGCACTAAAGTAAAGTTTAGAAAGAATCAAGAAACCTATCATAGTTGGCTTCCATGCTTATTTATAATCAGGGAAGAGTGGCCAGCTCCGGGAAGTCTATTGCATTGGCTACTGAGGGGAATTCAGAATCAAATTAGAAAAATCCTTGAAAAGAAATGGCAAATGCTAATGCTCATTTAGCATGGATCAATTGTACCACTCGCACAGGTCTTGTGGTATTTGGTACAAGTAAAATACAGGGTGGGGCAAAAATAGATTTTCAGTTGTGAGTACTCAAATATTCTTGTACTAATATGTATTATATATTTTTCTATATGAACAACTGTAAACCTACTTTTGCCCCATCCTGTATATCTCATCTGATAGAATTCTGGAAAAATGATGATCCATTTAAAAATAGCTTATCATTGTAGGCTTTAATCTCACAGAATTGGGCATGACTATTAAAAAGAACACGTGTCTGAAAAAGAGTCCAATGGGATTAAGTCTTTTTATTGTTTTATTTTAAATATATTTTTGTTGATTTTTAGAGAGAGGAAGGAAGAGGAATAGAGAGATAGAAACATCATTCAGCTGCCTCCTGTATGCCCTCTACTGGGGATCAAGCCTGCAACCTGGGCATGTGTCCTGACCGGGAATTGAACTGGTGACCTCTTGGTTCATGGGTTAATGCTCTACCACTGAGCAACACTGGCTGGGCTGATTAAGTTTTCTTAAAAAGAAAACAATCAGTAGTAAAAAATGTGGTAGGGAGCATGATCTAGGATTGCATGTATTACTGAAAGTAAGGAATATGGTGATTAAACTAAAAGGGTAGAAATATAAGCAAGTATTGGATCGATTCCCAATGGAAATACTGTTCAAATGGTGTGGAAGGTCGATTGGACTCAGTTCTGGGGTTTCAGTTTTGTGGATAGGTTTCTCACATTTTTGAATGATAGTCACCTAGCAAATCTTTTTTATTTATCCTGGTCACCATTTACTGTAGAATAAGGAAGACTATGTGGATTCTAACATCAAGAATTGACCAGCCAGCTTCATGCCTAAAGCTATCAAACCTGGTTCTTAGAATCCACGTTTGCAAGTCTGGCTCTTTGTTTAGAAAAAGAAAAAAAATCAATAGGGAGACACTTCCCCATCCCCAGTGAAGACTAATGGGCATCAGTCTACTACTTAGTATCTTGTTGAGAAATTTGTGAACAACTGAAAGAGTTTATCTGACCAGCTGTGAATTTAGCACCCAGGGTTTGATTCTTAAAGTGAGGGGAATAACTTGGAAATTGTGAGTTTCCCTTTACTCTGTCACCGCACAAAATCAACCATCGCAACCACATCTGAGTAAGAGGGAGAGGCCTCTGCTCAACAAAGTTAACATCTTTCTATTTCTTCCTTTCCCTTCCCATAAACACAGGTTTGGCCTACTTTATCCCAGCATAAAGCAGATGCACTGCAAATGTTAGCTAAGTCTGGTCCTTCTAATAACCGTGGTGAAAAGTCCAGGGGAAGAATGTGTTGTTTTCACTAATACTGCTCTTCCAATCTCAGACGATAAAGTGTCAGCTAATGACCCCCTGGGTCCCCGGCTTTCCCTGGGGCCTGCTTAAATACACAAAACCCAAGTGAAGGCAGGACACCATTAGCACTACATAATTCAAGCAAACAAATGTGTTTACACTGCCTGGCTACTGACCACCTGCCTTCCTATCCCACAAGGCAGGTATCTATATATGGGATCTGATCTCCTTGTTCACAGTCCTGGGGAGGGAGCCTCTCCTTTGGGCCTCGCCATCTGTGAGTCTGAAAGAAGCTTGGTCCCTGACATCATGCATCTCCTCTTACTTCAGCTGCTGGTGCTCCCGCCACTGGGGAAGGCTGCGTGGCCCCAGGATGGCGGCCAGAGTCAGAGTTCTGTTCCCCCTGTGCTCCTACTAGAGAGGAGTCCCAGAGAGCTTCCCATGGGCAACCACGGGGAGGCTGAGGAGAAGCCAGATCTGTTCGTAGCCTTGCCACACCTGGTAGGTGCCAGCATTTCGGGGGGAGGCCGGTGGCAGAGAGAGAAGATGCTATTCAGGTTTGGCAGGTTCTGGAAGAAGCCTGAGAGAGAACTGCATCCAACCCAGGACCCTATCAGTGAGCAAGGCCCACCTGGGACCCAGGCCCTTCCTCAGTCCCAGGCTGGGATGCAGATAAAGAAGTCTCCTCTTCAGGAAGAAGCCAAGAGATTCTGGCACCGCTTCATGTTCAGAATGAGTCCGGCTTCTCAGGGGGTCATCCTCCCCATCAAGAGCCACGAAGTGCACCAGGAGACCTGCAGGACCCTGCCTTTCAGCCAGGTATCTGTTCTGGGTGGAGAGGGGATCAGGGTGTGCAGGAAGCGGGTGGACAGTTGGGGCAGATCGGGAGGAGGTGAAGAGGAGTTAGTCTTACCTAACTCCCAGACTTGGTCCTTGGCCATACATACATCCTAGGATTTGGCAAAGTATGGTCATATTTCCTAAATTTCCTTTGAAACTTTACATTGTTTCTTGGTATTCTGCAGACGCTGCAGGAATGGTTCAATTGTCCTGCCAATATTAGGAATCATTCATATTGATGGCATACAGTGTTGTTTTATGTGGCTTTATTTCTTTATTTTTACAAGGGGGATGGTCTTCCCAGAGAGATAAGACTGCACCCTCAGGAAACTGGGGATTTAGAGCTATCACCAGAGTTCTCTCTAGTTATATCTCTACATTCTATTAGAATGTGGGTTATCAGGTCAGCTCCATCTGTGGGTAAGGTGGAATACATTGGTCTCGTCCCCAACCACTCTCATGCCCATTTGATAGTCTTAATCCCTGTATTTCACATGTAACTACTTCATAGGTCTATAAGATATGTTGAGGTTGTCAGGCATAAGTTACCATATCATTTCTAGTATTACCATAGCAAAAATGATTTAACTTCACTTATTTTCTCATAACCTTTTAAAAAATAATCTCAATGTGAAATCACATTTTCTCCCCTTAGTAACACCCATCTCCTCATTGATGTTGTGTCGGTTGATTTGTAGTTATCATGATTGATTGATTCCATACTATTAAGACAAAGGGGCATTCTACTCTCTACTTCCTCCAGTCAGTCCTGACAACCTCCATATTCCAAATGTTAAATTTAAATTGAGAAATTGCATCAGGTCCTTTATGTTTATGAAGATACTGAACCAAAAGCAATGCAGGGTAAAGTTTTACATCCCAATAATGCTGCCCAATTAAGCAGGCAGTACTATAAGGTAATTGGGTGTGCAAGGCAGTTAAGTATTCTGCCTAAAAAGGTAAGGGTATGTAGCAATAGCAAGTAAACCCTCAAATAATACTGACTGCTTTGTTGGTCATGTGCAATTAGAAAACTGCTCCTAAGAATTGTGTAATCAAATTTCCTTTGAAACTCTTATTTTAAATTCTATTGCTGATTAAATTCAAATTAAGGTGTTTCACTCTTGCATATTTTGAAGGCCACATAAAGCTAGGGGTCTGGGGTTACGGGAGAGGCAAAGGTGATGTCATGCATGATGATTTGCAAGCATATGTGTTGCAACTTCAAGGACTTGAATGTACTATAGGCGCTGCAGAATGGGATAGAATTAGACTCATGATATTCTGATCTAGTCTATGAGCAATTGAACAACATGTATTGAGAATCTATTATGAACAATGCTCAGTGAGGAATAGAAAGGCAAGGCACATTCCTCACTTAAGAAGCCAACTGCTAGAATATTTTTTACTGGTAACATCCAATTAGACAGAATTTCTTAAAGTTTGGCTTTTAAAAAATAGAGTAACATATTTTCATATCAACTTAGGGATTTCTTACAGGCTAATTTATTATATTACTCAGTAGAATAAATATTTAGTTGAGGTGGCTTTTTGCCCTTATAGATATGATTACTTGGATTTTGGCAAACATCCAAAATTAGAAAGATTTTAAAATTTTAGTCTAGCTTATCCTCAGACCTGCAGTCTATAGCACCTGCATCCTGTGTGTTAATGAAATGACACACGATGATTTAATAGAGATGTGTTTGCCTTTTAGACGGTCACCCATGAAGACTGTGAGGAAGTGGTTGTACAGAACAACCTTTGTTTTGGGAAATGCGGGTCTGCTCGTTTTCCTGGAGCGGCACGGCACCCCCATACCTTCTGCTTCCACTGCTCGCCCGCCAGGTTCACCACAATGCACTTGCCGCTGAACTGCTCAGGCCTCGCCCCCGTGGTCAAGGTGGTGATGCTGGTGGAGGAGTGCCAATGCAAGGTGAAGGAGGAGCACCGCGAGCATGGACACCTCCTCCAGGCAGGCTCCCAGGCAGAATTCCATGCCCAGGAGCCCTTTATCCCAGGGGTTTCAACTTAGAAAGCTATCCCACTATTACCTGGAACAGCAAAATCACAATAGCCAAGTTGCTGATTATTCAGTCTGGAAATATTCAGTGGGTACATAATCTTTCAACTGAAAGGTGGTTTAAAAAGTAGTAAGATAGAACAACTTGGAGGAAATGGTGTTCATCTGGTTATCCGTATGCAAATGGTATCTAGTTTTGACTCTGCTACTTTCTAGCCATGGAATATTAAGTTGTGGAACCTTTCTCCACCTGGAGCTGTTCATCTATAAATGAGGGACTTGAACTAGATGATTCTAAAGTCTTTTTCACTACTAATATTTCAATAATGATCTACTGTCTCCAAGTTTTGGTAAAATCCCTCCCTCTGAAGGAGGAAAAGAAATAAAGCAGATCATAAAACTAGGCTTCTTTAATAGCTTGTGAAAGCATCAGCAAATGTATATATACCTAACATTCACAGGAGGATTCCTCATATTTATAGCTGCCTTTGCATTTCAGGCAGTAGTTTATTTGACTTCTATCGGATGATTAAGTCGTTCCACAGATGGAAGGTGTAACTTGTTTGGTTGCCTGCTTATTTTTTATACTCCCCATATAAAGTTCTCTGGTCTTGAAGAGGAACATTGATGTTACTTTTAGTGCTTTCCACGGAGATGAGGAACAATTATGGGTAGCCAAACAAGTACCTATTTTATGGGGAAGGAAAAATAGGTAAATCCAGAATTAAAGGTCAATCCAGAGATGCTAATGTATGTAACCAAGAAATTCCAGTAGATGTCAAATTAAATAAATGGCAAATGATTTAGAATGGAAACAAATCTATAGGTGAAATCCTTTATCCACATGCATTTTGGATTAAATAGTAAGGGTTCAGTGTTTGGATGACTGTTTTTTGCTACTGTATAGAACTTTGATTACAAATCTTATTCTCCAAATGCCACAATTACAAGTTCTGAAAATATTCAGAATATTTTAGTGTATTAAATGTTAGTGTATGAAGCATTCTGGGAAATGTCATGACATTCGATTGCCTTATATTATGTCCTATTTGTTTTGTCTGTTCCTAATTTGAAGGCACTATCTGGAGATTATCTAGCTAGAAACAATTTGGAAATGGCTTTCAAGGCTAATGACAATGGCTTTTTCTGACACTTCAAACAGCTTTCGGTGAAGGTCCTTCAACCACTGTCTTCTGCGGTTATGTTTGTTCTTCTGCATTTGTTACTTTATATGTACGTAGTATGCAGAACTGGCTTTCTCTAGCCATCTTTCCTCTTCTATAATCATTCTTTAACAATTTACCTTAGACATTATTTTAATTATTTGGATCCCTTTGTTTTCAGTATGCACATAAAAAAGTGTTTCCCAGAATAATTATTATTTTCTTTTTTTTAAAAGAAATCAATGCATATTTTAATTCTATTCCTCTTTGCTCACACTGTCCTGGTGTTCTGAAGAAGTGAATGCATTTATATTTAGTGTATATTCTACAACACATCAATATAATAAAATATGTGCTACACAGATACACATGTGGCATTTACATCGGAATATATTATACCCTTCGGTAGCCAAAGACAACCCAATTGACCAAGATATGGTCATATGAATAGAACTGTTAAGCATTAATGATATCCCAGCTGGTCAATATATTTTGGTGCCAAAAGCTATTGAGCAGCTGTCTGGTTTGCAGTTGCCTAACCCTGATTGTGTAAACCTATCTCAGCCAATTGGACTATCCTTCTCCTCCTCACACATTTGCAAATTCCTTTTATCTATCCTTGCAAATCGACTCTCTAGCCCAAGCCCCAAACAGTCATCAGCTTTATTTAAACTCTAGTCTGTCTTTCCCTTACATGTGAATTCAAGATGAGATAGCTGATAGTGGTATCAGAGCTTACATTCATAGAGTAACAGCATGAAACTCATGAAATTGCCCATATCCAATCATTTCACTTACAAAAAAAGGCAATTTCCAATGGTTCCACATAATATATGGGAACATAGGAAAACAAGAGGAAACACACAAATATCGAACATCTAATTAAGTGCTAGATACCGTGCTGGGTCATAAACATACAAATTATACATTCCTCACAAAATCTATCTGATAGGTGAGAAAAATAAGTCTTAAAATTTTTAAGCAACTTGGAGTATATTTTCTACTTGTATTAAAATATTTTCTCATTCATTGTCCATCAATTTACATTTAACTCTTCTAGGTCTCATGACTATAGGTCTCAAAGCTAATTTCTTTTTACCTCTTTCCTAGCTCTCATGATTGAAGGACATTGATATTACCTCTTGAAAGGGAAATCATGCTTAGGTCTGGTCCTCGGACAAGCATTGTCCTGACTTGAGAGTTGGTCATGGCAACCCCATCAATTTTTGTCTCATTTTCCTCCTGATTAAAATAAGGCTGATAATGATTTCTTCAAAATTATTGTGATGACCAAGTGTAACTCATAGCACATTAGAGAGCTTTACATCCTGTATAACTACAAGGGATTAATTCATTCTTCTGCATCCAAACATTTAAATCGATTTTTGTTTTGAGAATTAAAAAAAATACAAGGTATTTATTTATTTTTAATTGTGTGTGGGTTTTTTTAAGAGAAAGAGGGAAACATCAATTTGTTATTCCACTTATTTATGCATTCATTGGCTGATTCTTGTATGTGCCCTGACCAGGGATGGGACCCACAACCTTGGCATATCAGGATGATGCTCTAACCAACTGAGCTACCCGCCAGGACTTGTTTTGACAAATTTAAAAGACAGAAAAATGCAAAGAATAACATAACACTTAAATTTTCACTACCAGAATATTTAATATTTTTTCATCTTGTGTTTCTTGTCTATTTTTAAAAGAAATAAACGATTTCACATATAAGTAAAGTCCCCTCTAATCACCATGCTGAGTCCCATCCCCCAAACCCTGACCTTTCAACCCCCAACCCAAATATTCCTGTTTGCAATTCTAATATCCTTTTATATTTCTGCAAAGGTGAATACACCTCCATAAATAATACAGTATGATTTTTGTATATATGTTCTTCCTTCAGCAGGTATTTATTTGTTCACCAGCTATGTGCAAGATGCAGCTATGAATATAGCAAGGAACCGGCTCTGAGTGGGGGGAGACAAGTAATTTGAAAATCAATCAATTCAGAGATCAATCAACTGAAAAGGCCAAATATCGGATAGCTATAAGTGCAATGAGTTTTTATTACATACATGATATTCTATATGAATTGTTCTACAATTATTTTTCCACACAGGATTCAGGCTTGTATTTATAAGTTTTTAGTTTTTTTTAGATATATTTTTATCTCTAGTCTAGAAACTTGGCATTAAGTATTTCCTATAGAGAGTGATTAAAATAGCTTTGATTTATTTTTTTTATATTCATAGTCTCTTTAATCTATCAATTTAATTCCTAATTAAGAATGTCCTGTATCATCTAAATGTTTAGATTATTTATTCTATACAATACACTGTGCTGAGAACTCTGGGATAATCAAAGGTAAAGGGACTTACATTATAGTAGCAGAGGTAATATATGGAAATTATAAATCAATAATGATAGTAATAATAGTAACAGCTACGAATTTCCAAGTCTTTACTCCAAGTTCAAGTGCTTTATATTCCTCATCTCATAGAAATAGACATTTTATACCCATTTTTTTTTTGACAAGGGGAGTAAGAGTCAGCGAGCCTCATTTATTTAGTTCCAAAATATTTATAATTGTGTTGAGCCTGGTTGCTGTGCTGGATACAAAGAATATAAATAAATAAATATATGATTATCTGAATATAATTTCTGATTTTAAGAAGTTTACAGTACAAGAACAAGTAACAATGCATTTGTGTCTATAAAGCTAGAGCCATGGTCGGCAAACTGTGGGCTCGCAAGCCACATGTGGCTCTTTGTCCCCTTCAGTGTGGCCACGAAGTTTCAATCTCACTGGACGTGCATGTGGTATTTTGTGGAAGAGCCACACTCCAGGGGCCACAGTTTGCCGACCACTGAGCTAGAGTGATGTTTCCCCCTACCACACCCCAACACCAACTCAAGCGCCACTTGCCCAGTGAAGCCTCCTTAATCCCAGACAAGGTCAGATTCACTTATTCTACGATTTCATGATGCTATATACCTTCACTTCACAGCACTCATCCCAGTTTATAATTATACCTTTAGATGCATCATTATTAGTCAAATTGTAACCTCCATAAAAGCAGGAATTACATGGGGTTTCTTTTACCATTGTAATCAATGTGATGTAATCCACATTATAGGTACTCAAGAAATATTTTTGTCTGTATAAAAGAAACAATATCAACAGATATCATATGTTGAAGGTATACATGTTTTAGGTACTGTGCCAAGAACTTTATATACATCATTTCATTTAACCTTCATGAAATCCTATGAGGTAGGGATTACCATATTATTTTATAGAGGAAGATGAAGATCATATAAATGAAATTACCTACCTAAATACTACTGCTGCATAGTAGCAGAAGTTGAATGACTTCAAGGTCTTATATCTTTCTTACTATGCTGCAGTGCCTCAAGATAGCAAAAATAAAAAAAATATATAAAAATAAATATCTATATATATAAAAGCCAAGTGACTGGAACTGCGGAATGACCAGAACGACCTGAGCGACAGGTTGCTATGACGTGCACTGCAATGGCCAACAAGCCTGATGGGGGCCCCGATCGGCCCCCCCAACCTCCTGCAGCAGGTGGCCCTGCCCCTGCTCGGCCCCCCTTTTTCCTTGGGAGGGCTTGTGCCCAATTGTGCCTCCCCTCCCGATGGGGGGCAGAGGTTACATCCGATTTTCCCGTGTCCCCCCCCCCCCCCCCCTCACGCCAACCTGGCTCCAGTCAGCCCCAATCGAGGTGAGATGGCCGGACCCACCCATGCATGAATTCGTGCACCAGGCCTCTAGTATTTATATATATACATACATACATACATATACATGCATGTATGTACACACACACACACATGCACACACACACACATAATATAAAATCAGGGTTAAACACCTGATTCATCCACTAGTTTGTTCCTTCCCTGATTCCCATAGCCCATAATCCAAGGCTGTCTTAAGGCACTTATGCCAGTGAGGATGTTTTCAACTCAAGTACCAGAAAACACAACTCAGAATATATAAAGTTATAAATGAATTTCTTATTTCACTAACAAGAAGTCAGGAAGTCAGCCAGTTCACTTGTTGGTCAAGTTGGAAATTCCACCATTCCATCAGGGACTTGGGTTCCTTCCATCTTTCTGCTCTGCCATTCTCAGTGTGTTCCCACCAGCTACAACTCCCCTCAGTCACAGGGTGGCTGCTGTGGTTCCAGACATCATGTTTCACCATGCACACAGCAATGTCCACAGCAGTGTCCCTTTTAAAGAGCTGAATAAAGCCAGCTACATCGAGGAAAATTAAACAATGGGACCAAATCTTTGCCAGCAAGGAATAACGAGAACACAGCTATTAAATAGGAAAGCCTTTTCTGCCACAGCCTTTGCCACATTTCAACTTCTGTTATCATTATTTATTTACCTATTTTATTTTTTCTTTCTAGCTGTAAACTCCTTAATGGCATCCTGTATAGTAAACATTTTAATTATCCTTTTGCTTCTAATGTAATGTTTTCTGTTTAATATTTTGATATTATTAGATACATTAAATATATTATATATTATAATATTTATGTATTTGCATCTATGCATATTTTATATACATTAGAATATAAATATGTATTTATATTTTAATATTTATGTATTTGCATTTATACATGTATAAAATGTATAATTTTGTATTTTTAAGGGATAAATACGCAACACATGTAAGCTAAATCAGTGAATTTTGGGAGCGGCTCTTGGAAAGAAAGGTAGTGTACATAGTGTGGGGAGTTTTGAATGGCAGCCAACAGGTTTTCAAATGCATTTGGTAGGCAATGGGGAGTATCTGAAGAATGTTTGAGCAGATTAGGATGGTATCAGTTCATAACAGTTGCTTCAGAGGGGCTCATGAACCCCTGGGATGTGCACAAACATTGTGTACATGGACATACTTCAGGGGAGAAGGTCCAGAATTCCATGAGCTTCTCCAAGATTTCCATGAGCCAAAACCCCTAGCAGTGGTCTGATAAATCAGAATGGAGAGAAAGCAGGGATGCCAGAGGAGCTGGAAAAAACCTAGGAAATTATATGCACACCCGCTTCTGACTGGAACTCAGGAAAGTCAGGTTTCTATTTTAGGAACAAAGGATGGATTTTAAATACTCACCAGAGGGTCCACTTCACCTTCTTTCATCTAATGCTCACATCCAGGAGCCTGCAGTGGTGAATGGGTGAGTAATAACACCCTGCGCGAAGGAATGGGCTTTCCTGTAATACTAGTTTTTCCAAAGCCAGGTCCTACTTATCCACCCACATTTCCCGGAGGGAGCTCACATTTTCATTTCACTGCCTGCTTCCCTCTTCTTCTGCTTTGTTCCTCCCCCGTTCAAAAAAACAAAACACAACAAAAACAAAAAACACCAGTGACCTACCTGTGGGTGGGGACTCGGGTTAATATTTCTCAAAGAAATTATCACAACTTCCTCTTGTCTACCAGCTAAGGGAAACACACCTATTTCTGTCCAATATCCAAAGAACAAGAATTTCCAGTCAGCACTTTGTCAGTCAGAATTCTATTACTAGAAGGAAGCCTGCGTCCCTGCCTAAACCTCGGGCAAGAAATAGGTGAAAACATGAATGGATAGACAGATTTCACATCTGACATCAGCTCACCGAAGACACTAAAAAGATGCCCCTTTCATGGGATTTTGCAGTGTCTTTGAACATCAGAAAAAGAAATATCTTTTCTGGACCGTGAGAACTCGGTGTGAACCTGTCATTGAAGGCGCCCCCAAAGGAGCAGCTATCACAGAAAGAGACTATGCCCCCATCCTCCCGCTTGCATGTAAAGGAGATTATGAGTCCAGGCAGAGCTCCCTAATAGCAAAGAAGGTGGAATTTCCTTTGGCGTCTACTTTTCCTCCTTCTGCCTGTGATCTGTCCCTGGAGCTCCCTTCCCCTCTCTCACTGTCATCTCAGGATATTCAATGATCTACAATTGCCCAGAGCTTCTAATTCCTGCCCACTTACCTATCTGGCCCATCGATATGTTAAATGTACCCAATTAACATATATTTAGAACTTATTGAATGTCAGGCAATGGGCTGACCCATTGGGCTACCAAGATGGCTATGACAGGTTCCTGCCGTTGAGGAGACATAATTTACCTGGCTGGAGAGTGTCATTCTACAGGCGATTGCTTCTTAACCTAGAATAACCTATGAGCCTTTAAAATATAGAAATTCTGTTTCAATGGGTGGAGGAAGGGATAGGGAGTAGTAGGCAACAGTCAATATATTTTTAAAGCTTCGCGGGCGATTTTGCCACCGGGGCCAGATAATGAGGAGGTGGGCATCGTGGAAGTATCCTGAACATTTGCTCAGATTTTCTCCATCATGAAAACATCGTGCTGTTCTCCCAACCCTTCTTGACCTTCCTGTTGTTCCAAAACTCTCTCTGTTCCTCAAATTTTATTTCTGTGTGATATGTAAGTAATACTACTCTTGCCCAGTTAATGAAATTGCAGGTTCCCCCCTCCCCAGAGGAAATAGTGTTTAATTGAGTTTGTTTTTCTCCCCCAAATAAGTTGCTCTTTTTTAAAAAATAAAAATCACGTACCTATTGCACTTATTCCTCCATTAGTATTTAGAACTGTAATTCACTAACTCTCAAATACTAGTGGGCCTAAACTTACCTTGGGTTCTTATAGCAATGCTTTCTTGGTTCCACACCCAGGGCCACTGATTTATTGGTGGGCGCAGGGATCTGTATTTTTCTATTTTTTTCATTATGAAGATTTTAAAACATACAAAAATGTTGAAAAAATTGTATCAAGAATATCTCTTTAGCTGCGACCTTAATTCAACAATTGTTGACATTTTGCCATATTTTTTTATTTCTCAGTCTTTATGAATGTGTGTATGTGTATTCACTGTGTGTTCTTAGATTGTTGAACTATTCGAAAGTAAATACAGATATCATGACACTTCTCTCTTGATATTCCAGCATGCATCTGCTAAGAATGAGGATATTCTCCTACATAATTAGGATAATGATATCATTATTACCATTAAGAAAATTAACACTATTTCCAAAATATCATCTAGCCATTTGCATTTTCACAGACACCTTCTGAATCTAGTTCTCTCTTTCAAGTTTGAGGGTGGAAGTTTCAGACCTTATGGTGGACTAATGACAGAGACCACTGGGGAGCAAGCAGAACTCATGGGACAACCCAAATAAGTCTTGCACGAACTCTGGGTAGATTTTACAAACCAGGGCAGACAACTCTTACAGAATGTCCATTCCACTTGACACAGAGTCTAAGAGAAGCCAGGCAGGTCAGGTGGGGATACACTCCCACACACTGGTTTTAACTATAGGGAAGGTGAGACATTCTTTCCTGCCCTGAGAAACTTCAAAGAAAATCCTCCTGTCCTCATTTTTACAATAGGAAGTTGACTGCTGAGTCAACTTTCTGCAGAGTTAACCACATACTTGGTTTAAGGGATACGATGTGCTTCAGTGGGAATGATCAGTTGAATGATTCTGGCCTGTGATGAAAGAGTTAATCAGTGTGGCTCAGAGCCCTGCTTCAGGGGAGCTGTAGGAAATGGGGGTAGTGGGAGTTGTAGTGCCACACTTCTGTGCGCCCTCTAATATTGTCTCCATAAAACAGCATCAACTGCTGCCGCACATGTGCCATTTTAACATGCTCTTTTAATATTTACAGTGTGACCATAAAAGACTTCATGACGACATTGGGTGGTTCCTGTGGCACTTGGTGCATGGCAGTGCAACTGTGGTCAGATGGCTTCAGAAAAGAGTCTCTGAGAATGCAGGTTGTCACAAACCCAGGCCTGGGGATGATTCCTGGGTGTGGAGGGTTCTGAACCTAAGGTAATCCCCATTTCATTGCTTACAGTGTAGTTCCGTAAGGTCATATCTCCACATCCTTCCCACACAGCAAGAGTTGACTAGGAAAAGGGAGTGAATAAGAAGATTGTTTGCCAGAACAGGTACGAAATTGGGAGTGAGTTTCTTTCTGTGTTTGTAATGCAGTTCCAGTGAAAGTTACCCCTTGACTGAGAGAGCAAAGGACAAAGATATCAGCAGAAATGTGTGTGTGTGTGTGTGTGTGTGTGTGTGTGTGTATGTAATGCATATCTATGATTTGGCTGCTATCCAAAGCAGCACAGGTATTTATTAAACCCTAGATGCGGTCAGTGCATTTTACGTAGTTGGCCAATCTTTCCCCGCCGCTTCCCCTGAAGGCCTCAGTTATGTGCTTGCTTGCCCCGTGCTGTTCTCCATCATGACACTCTGAGCCTGCACCAGCTGTGAAATGTTTTCAGATATCTCTCTTTATTCCGTGTCCACCACATTTTTACCAGCTAAGGCTAAGGCTTCCTGCTGTGGCACTGCAGGGTGTCAAAAGTTGAAATATCAGGTGGCCTAAATTTTTATGTTTGATGGAGATACCATGAACCCAAAGCAGGTTCCTTGAGTTAGTATATTCGGAAAGCAATGAAAGTTAATTCTCCAAAGTGTTTTAGAGGCAAACGTTGTAGCAGGAAATATTGTTTTTATTACCGTTGAAACCTGGGTTTTCCTTGAAGGACTCAGATTATTTTATTCCCCACATGAACCCCGTGAGCCCTCAGCCTCTTTATCTCCTTCCTGGTGCTGAACACTCACTCCCCTCTTTCCTTTCTCTTTCTGAAAGCTGGGTACCTCCTGTGCTTTTGTCTACATGGGGATGGAAACCATTGAATTTTAAATCTCAGCTTCCCTCCTCTCCACTCAAAATCTCCCCCTCGGTCACCCTCTGGCTCTTATTGTGCTTCTGACTTTGAGAATTAACTGTTTCTTTTTCTACCAAAGATAACCTTCCTGTTTGGACTCTTGAGTCTGCTAGTTCTTTGCCCCATACTTTAAGTTCCTAATCTCAGCGTGTCTACCTTTTCTCTATTTTCTCTTGTCTTGGCCTCAAACCCAGGTTTCCCACATTTCTTTTGCTATTTTCATTATAATGAAATCTCTCAATGAAAATCTTACTCATCAGCAAAATTGCCCTATTTTTCAGGTGTTCTTTACATTGAACCAGGGCAGGACTTTTCCTCATTCTTCTGGACCCATTTTACTTACTTGAATCTCTGTTAATTCCACTTAAATTCATTGTGTTCTAAAAAGACTACTCACAAAAATAGTTTTTAAAGGCCAGACAAGTATTTATTTTAAAAATAAGCCGAACCGGTTTGGCTCAGTGGATAGAGCGTCGGCCTGCAGACTGAAGGGTCCCAGGTTCGATTCCGGTCAAGGGCATGTACCTTGGTTGCGGGCACATCCCCAGTAGGGGGCGTGCAGGAGGCAGCTGATCGATCTCTCTCATCGATGTTTCTAACTCTCTATCCCTCTCCCTTCTTCTCTGTAAAAAATCAATAAAATATATAAAAATAAAAATAAAAAAAATAAAAATAAAAAATAAGAAATATTTTTATTGTTAAAAATCGTATGTACCTTTCACAAATGCATTATTAGCCATTCAGAAATACACATTTGAGTTCTGATACTTGTATTGATGTGCCAGGGGACTGCTTTTATAAGTTATTTTGACATCATACCTGGAAATTTCTGTTTCATAGAAAAGTGTTACTTTGCATTTAGTCCTACCATTTGGCTGTCATGGCATTTAACTGGTGAGAAAACATTGTGATAAATATATACGTGTATTATTTTTGAGCTTTAATAGTCCACTGAGTTTTGAACAGAACATAAAGAAATTATAGTGTTATTTTCCCTCAAAGGGTCAAGTTTTGTTTTTCAAGTTCCCTGTCTTTGGTTATATAGTTTGTTTGTTTTTTGTCTGAAAGATATTTATGCTGTAAAGTTGCTACAAAAATAGCTTTTAAGAGCACTTTTCCCTTCTGCCTTAGAACTTCATACACATTTCTCCAAAGGCTGAGGAATCAGGGTGACCTGCCCATAGCATCACTTCTTCCCATTTTGGAAGAGTGAAACGGCTGAGACTCATTGCTGAGAATGGCAGCTACTTTATTGTGCCATTGACACAGAAAGGGAGACCTCTTTCCTGAAGAACCTTGACTTTGAATCCTGACTATGGGCGGCTCTCATTATCAAATGGGTAGTCAAAACTTAATCAGCCAAAGACTACCAGGAGCAAGCCTGTCGCCTGATAAAATAAAACTTATTGCCTTGCAAGGCGGGAGGGCACTTCCGGAGGAGTGCCATTGACAAAGCATGAGGAGCAAGTCATCTTTTGTGATTCGGGCTCCCACTGAAGGATTCTGAAGGTAATTTACGTGAAGGAGAGATCAGTTTTTTTGAGTTGGGATTCGAAACAGAAGGAATTAACTAGGAACTGGGTGCTGTCATGAGGTGAAGGTGGCTGAGAAATTGGGAATCCCTAGTAATGAATGAAAATAGCAAGCAGCCTGTGGCATCATTGGTCAGTAATCACCCCAAGAGAGGGTCATTGTGAAACGTAGAACTGCTGCATTACCTGGTGAAAGTGTTTTCTATGAACTTTGCAGCTGGCTTTATCTGTGTGTATTCTCCCAGCCCAAGATCAGTGGCAAGGCTTTTTTTCTCTTTTCAGTCCAAGCTATTGCCATTCTTTCCGTTCCAAACAGATTTTAACTCTTTAGGGTCCTGGACTCTAAACTCACCTGGTCATTCACCTGGATACAGCGAGGGCAGTAGCATCATCAGACAGAGTGGAAGGCGTTTGGAAAGGTTATTAATACCCTAAATTGGAACCTGTTGGTGAAGCCAAGTGGCTTGGTCTCAGCTTTTTAGGGTTGCTACTGCCCTCACTGTCTTTCTACATTAGATTACCCTACTCCAAAAGCTTAATGGCTCCTCATTGAAAATAGCATTGTATTTGAAGCTCACCTGATTGGATTCTGTTCTACCTTCCCATGCCCTTCTCTATCTTTCCATGTAATCTGCATTTGAGCCACACTCGATGGACCATTGTACTTTCACGTCTCCATGCGTTTGCTTACACTATCCCTCACTGTAGAGGGATCCTTTGTCCTTTCAAAATGCTATTGTCACTTGCGTGATGCAAGAACTTTCCTCCATGAAGCCACTCTTGAATCACCTGCTAATCCCACTAGCTGCTTCTTTAGCACCCCCATAGCACGTTGCTTGGCATTGCTTTTGTTCTGTCTCCGAAGTGCACAGTAGGTTTTTAGAGTTATCCTTGACATTTAGGGGGAAAAAGTTTATTTTACCTGCTCTCCACATCCTAGGGCAAGTTCTTAACCTGATATTCATGACTTCTTTGTGGTCTCTGCAGATGTGGGAAGATGGAACATTTTGTGGAGCTTCACATATATGTACAAATTTCTATAACTGTGTGTGTGCATGTGTTTGTTTTGTTAAGAAAAGGTTCCACAGCCTTCATCAGATGCTAAAAGAGATGTGTAACCCAAAAGGGGCTAAGGACCACTATCATAATAAGAGACTGTGGAAGGATGGGCACCCTGCCACTCAAACAGATGGAGGGGATGACTGTAAGCAACCAAGAAATCATGAATGTGCATCAAATGTGGGTGCGTAGGGCATGGGACCCAGATGGGCAGGTGGAGAACGCCATCCGCCCAAAGCTGCCAAGGGCTGTTGGCCAGCACTGATTAAACTCTGGACTGTACTTACACTCACTTTTGGAAATTGTGGTGAAATCCAGTCCTCCTCAGCCACGGCACAGAGCACAGCCATTGGCTGAGTTTATCCACATAAATGCCCTTTGTCGAGAAGCTAAGTTGGCAGTGGCAGCAGTGCTACTTGTCCTTGTCTATTGTTTCAATTCCCAGATAAATATTAGTTTGATTAATAATCATGTTTCCATCAGTCACAAGTGCCATGAAGTAGACTAGAATAGTGGAGGGAAAAAATAGTGCATGACATATATCTTCTCTCCATCTCAAGTAAATAGAAGAGCTCCCCAAAAGATTACATGATGCTATATCTCCCTTCTTCTCTCATTATGACCAGGTGTCTACATCTATGAGTGGCAATACAATATAGTCATGTTTATCAGAAATGATAGAACTAGAGAACTTGACCTTCAATATAAGGAATTGATAGGGACAGAGCCTTGATTATACTTCTTAACTCCCCATGCTAATAAAGCTCATGATTTTCAGGATGTTTTTCTTGCTACTTCTCTCTTTCCATGCCTTTTAAAGAAAATTCTCTGTAGTATTGATTTGGCTGAAAAGAGACAAATTAACTCATGAAAAAAAGGCATGAAAAATATGTATACTTTCAACTGTCCTATGCATTCACATGCCTGTGCACTAATTCTCATTTTGGCACCTGTTGAGATCATTGGCCACCAATTACTGTCTGTCACAAGGGTTGGCTAAGGGAGCAACATAGTGTAACTCAGTTACCTGACTATAGGAGATAAAACTTCATATATTTCCTCTTCCCCTAAAGTGACTAGTTATCTGTAGTATTTCTTTATTTTCAAACAAACATCCTACTATGTAAACAGCGTTATGAAAATCAGAGATAATTCTTCCAAAAGCAATTGCCACAGCTTTCCAACTAATTATGCATGAACTGAGCAGGTTAGTTCTTAATCTGAAAGGCAATAAAACTTGCCAGTAGCAAAATCAAACCCTGCCACTGAGTTCCTTTGGGGGTAGAGACAATATTCTAGGAGGTCCATGGTTGGCAAACTGCAGCTCGCGAGCCACATGTGGCTCTTTGGCCCCTTGAGTGTGGCTCTTCCTAAGCCGTAGGAGTACCCTAATTAAGTTAATAACAATGTACTACCTATATAGTTTAAGTTTAAAAAATTTGGCTCTCAAAAGAAATTTCAATCGTTGTACTGTTGATATTTGGCTCTTTTGACTAATGAATTTGCCAACCACTGAAGGTTAGTAATTCTAAAACTTGAGTGAACATTAGAATCACTTGGAAGCCTTATTAAAACTCCGATAGCTGGGCTTACCCGCAAGTTTCTAATGCAGTAGATATGGGATGGAGCTGGAGAATATGAAACTTCTCACAAGTTCGCAGGTGATGTTTATGTTGCTGATGTGGGGACCACACTTTGATAACCACTGAGTAGGTCTTTAAGGTCCCAAGGTGTTTGTAATCCATTCAGAAACTAGACCATAACACCTTTAAAAATACCGAGCAATACAAGGTAACATAAGGGCCCAAAAGAGCTACAGTGTGTATGATATAAGTGTAGCGAGAACTCTGGGCTTGCAAGATTTGAGCTAATTCCCAAGTTTGGATAGAATTAAGATAATCAGAATGTAAGATGGAGAGCATTCTCGATGGGTAAATGAACCAAGTCAGTAGTAAGAGCTAGAACTGGAGAGGTAGGTAGGGACCCATTGGTGAAGGGCTTTTGAGGACATCCCACCCTTGTAAGGAGTTCAGGTTTTATGCAGCAGGTAATATTTCTCCCATTCATACGTTATCTCCGCTGGCATGCCGACAAAAAAATATTTAGCTCCGGATTATTGCGAATATTTAACCTTCCCAAAGTACTGTTCAGTTGAGCTGAGGGAGGAGAGGGGAGGTTTTAGTGTATCCCTGGTGTTTGATAAGATACCCATTTAGATTGGGAGGTGGATTATGTGCTGTTGAGTCCATTTATTTTTCCTAGGTTGCAGGATGGGAAAGCCGGCAACTTTTGGATGTATCCTGAAATCTGAAGTAAACTTTGTTTGGGTCTCAATTTAGCCCGTTGACAGCAATAGGAAAAATCTTGGACGGCTGGGGCAACATTGGCTCTGGTGCCACCGAGGGTCCGCAGTGGGCAAGACCTTTAACTGGAGTCCAGTGCTTTTCTGTCCTCAAGGTGCACGCGGAGTAATGGCCAGGAGATGGTGTTAAAATGCAGACGCCGACTCGGCAGGCCTGAGACTGCAGAGCTAAGAAGTTCCCGCAGTGCTGATGCTGCGGGCTGCATGCACCTTGAAGCAAGAGGTTGCAGGACGTTCAGAGCGCCTTCAAGGGAGAGGGGCCGGGTGGAGCATCTCCCCTAAAGGAAAAGGGTGCATGCCATCCTTAACGGAGGGTGTCTCTCGTCCCCCTGGGGTGGGGACAAAAGCGGA
>NW_005871127.1:373479-414084 GCF_000147115.1 Myotis lucifugus
CCCGCCCGCTGCCCCTGCCAGTAGCTGGTGAGGGTTCCTGCTCTAGCCCAGGGGGGTGGGTAGGTATTTATATTATTATTGTTATAATTTAATTTATCGAGTCTCTGCCCCGAGTTTCTCGCTGATGAACTACTTGTTTCTCGTTTCTCCCCGGGATCGCCGGTCTCAGGTGTGGGCTGCCATAGCCTTCCATTCATTTCCAGGTCGCGGGTGCCAGGCTGCAGGGATCGGCGGGAGCCGGAGGAGTTCACTCCTTCATTGACCCGCCTCCCTCCCCGGGATCCTAGAGAGGTTGGGAGAAAATGGCTCATGGATGGCGGCAGCTTGCACTTGTTACCATTCACTTTAATAGGTCTGGGTTTTAACCAGAGAGTCCATTTAAAGTTGTGGTCTTTCTCAAGCTATATTTGGGTCACGGTTTATGACCCCCTGTGAGTCAGGGGAGGATGTCTGTATCTCTAGGGCTGAGAGAACCTGACCGGTTATTACTTGAAAATATTGCAATATAGTCGCCCATAAAAGTCCAGGAAGGGGGCAGAGGGGGGAATCAAGGTCATTGTGGGCGGGTCATAAATCATAGTGCAAAGTTAGTCTGAAGTAAAGAGGACTCAGGGTAAATGAAAAACGTGTCAAATGGATCTTCATCTTCGTTTGCTAATCTGTGTGCTTAAAAAAATTCACTACCTCCCTTGTGATGGTAATAATAGTATTAATAATAATAATAATGTAGTATGTGTCATCCCAGGAATAAAATGCGTTTGATGTAATATCTTGTTAAATTCTTCCAACTTCACAGATTTTTATTTTATTTTAAAGATAAAACCTAGAGAGGTGCTTTATTTTGCCTTAGTTATGTCTTAAGGGCAAAAAGATGTTTGAAGATGAGATGATGTGAGGAATCAATCAGAAAGAAAGAACCACGTGAGATTTGGTGTTGTGGAAGGGAAACTAGATTTTAGTCCCAAAGCTGTCATGGGTAGGTCACTGACCCATGTGGTTTTCTCATCTCTACAACCAAGAAGTCAGGCTAAATTCTGTAAGGCTTATTCGCTTCTTCATCCTTACTTGGCATATGTATGTTTGTAAGTAATTTGAGACCCTTTGACATGTTAAAGGTACATTTAAAACATTTCATTGAAGAAATATTGGTAAAATTATACCAAATATAAGTAAAAATGTATAATTCCATACTTGTGGAATAGTGTTTGGTGTAGAGCTCTTCCAGAATTCCTCATTTTGGATATAAAGCAACAGGATTATACGAGGTCCCTTCAAACGGTTGTTGATTTCTGTTAAGCTTAACATACTTTAGAAGCTGTAGTTGGAGTAAATGAAATAGAGCATATTTTGAATAAAATGGTGCTGAGTTACATTGCCTACCTCCGATTGTTTAATTTAATGAAAGAAATTTGAGCATTGTAAAATGCATGCACAGAACCATTAGCCACCGGTAGGTTCTAAAACAAGCAGTAATCAGTGAATCATAAAAGTGTTACTTATTTGCCCACTTCCTGATTTCTTTAATCGGTGGGGACTGATTCAGAACTTTCAAAAGAGTATAGATAAAATAATGCCATGTATTAGTGAAGAAGTGAATTGAAAAGTCCAGTAATGTCTCCATGGAGCTTTTATTCCGGCATTGTAATTGAGTGAGTCAATAACATCTCTTTCAGCTTAGAAGGCCACATGGTGATGGTGTCAGTATTATCAGGCATAACGGGCAAGGCAGAGGAAAAGCTATTTTTATTACCAGAAAGTTGTTCCCTAAGCTCAGTTTTACTTTTATACTAAAGAATGAGGACTTTTTATTTAGTAAACTATTAGGGCTCAGATTCAACTTTTCAAATGCACTAAATATAAATGGCATTTTATCATTTAGTAGAGTAATCAGTACATTAATAACTCTTAAGTTGAAAATGTTTGAACTGCTTTTGAATCAGTAAAAAATATAGGTGAAACACAAGAGTGGAAAAACACCAGTCTTTCTTATCGTCACAGTAGTAATTTTTTGGTTAAGAATCATTGGTAAATTGAGTTAGCCCTAGTTTTAAAAGCCCATCTTCGTAGACATGAAGTAGCACTGCTCACATTTTCACAAAGTCTTCCTGGAGAACTCAGCAATTGAATCAGAATTCGTTAATTATGCATTCTTCATTATCTTCGAAAATGGGGTCCTGATATTTGCTATGCTTCATTCTATAATTCACCTGTCCTTCTGCTTTTACTGAAAGAGATTTAGTGTACAGGCTTCAGTTCAGTCCGTTTTAGATGGCATCTCTGTTCTTGGTTTTCTGCTTGAAGAGACCTCATGCCAACATGTGGAATGCAACCTCCCTACATGCTTATGGCATGATACCAGCTGAAAGGCTGTACCACCTGAGGTTTTTCATCCTGACCAGTAGTTCTCAGACTTCAGTGTTAGAGAAAGTAGGTAGCTGCCATATGGTTAAGTGGTACCACCACTTTAATGATGGGGAACCAGAATCATTTTTCATTCTGGAGTTTGTAAGGCTAGAAGTAGAACTCATCTTTAAGTTTCCCTTCCTCATTTTTGGAGGTGCTTATCATTTGCAGTTTCTCATTTAATCACGACAATTACCCCGTGAGTTAATATTTTTATCACCATTTTACAGATGGTTAACTGAATTCTGAAAAGAAACTGAAGCTTGGAGAGCTAATAAAAGGCTGCGTCATAATTGGAATGTGGCTCTCTTTAATATTTATACAAAATTAATTTCCTGTTCCATTGAAATAAATTGAATACCAATGTGGTTTTTTTAAAAAATGAATACTTCATTGGCTAATTATTAAGGATAGCTATACTTGATCCTTTAAGTAGAATTATTTAACTTGACCAATTTTCAGAGTAGATAAAATCAGAAGTTAAATAGCTGTATAAATTTATGCTTAAAGTTATATAGTTGTACCTTTGTTTTTAAATTTTATTTTAAGCTGCAATTATAGGTTTATATTATATATATATCTATTTTTTTTTCTTTTGTCCCTGTGGGTAAATTTTTTTTCTTTCTGGTATGCCCTATAACTTGTTGATTGTATTCTGTTAGACCTAGCAATGTTACAAATTTAATTACATTGTATAGTTATGAGAGTTTGGAATATTCTTTGTTATCCCAAAATTTCTTGAATTTTTAAGACTAACATTGCTTTTATACCACTTAGAGGAGATTTGATCCCACAGTGGTGGTGATGTTGTTGAACTAGATGAAATGTTCATCTCACTTTGGATACATTAGCTGCAGTGTAGCTCTAACAACTATAAGTATAAGGTAGGATTTTTTCTTGACTTTAAGCCAGTGAATGACTGGGGTTTGACTCATGGATGGTTGACCTGTGCTATTTCCTAATGTTACTGACAGAAACTGCTGTGCTGAGACATTGGGAAGCCACCATGGAGTCATAGTCTTCGCAGCATTATTGACCTTGGCCATGTTTCAGGACATTTTGATGTCCCACATTTAATTCTGCTTGAGATTTGTTTCTAGAAGATGAACTCATCCATTTTCCATTAGAGCAGCAGCTCCTTTGCTTTCTCCTTCCATATTTTGTCTCTAAGAAACGAAGGTACAGCCAAGAAAGTTAGAGTAGAAATACATTACCTTTGACAATATAGCAATCATGGACCATAGAAAAATTGACCCTGGGAGAAAATAGTTCTTTTTTAAAAAGTATCTACGGGGAATGGAGATGTAATGATAATGATTTTGATGTATTTTTTATATTCTCAGTACATAATAGTTTCTCATTGCTATGATAAGCAGTATGCTTCACAAATTCACAACTTGTCCTTAATTTCCTGTCTCAGAGAATGGTACCACCATTCACTTAATCCCTCAGCCAAAAACTGGGGAACCATCCTGGCCTGTGCTCTTTGCTTCCAGTTGTTCACCAACTCCTATAAGTTTTCCTTATTAAGTTCTTTATTGCCCTTTTCCAACATGCCTGCTGTCTTAACTTTTCCATCCTCTTCCCTCCCCTCCCTACTTCTCTTATAAGTTACGACTTTTGGGGTGTTTACCAGGTGCCCTCATTTTTTATGTGGGTAACCGTTAAGCCTATCGTATTTCATTTAGTCAGTCTTGGAGCCTTATCCACCCACTTAAAACACTTGGAGTGCGGGAAACGAGTTAAGTCGGCTCGCGTGAATTGCGCGTACTCCGCGGGAGCCGTCTTTAACTCGGTTCATATAGATTTGCGGTGGAGTGCGGGAAACGTGTAAACTCGGGCCGATTGTAACTGGGTATTACCAAATATTTGTTTGTAATCCACCCTTTTGGTGGATGGAACAAAACCAAAAGACAGAGCCATCTTATATTTTGGCGGGAAATTCACCCGCACTCCAAGTGTTTTAAGACCATACTTCAAAGTGTTGCTCTTCTTTCCAAAACGCAAGTTCATCATGGAATTCTTCTAAAAATCCTTCAGTGGTTTCCAGTGTGTTCAGGATGCAGTCTAAACTGATTGGCATGGTTTAGCAGTGTTTTTTGCTTTTGGATCATTCTCTGCTTGTAAGTCATGAAATAATATCATAGTGCATCACATAGAGTAAGGGCAATCATGTCATTAAACTTTTTCAGATATGTATTTCAAATATATACCTATATATCTCATATATTTGTGTGTACTAGTAACGTCATGAAATATATTTTTTGGAGTTGATTGTGGTCAAAAGGATAGATATGTTTTATCCCATTTTTCCATATGAAATGACTCTTGTCATTTCAGCTTAATTGGATTTTCTCTGCCTGCCTTTATACCTTTGCTTACTTGTTCCCTAGTTCAGACGAGCCTCCATTCTTCATTTAGCTAATTCACAGATTTCACTCTCTCCAGAAATCTTTTCCTGATGGCAATTTACCATGAGAAGTACATTTTGTATTACAGCCTGGTACACGAGTAAATGTTCACTTAAGTGAAGAAAGTGCCATGAAACAACATCCTTCCTATATGAGATGCTCTTTCCCCCTGCCCCTCTGTCTTACCTTATCTTACCTGGTATTGGTCTTGTCTGTTTACTGTCTTTCTCCATTGAGGATAGGGCCTCTCTCTTATATTTATATCCAGTGCCAAAGCACAGGATATAGTCAGTAGATGTTGATTAAATTAATGAAATCTTTGAATCAGTATGTGTTATCTAGAACTCTTTACAATATTATTATTATTTAAGCTTGAATTGTAGAAACTAACTTTTATGAGTGCTTCTCTTAATGGTTTTATTACAGGAGGAAAACGTTTTTCCTTAAAACATTTTAAACTAAAACTTGCTTCTATTTTAAACTCTCAATGTTATGCTTATCAATTGTGATTAGATAGTTCTAGCTTCACATTAATGTAGACATTACATTGCATTTTGTCTCATCAGTGATCTCAGAATCGATTGTCATTTTGTGATTTGTGGTCAGGAAGCTTGATGAAGCCCAAATGCTGTACACATAATGCTGATTTGATTTTATGGGAACTAAGTGGTTTCAAAAGAAAGAACTTTCATGTACAATGGTAATCAAATGCACATTTTGGGGGGATGGTGTGGGATCTGAAAGCACAGGATCAGGTGGACTTGAATCATCTTATTTCTTAATTTAAAATTTTGTAATTGACATTTTCTCAGGTTATTTAGCTGCTTACAATTTTTATCTTTGTGAGAGATAATTATTTGTTAAATCATTAATAGATTATTATGGAGAACTATTATTGAAGAGAGATCCATTTGTTGGCATGTAATAAAAAAAGAATGAATCAAGATAAAACCTCTAAATGCAAGTACCAGAAAAATTACAACGCATCACAGTGAATTTGCAAGTGGTAAGTCTGCATTTAATTTTACATGGGAATATGTTTCTGAATTATGTGGCATTGTATCCTTAATTCTTTAGATAGATTTTAATAATTGCTCATTTGCAAAAAATAGTAGTTTCCTTATATTTATTTAAAGTTATTCACATTAAATTTTAACTAAACATTTTCTTAGAGGATAAAAAATGTCTAGGCTTTTCCATAGAGAAAAATAATCTGTAAGTAATATACATTTCAGAAGCATCTTTCAGGATTATAAATCTTATGTGGCTTTACAGTTGATGCTTCTTCATTGCATTTTTTAAAATATTAATTTTAAAAGCATTTAAGATAAGGGCAATACATAGTGATAAAGAGGCTTAATTTAAACATTTTGTTTGTAAGGCTGTGGTGTCTGCCAGCCCGTAGGCTATCTTTATTTTTCAGTTGGTGGAAAAGAATTCAGAAGTACATATGTTTACTAATAAACTTAGGAGAACACAAAATACATACATAAAATGTGAAAGCCTTCCTTCTCATTGCTCAGTCCTTCCTCAGCCCAGTGATAACCACTGTTAACAGTTTGGAGGTGTGCTCTCTTTCACACTTTTTTCTGATCCATATACAGAATTTACTCATACTTTGCTTCTAACAGAATCATGTACACAATTTTCTATAACTCGCTTTCTCCTTCAACATTTAATTATAAAAAACTTTAACAGGAGAGCTGAAAGAATTATAGTGTAACATCTGAATACCCGTCACCTACATTCACAACTAATATTTTACTGAATTTCATCACATTCTCATCCATCCCTCTGTCCACCTAGCAATCTCCTTTAATTTTTTTGGATCCTGTTCAAAGTAAATTGCAGCTATCAGTACACTTCCTCCCTTTCTTCCCTCTCTCCCCAGTACTTAAGCATACATATTATTAACTAGAGTTCAGTGCTGTTTTACAGGGTTTTTAAAAAGGTAAATGCACATACCATGAAATGCAACACTCCTAAGTGTGTATTTGCTGCGTTTTGACAGTTCATGACCTGTGTATCGCAAAGTTGTATCAAGATAGAGATCTGTATCAGCGCCACAGAAGTTCCCTTCTGCCCTTTCCTAGTCGATCTTTTTTCTCCTCTCTCTCCAGGAAACCACTGACACCCCTGCCCCCATAGACTTTGCCTGTGTAACTTGACATTATATGTGAGCAGCCACATGGAGGTCTAGAGCTACCTCATTTTTCCCCTTTTAAATTTGTAGTGACTTGGAAATAGTTTACACTATGGATGTTATAATTTATTTACTCATTCCTCTCCCTCTACATGGACATTTAGGTTGTGCCATACTATTGTGATTAAAAAAGTGCTGTATAGAACAGACCGGTACACTCTAATGAGTATTTTTTAGGTATTCCTGGAAATAAAACTGCTGGGTTAAAGAGTTTGACATATACTGCCAGATTGCCCTCCAAATGATTGTATCAGTTTACATGCTACCAGTGTGTCCTTTTCTCTCTGTCCTGTCAACATTGGATGTCATCTTCCTTTCTAAAATTTGTCAATACCAAAGATGAACAATGTGCCTAGTTATTTCACATTTTCCTAATCACTGGTGATTAGCCATTGCATTTTTCTTCTGTGAATTGCCTCGCTAAGTATTCATTTTTTATGCTTCTTATTAGTCATATGTTATTATTTTCCAGGGATGCTTTGTCTTTTAACTTCATTTTTGGTGTGTCTTTGGCTTCAGAACTTTTTCCTTTATGTGGTCAAACTTGGCTTATGGGTCTCGTTTGTGAAGGCCTACCTCATCCCAAGATTATAAAACCACTTGCTATTTTCTTCTACTAGTTTTGCTTTTTTATTTGGAATAGAAGAGAAAGAGAAATCACTGTGAACTGAGGTACCAGGAAAATTTTTATATGGAGAGTGAGATTCAAATTGACCTTGAAGTATGAGGTGAATTTGGAGTAAGCAAAATGGTAAGAACATTTCAGATAGGAGAAATGGGAGATGGAATACATTCTTCATATTCATGGAACAGTAATAAGATCACTGGCCGAGGTGGAGAGTTGGCTAAACCTGTAAGTTTAGACAGATATGTTTGACTATATTTCTTGTAAATTATGTTGGCAAATTTTTATCATTTTCTAAAATCTGAAAAGGCAATAAAGGAAAGGTGGTTTCCTACCAGAATAGTTTGAACATTGTAAATATTTATGTAGTCCAGTTTATTAGAGTTGAATTATAGTTTCTCTAAAAAAAGTTTGTGCTGTAGTAATTTACATCATTAATTATGTAGACACAGCACTCAAGTATATTTAGTTACCAGATAGCAATCTTTAAAAATGTTGAAGTACCAGTATGTCCACTAGTTACATCAAAGTTTAGTTATAAGCTCATCATTTAATATACAAATTAATATGTTGGGATCTTTGGCTAATGAAAGTATTTTACAAATGGCACCGGAGTAGCAGCATTGCGTTCAGTTTGGTTGTTGCTCAGGATGTGTAATAGTTTCTGTTCAGTCATAAGCCACGCCTAGTTGTCATTAACTGAGTGGAGTGATCCTGCAACTCTACTAGTTAAGTGTTTCCGGTTGTAATCTGATTTGGAGCTCTTGGGAGACTACTGTTTTCTTCTCTACAGTCCAGTTGTAAGGGTTATGTGGCACTAATTTTCACTAATCAGGTATTTAAAAAATATTCAACATATTATTTGCTTACTGTTTTATTTTTTTATCTTTTGCTCACTTTTCCTTGAGCGTGCTTGTTCTTTTAGAGTTTGTTACCTATATGTTTACATCCAGAAAAATAGATACGTTGTAACTATACTTTTCACTATCTAATATTTTCTGTTGTGAGGAATCTCTCTTTTCTACTGAAAAAATTTGTTCTCTGGTAGAGGAGAATAAAAATAAAGTTAAAAAATGAATGAGTATTATATAATTTTGCCACTCGTTTTGCTGGCTTGTTTGCTCTTCTGTTTCTAATATTAATAAATCTGGAAATAAGTTATTAAATTACTCTATTCTGTATAATTATTGTAATTCATAATTTGTTGTTTAATCCTGAATGGAACTGAAACATTTAGAGAAGTTACATGAAGTTAATAATATTGAATATGTTGAGAGACAGAGCCTTCTGTTGTTTCTTTTAGCACGCGATGGTTGGCAAGACTGTAAATGTAAACATTTTTTTAGTGTTTCTCTTTTTAGCTTTGGTAGATAGCTTATCATTTTTATTTGAGCATCTTTAGTTTTTAAAATGATACCTAGTAAGTTAAATAGCATGTTTTATCCTCTCTGACTTTTCTCGCTTAAATGATACTGATAGGTATTTTAATTTTCTAATTAAAAGGTATTGAAGTTCAACTTTTACTTTCTTAAAGACCTAGGCGCTATTCATGTTTTAGATTTCATATGTAAGGACTAATTTAGACCATATCTGATTTCATCAGTTGAGTGGTGGTGCATTTGAGTTCCCATCTTATTTTTAGCTGCCCCAATATTTGTAGCTTCTAGGAATGATAGCATAGGGGTGTTCTTTTAAAATTAAGTAATCCTTAATCTTTTTTTTTCTTTGTTCTGGTAGCTTTAAAGAACATTGTCAAGGCCTCTAAGAGTTGGTAACCTAAAGCTTTTCAACTGATGATAAATTATTCTAAGAATTAAGTAGTCTGGGATATAAACTGAAATCTGGGAGTCATCCTTGACTTTTTCCCCTGTGATCCCTAATATCCAGTCAATTAGTAAAATTACTGGTTTGATTCTAACTATTTCTTCAATTGATTTCTTCTCCAACTGATCTTTCATCTTTCTCACCAGAGTGTCAATAATTTATTTTAAAGTATAAATCTCATTAGGTTAAATCCCTGCTTCAATAGCTTTCCAATGCCTAAGAATGACGTTTTAATATTCTTTTTTTTTTTTTTGTAAATGTGTTTTTATTGACTTTAGAGGGAGAGGAAGGGGAGGGTGGGAGAGAGAGAGAGACAGACAGACAGAGACATCTATATGAGAGAGAAACATAGATCAGCTGCCTCCTGCACATTCTCTACTGGGGATCCCGGAAACCTGGCCTCGTGCCCTGATCAGGAATCGAACTGTTGACCTTTTGGTGCACGAGACACTGCTCAACCAACTGAGCCACACCTTCCAGGAATGAAGTCTTAATATTTTAACATGGCATCTCTGTGTCCTTCTTGATGTAGCCCCTTCTCACCACTGACTCTCTCTCCACTGAAAGGTTTGTGATTTACGATGGCAATTTGTAATAACTCCTACAACTTTTACCCTGGTATACCTCTTGCTCTTCCTTCTGTTTACAGTATTGTCACTTTTCTTTACTTGAATAACTTACTCATCTTTAGTACTGAACTCAGGTTTCACCCCCTATAGGAAGTCTTGCCCTGATTTAATTAGTCCTCGTCTTTTGTGCCTCTAGTAACAATTTGTCTACATCTCTGGAACTTACCATATTATATTAAAACTATTTTATGACTCTCTTCCCCATTAGACTGTTAATTGCTTTAAGCAAAGGCCATGTCTTATTCATTACTGTGTCTACACAGGTAACTGCTGTACAGTGGAGGCTCAATGAATATTTGTTGAACTGAGTTTAACTCATTGCTGTAACAGTAAGGTCTTAGTGAAGCTCCTGAATTAGTGGTTCATAGATACCACTCAGCTGTGTCATATACAATTGGGGAACATTTTTAACATTTTGTTGATTTTTGAGCTTTACTTTGTAAAGCATTATGATTCAATAGATCTGGATTGGGGTCTGGGAATAGTATTTTTATTTTTATTTTATTTTATTTTTTTAAAAATATATTTTATTGATTTTTTCAGAGAGGAAGGGAGAGGGATAGACAGTTAGAAACATCGATGAGAGAGAAACATCAATCAGCTGCCTCCTGCATACCCCCCACTGGGGATGCGCCCGCAACCAAGGCACATGCCCTTGACCGGAATTGAACCCGGGACCCTTCAGTCCACAGGCCGACGCTCCATCCACTGAGCCAAACCGGTCAGGGCTGGGAATAGTATTTTTAAAAATCTCAGTTGATTCTGGTTTGTGAAACATCGTAGTGTATTAATGTATTATGTCATTGTATTTTATATTATAATTTATTGTTTAAGCTTATAAGTTACATCTAAAGAATGGATTTTTAAAGTCATTTTCTTTTTTTTAACATAGGTATAGAAGTATCTTAACTTTAAGAGTCTCATTATTAACACTCAACTGAAAAAAGCCTTGATAGTAATAAGATTAATTGGTCTTCATTCAACAAATTTAATTATGTTGGTAATTTTTAATTGCTTTTCACTTTTTATTATAATTTTTCAAAATGATTTATAAGCATTGTACTTTGGTTTAAAATGAAACTAAATTGCACAAATCTTAAGTGTACAGCTCTGTGAATTTTTACATATGTATATACCCATGAAACCTACCCAGGTCAAGAGATAGAACATTTCTAACCCCTCTAAGGTTCCCTTATGTTCCTCTCCAGTTAAACACCCTTCCCACCACAAAATGACTGCTATTTTGACTTGGATGACCATCAGTTAGTCTTATGATTAAAACTACTAAAAAATTATATAATATATATATATATTTTGGTGGATATGTTTACTCATTTTTGGGGGGTTTACACATGGATTTTCTGGGTTAAGGACAGACTTGTGTTTAACTTCAGAAGGTAGTGCCAATTTATATTCTATGATAGCAATTCATAAAAAAAATCATAATTAAATTATTTGAAGCTTATGGTGAAATTTGAATATCCTGAAACTTTTTTCTTTTCTAAAGTATTTTATTTTGTCAAAAATATACACAGAAAAGTCAACAGGTATTATGTTATAGTTGCCAGTAAGGTAATTTTGTTTTAGTCAAATACTTTTTTCTCTATGCTAGTAAGTAACGTTTTTCCCTCTTTCTCTCTCCGTAGGATTGTCTTTCCTGTGGGTTGGCAGGCAGTTGTAGGACTGCAAAATGGGTCTCCGGATTCACTTTGTTGTTGACCCACATGGTTGGTGCTGCATGGGTTTGATTGTCTTTGTCTGGTTATACAATATTGTTATAATTCCCAAAATTGTCCTCTTTCCTCACTATGAAGAAGGACATATTCCAGGCATATTAATAATAAGTAAGTTTCTAGGTCTTTATTTCTTTATATAATTAAAGATTTTCTTCATTGTGGATGTTTTTGGAATATAGTGCTACTATATTAATCTTCCTTTTAATATTAGTGCTATTAATACTAAGTTATTTACTGAATTATGGAAATTTTAAAAAATAATGTCCTTTATATACTGTTTTGCAGGGTTAGATAAATGGGTTAGATATCTAACTCTACAAAATCTATAAAGATCATTTTATTTAAAAAAAGATACAATTGTGTTAATTTGTGTATTTTTAATATTTCTGTTATGTACTTACTGCAAATGTATAAAGAGTTTAAGTATGAAGATGGTATACATTAATGAGAAGTAAGATTTTTGTGATACAAATGTTCATTATGACACTTTGAACTTCTACATAATTACTTTCTGCTATAATTCATTGGTGATGACTTGCTTATGATTAAATTTGAAATGACATATTTTACATATACATGGCATTTACAGTTTCCATATACAGTATGTCATTTTGACCTCACAAGAGCTATGAGAAATATGGTTTCTGATATATAAATGATAAAATTGACCAGTGCCATGCTGTCAGCCCTGGAGTTAACACTTGAACTAAATTTCCTATTACAGGTGCAGTGCCCTCTCCTCCACCCCACCCTCAAAAAATGCCTATTCTTTTATTCATTTAAAAGGTTGAATTTTGATGAATGAATTTTTTTCTCTTACTGTTACTTTATCTAGTTTTTCATTTTAAAAAAGTTTCTAGATTCTTTATTTTCAAATGAAATATCTTAAATCTATTGAAAGGAACAATTGAACATCACTAATTCAAAGTAATTTTGAAGATAGCCAGTTAAGAATTAATGAAAAAGTTTAATTGTAGGATAGGCTAAAAAATGCTGCTTTAATTTTTCCATATATAGTACATGTACTTAATAGGGAGCCCATTCATTTATGCCATTGCTTATTGGGAATTTCTATTAATAAAGAATATGATTTACAACAAGTTTATTAGTTATTATGCAAAGTAACATTTAAAAGTGGTATACTTAAGATAGTCCTCTTGGCAGTATTATTTGATGAATCAAGTGAATTAATCGTTTAATTTTTCCATCTTTTGAAAATTATTTATCTGGATGCTATTAATTAAAATATGCAGTTATACTTTAAATATGCTTGTTGTTAAAAATGTGTCTAAGAGTAAGTGACTAATTTTCTTTCTTTCCCTTCCCTTTCCCTTTGCCCTTCTTCTACCCTTTCCTTTCCTTTTCCCTTTCCTTCTAGTATTCTATGGCATAGCCATATTTTGTCTGGTTGCCTTAGTAAGGGCCTCAATAACTGATCCAGGAAGACTCCCTGAAAACCCTAAGATCCCACATGGAGGTATGGTACTCTTCAGATTTATCAGTTTTACTTTTTCAGAATTACTCTTCTTATCAATGTATTTATTGCCTTTAGTATGCATTAGTTATACATGACATCTATTACAGCTTTCAAGTTTTTTCTCAGATGTTTCCTTTCTAGAGTTCTCTATTTAAAATTGCAAATCCCAGTTGACTCCTCATACCCCTCTCCTTGGCTCTCTCTTTCAGTTTGTGCATTGGTTTCTCTCTCCTCCTACCCTCGATCTGTATGACCTCGCTGAGGGTGAAGATTTGTTGTTTCGTTTTCATTTGTTCAGAGCTGTATCCTCAGTGCCTGGAACAGTCTCTGTCACTTAGTAAATACTGGGTAAATATTTGTTGAGTGGTATATAATTATTTGAGAAATTAGTATTTTTATTTAATAATACAATTTTTATGAAAAATTTCATGATTAAAAAAATATTGGCAACTAGTTAAAAATTTTAAAAAATTGTTTTAAAATGAATACCAAGCAGATTAATATCTGTGGGCCTAATTGAATCATGAAACCACATTGTTACCTTTAGCTTATAGACTAGCAACGGAGGACACCATCTTGCTGACTATTTGGATATCTGCATTATATCTGGTCCCATTGACATTTGGCCTATTTTTCTTCACTAAGTTCAGAAGACTTCTGTCCAATAAAAAAGATATGTTTATTTATCATATTTTAATGTTTTCAAAGCCTCTTGATATCTATCTCATGACATATAATCCTCAGGGTAATTGTATGAGGTAGGTAGCCTGCGTGACCAGAAGCATAGATTATGCTTTATAGGTCACATGGCAGAATATTACAGAAAGATTTGAGGCACAGAACCTTGTTCCACCAGCTTTTACTATGGCTTTAAATATGGATTAAAAAAAAATCGTAACCTTCTGGTTCAAAGGTCGATGCTCAACCACTGAGCCAGGCTGTCTGGGCCCCAGAATTTGATTTTACAAGCTTTTCAGCATGCAGATAAAATAGTCAAGTGAAATAATTAAATGCTATTTATATTATTCAAATTATTCACACATGTCTGAAATACAGAAATATTACTTTTGTCACTTTCAAATTTCATGAAATGATTTTATTCAATCTCTTAACTTTTTAAAATAGCTTTATTGAGTATAATTCATATGCAATATAATTTATCCATTTAAATTATACACTTTAGTGGCGTTTAGTATATTCACAGAGTTATGCAACTGTCACCACAATCAGTCTTAGAACATTTCATCATCAAGCTGTTTCTTAACTAGTAATTTTGACTTTACTGTTTTTTGTCATTACTAGAGCTACTTTTTGACATATGGTTAGAGAACAAAATCTTCCTTCTAAGTTTTAAAAAATATATCATGTTTTAAATTTGTCTAATATTGTCCCTTGAAATTTAACCCATGCTGTTAATGCTGAGGGTCATGTATTCACTCATAGTTTTGCCTTTTTCCTCCCTCTTATATTGTTTTATTTTATTATTGTTATTTTTGTTAGTCCTCATTTGAGGATATTTTTTCTATTGATATTTAGATAGAGTAGAAGGGGCGGAGAAGAGAGAGAGAGAAACATTGATGTGAGAGAAATACGTCGGTTGGTTGCCTCCTTCATGCACCCAACTGGGGCCAGGGATCAAACCTGCAATCCAGGTATGTGCCCTTCACCAGAAATCGAACCCATGACCCTTTGGTGTGCGGCTGGTGCTCTAACCTCTGGACACACCAGCCAAGGCTTATATTGCTTTTTCTATTTTAAATTTTTATTTTTAATCCTCACATCAGGATATGCTTTTTTTAAATTGCTTTTTAAAGAGCAGAAGGGAGAAAGAGAGAGAGAGAGAGAGAGAGAGAGAGAGAGAGAGAGAGAGAGAACTATCGATATGAAAGAGAAACATCAATCAGTTGCCTCCCATAGGTGTCCCGACTGGGGATGGAACCCGAAACCCAGGCATGTGCCCTGACTGGGAATAGAACCCACACCTTTTGTTGTATTGGACAATGCTCCAACCAACTGAGCCACCTGGCCAGGGCTTATAACGCTTTTTAAAGGTCATGTGTAGGAGACTTACTAACATTTATTTCCTACATTGGCAACCATTTCTGTCAGGAAACCACTATTAAGACCCAAACCTTGTATTCATTTTGGTAGTTTTAAATTATATTTTTCCCCAAAACATTACTTTGTGTTTGAAATGCAGTAATTGAGAGAAGGCCCCTTAACAATTTGAGTCTTTTAAGACTAAAACAGAAGGTGCTTCCTTTCTGAGGGATAAACAAAACAAAATAAAACCTTGTTTTATATTCATTCATATATTTACAGCATTAATAAGGATCCATGTTAAACAGTGTTATGCTCACCTGGAAAACTGCTGAATATTCTATTGAGATCTTCCCATGGGACCTCCCCTAAAATCTTCACCCTTAAAGCCCTTAGAGGAGGACCCTGTGTGCTCTTCCTCGGGAGCACGCCCTTGCCTTTCCCTTTCTCTGCCCTCTTCCCCCTCCCTGTCCCAGGCCCATTACCATTAGCTTCCTCACTTCCAAGCTCCAAGGGCCCTTCCAGGTAACTTGTTTCCTAAGTCTATTTCTTCTAGGAATTACCTTTCTACCTCTATGATTTACCAAATAAATGTTCTCTTACAAAAAAAAGTGATGCTGTGTACTTATATTAAAATCTCAGTCATTTGTGGAGTTTGTCTTTTTCTCTCTGATTAGTTTTAGGTTTTGATTTTTCTTCTTAAAAATACATGTGAGTTTTTAATTTATTTATAGTTATCATAAAGTAGCAATTGGATTTTCTCTCCCATAGGCTTTTATTTTATATTTTGAGATGGCTGGTACAAAGTATTGTAGGTAGTTATCAGACATCAGAATATATTGGCCACCAGGTCCCATTGGCACGTGCATACACCTGAAGAAGGAAAGGGAGAAGACTAAGACATGAATTACAGATTTGTAGGTTGAAACTATTCTAATAACCTCCTAAACCCATCTGAAAATCTTTTCCAAATCCCCCCCATAAACTTTCCCCAATGAACTCGTTAATATGAGAAAATAAAATGGTTTGAGGGTTGGGAATGCAATCTCTGTTTCTCTAATGAGATTATAGGATTGATTTTGATTTATTAATCCATGAAACCAGAACTCACCATTATTCCTTTATTATAGCCTTTAGATAAAATTTCTAGAAATTTGTTTAAATAAAATTCTGTTTTAATAATTTGGTTGTATTTTAGAGTTTTATCATTGAATTTTACTTGTAGCAATATATCCCAAACCCAAATACATTGTTTTCTATCCCTTAGTTTGACTAATAATAATGTCTTATTTTTTTATAGTATTTAAAATTAGAAACATACAAAATCAGACATCATAAAACAGAGTAACAACATTTATGTGAAATACTGGAGACTAGAGGAAAAATTTCTTAGACCTATATATTGAAGACTTTCTATAAAATCTCTAAACAATTGTTGCTAAATTTCAACATTACTCATTTACCTTCATTAAATGGATTTTAATTTTTTTCTCTAGAAAGGGAGTTCTGGGAATTATGTAACAAGTGTAATTTGATGAGACCAAAGCGTTCCCACCACTGCAGCCGCTGCGGCCACTGTGTTAGGAGAATGGATCATCACTGTCCATGGTAAGAAAGAAATAATTCACTTTTAGAAAAAACTAGGAAAACTAAATTGTAGTACTTAGCAGGTTTAAACAAAAGTTACATGAAGGTGATGTAGTTTAAAAACACCTTTTAATAAGCATTCATTTTTGATATGGTTTTATGAACTCCCCAAATCATTTTTTTCCCACAGAGATCCTATCTTTTCTAACAAGGAAATAATTCTAGTAGAAAGCTAAGAATTAACATGCAGCCAAATATGCAAAGGACTAAGGTGGTTATATTAAATGAGGCATGTATGTAAAACATTTTGTACAGTGTCTGAGACTTAGAAAGTACTTAAATAGTAGCTCTTATTGTTTTTAACTATAATAAACCATATACATCCCATTGTTTATATTTCCCTTTCCATTTGTTTAAAGAATAATACATTTCAGGTACCCTGACCTCATTCCTCTCCCTTTAAGCCTTTTTCAGTATTATGTGTTTTAGGTATTAACATTACATACATGCTGGATGTGTGTAAGTGGAAATCAGCTAATTCTGCTGAACAGCCAACATTTTTGGTCAATAGGGGGCTCTCTTGTAATATTTAAAGAAAATGTTTACTTGAAAAATAGAATTTTTAAAACAAATGCTGTGAGAATTCTGCATTGTATCTCATTTCAAAGCTGTCACAAAAATCTGTGAACAAGGTATTGTATTTAAATGTTGTTCTAGCATGGGATAACTGTATAAATATTTAAACTGGTGTAGTGTAGCACTCTATAAACATATCTCTACATCTATGTTTATGTTTGTACATACATGCATGCATATATACAAAGTTAACTATATAGCAGGCTTGTTAAATTTATAACTGCTTATATCTAAAGTTGACTCGAGGGAAGAGTTTAGCTTTGTCTAGTAATGCTAATCAATTTAGCGTTTCCCTTACTTGTTGATAACTTATTTTGATAGCACAAGTTATTAGCAAGGTTTTAGTGGAAATTTAGGTTTTACTATAAACTGATTATTTAAGTAGATAAAAAGCACTGTTATTTATTTTATTTTTTTAAAATATATTTTATTTTTTTACAGAAAGGAAGGGAGAGGGATAGAGAGTTAGAAACATTGATGAGAAACATCGATCAGCTGTCTCCTGCACACCCCCTACTGGGGATGTTGCCCACAACCAAGGTACATGCCCTTGACCGGAATCGAACCTGGGACCCTTGAGTCAGCAGGCTGACGCTCTATCCACTGAGCCAAACCGGTTAGGGCTAAAAAGCACTTTTAGATAAAAGCACTTTGTTACTCTATATATTTAATCAATAAGATAGTATAGTTTGTAACACATAGTTGGTCTTTAAAAATGTGCCTAGAATTTATACAGGTTAATCCTCGAGTGTTTTCTATAATTCAGTGATCTCTTTATAATTATAATAATAATAGATTAATAAAAGCTAGGTAAACTGGTAAGTGGTAATCACACTGAAAAACTCAATTTTATACACTTTTTAGAGCAATGTTTTTGATTAACTAAAAATATAATAAATGTTCATATACAGTTGGATATTGATACTTCCTTTTAAAAGACTGCAATATAGTTTAAGCTTAAAAACATAAACAGTGAATAAGGAAATATTTTGGTACTATAGAGATTAGTGATATTTTTTATTTATTTTTAAAGAATAAAGATTAACTCAGTGACAAAATAAAGTGCTGTTTAGCCTAAACTCAAAGATTGTGGTGAGTTCTCTTTCTAGGCCTCTTGCTTCCAATTTAGTCAACTTCTCAGAATATTGGGAAGAAGAGTGGAAGAAGAAAGAGTTGGAAGATAGGAAAAGAGGGTAGACCATGGGCCTGAATAGATTTAGGGATTTTATGATTTAATTTCCTAATAGAATGTTGTTGAGATACTCAGAATGAGGGAAACTATACAGTGTAAATTGGAAGAAAAGAGAATTTTTGTTGTTTTCAGAAACGGCATTGTTCTAACTGCCTAAAGCTTTAGATTTGGAGGTCAATTCTCAAGTCACCATAAGATTTTCTCTGATCTGGATCTGATCACTTTTTCTATGTAGTATAATTGTTACCAAAAGAACTCTTATACCTATAAACTAAGAACCTTAGTGCTTCTTAAAGCTCTCTGGTTAAGAAAAATGCCAGTATCATAGCAGTTGTTCTCAAATTTAGGGGGACGGGAAGGATAGGACAAGGAAACGTCATCTTTCAAGCAGTCTCTGTTGAAGAGTGCATATATAAACACTTTTTGATAGCCCTGCTTGTAACAAAACACAAGACATTTATTAACAAAGAATGAGCTCTTAAGTCTAAGGAATGCCTCTGCAAGGTTTTCTGTTCAGTTCAGTTCTATATCTGATTTTAAAAAATACTTTAGCAATACACTTTTAAAACAATTTTAGTTAGGAATTGAACCTATTATATAGTTTTTTAAAGACAGTGCCAGTGCCCTGGCTGGTTTGGTTCAGTGGATAGAGTATTGGCCTGAGGACTGAAGGGTCCTGAGTTCGATTTCTGTCAAGGGCACATGCCTGGGTTGCAGGCTCAATCCCAGTAGGGGGTGTGCAGGAGGCAGCCGATCAATGATTCTCATCATTGATGTTTCTATCTTTCTCTCCCTCTCCCTTCCTCTCTCCAAAAATCAATAAAAATATATACCAAAAAAAAACCCCAACAAAAACTAAAAAACATTCTTCTAAAAAAACACACCACAAAACAGTGCCAGTATAATATATTGAAATAAAAACATTTGTACAGGGTAACTTATAGTTCTGAACTAGGGTTTTCACCTGGAATTGTAAAATATTTTGAAAATTTGGGTACAATAAATTTTGAAACAAAAAAACATTTAGCTTGCATTAGCTTTGAAATTTTGGGGATTATGACATTAATCGTTTTTTCCTAGTTATGGTTCACTATTGTGTTGCTGGAATTGTAGCTCTAAGAATCTGTAAGTAGTTTTGGATATATGTCTATTTTTAGCAACCAAGGATAGCTTTTAAAAGTAAGAAGAATAGTGAATGCTTTGCAGTTATGTCAGAGTGGCAGGATTAAGTTATTTTACTTCACATCATTCAAATTGCTCTCGAAGCTAGAATGCTTCATAGAAGAGCACTGTATAGGAGAAGGTTCTTGTTTTCTTCATCGCTAACTGTACTTGCTTTGGCAAGTGTCTTAAGTTCTAACTGTACAGCTCTGGCAAGTTTAACTCTTTTGTTCCTGTTCTCACATCTGCTCTTCCTGCCTCACGGGGTGGTTCTGATATAGAAGAATCATATATATGGACTTCCTTTGTAAAGTACAAAGTGCTTTACAGATATTATATCTTTTCCTATGTACTGTTTGCTTTTAGGTTTGAGTGATGTTAGTCTGTCTCCATGAAGTTACCCATATAGGAAGTTCTTTTGTGTTTATTTTTACCAATTCTGAAATTAACATCTTACTAAAGTTTAATTTCTTTTTATTTTTTTTCTTCAGGATTAACAATTGTGTTGGTGAAGATAATCATTGGCTTTTTCTGCAATTGTGTTTCTACACTGAACTTCTTACTTGCTATGCACTGATGTTTTCTTTCTGCCACTATTATTACTTTCTTCCATTAAAAAAGCGTAACTTGGTAAGAAATGTTTATATTCACTAATGTTAGAGCAGCTATAGCATACAGTTATTAACATGTTTCCTTTATGTTCAGAAGATTGAAAACAAAAGCAATAAAAATAAACCCAAAATTAATGGATTTTAAGATATATTGGGATTGAGAAAGTAGACCCTAATCGGACATTACCTTTTAACCAGATCCATTTATGGTTATTAGTGTTGAATGACTTTCTTTAAAAAGCAATGTAATAGATCTTTTGATATACAGTATATGTTTTGGTTTAAAATATCTACAATAATGAGAAACACTTGTTTCTTTTCAGGAATAAAAACAGACTTTAATATTTTAAAGTTTTTCAAAGGAACTTTAAATTATTGAGAAAAAAACTTTTCCCCCTAACTTTGAACAATATATAATGTAATAATTATAAGAATTTGTAGGATGCTTCAGAAAGTTGTTATATATATCATTTGAGGAAAGACAGTACTTTTCTTGCTCTGTAGAGGAAATACAACAGATGTTAATAATACTTGCCCAAAATAGTGTCAGAGGTGGTGGTATTGGTAATAGCTGCAACTAGGAGTTTTAAGCCCTTGACTATATATATCAACACTATGCTATGGCTTGTCATTTTAGTTCTCACTCTAATACTCATAACCACCACTTGAGGTGAGTACAATTTTTGCCCACTTTCATAGATGAGGAAGTAGACTAACAGACTTTTAATTAGTAGTTGTTAAAGGCACAAAGCTAAGAAGTAATTATTCAACTGGTTTTAGTTGGAGAGCTGGGATTTGAACCTGATTTTGTGTTTTCTGAATCTTACCTTGTGTGCTTTCTTATAGAGCTGGTTTTTGAGTCTCATATTGTATGTCACTTAGACTTTGATTGTGTTTTTAAAATAATTGTGTGTGTGTGTGAGAGAGAGAGCGAGCAAGCGAGAATGCACAGGTGTGCAAATGTGCATGTGAGGAAGAAAGGGGAGGAGAGAGGAAGATAGAAAAATCTTGATAGGAAATTTTTCTTATTTATATTATTTAAATCTTTTATATTAAAAATAACAAGTTCACTGGTGGTGCACATAATTAAATTTTGGAATAAGGGAGAGAAGGTCTTTAAGTTCTATATATTTATATTTCTTGTACACATTTTATGTAATTAAAAGGACATTTGTTACTGTTTCTGGGCTCTGATTATGCTTATTAAATACAGATAATTGAGCAACTGAAATTATATACAAGTAACTGAAAAAAGTTCAGTTTGGGAACTTTAAATATTGATATTTTCACACTATTTTGTGTATGCCAGTACTATATATAGTTTTAGGAATATTTCATCTTATTTGTAGAATAATTTCTGATCTGATTGGTACTGTATTTAGACTTTGTAAAAGGTTGTACATAGTTCCCCAAGAGTAACCTGTTTCAAATAATTGAGCCTAATAAGGAAAGCATTAAAATAAAATTGCCCAGTAAGATTAAGGTCATAATTTTTTTAACAGTGAGAGAGAAAATTTATTGCTGTTAATGAAAAGCTAATAGAAATTCTCTAGGAGGGAATGCATTGATTTATCTTGGAGGAATTGGCAAACTATGGACCTTGGGTTAAATTAGACCCTCTACCTATTTTTAAAAAAATTGTTTATTTTATTGATTTTAGAGAGAAAGGGAGGGAGAAGGGAGAGAAAGAGGACGGTAGGTAGGGATGGAGAGAGTGAGAAACATTGATCAATTGCTTCCTGCATGCACCATGACCAGGATTAAACCCACAACCTGGTATGTGCCCTGATCTGGAATCAACCCATGACCTTTTGATATACTGCACAATGCTCCAACCAACTGAGCCCACACTGGCCAGGGCAACTATTAGGATCTTTATACTGAGTTTGCCAACCCCTCGTAGTGGAATGATCTTGGCTTTGTAAACAGATATACCTAGGATCAATGCCTGGCATTTCTTATTATATGTATAACCTTTGACACATCGTTTAATCTTCCTGAAATTGCAATGTTGTTTTTTTCTAAAAAATGTAAATTATTATGAGATTAAATAAGATAACACATGTAAAAGTACCTTGTATATAATATATATTTAATTTATGTTACATTTGATTTTGGTGAAAGCTCTCAGAAGGAAGGGACAATTTATCTTTGGCTTATTTTTAGGCTGTTTAAAAACATTACTGGGAAATTTACCATAGACTAAAGAAGTTCCAATACCAAATAAGAATAGAGTGGTAATACTCAATCGAAGGATTAGACATTTGAAATTACAAAATACAATTTTCTTTCCAAATGAAAGGTAGAAACTCTGGAAAAATTATTACTACCAATTTACATTTTTAATGGATGTTGATAGAAGACTAGCAGCATAGTAAAAGTTTATTAAGAGATTAAAAATCTAGGAGGAAACGATAAAATGAGTATAAGTTGGGTTTTGAAAATTCAAATCAGATTTTCCTTAAAGCAGTCAATCATAGAAGCAATACAGGTGATTTTTAATTTTAAGAAATCATAAGAACGTTAACCAATAGGTTTATCAAATAGAAATTAAATAATTAGCTAGCTCATGTTGGTTGTAAATAAGCATCTTAAATAATAAGCAATAAATTATAAATAGTTCTAATTATAAATTGACAGATATTCTAGTAGTGTTGAGCAGGAATTGTTCTCTAAACCAAGTATCCTTAATGTATTAAGTAGGGTGCTTTCATAATTACTTTCATGTTAGACATAATGAAATTGAAACCCAAAGAGGTTATGTTATGACATTTCCAAAGTCATATTGAAGAATTTAGTATGTTTTAACCTTGTTTTTGATATATTCTCTGAATCATGAAGTGATTCATATATTATCAAGTTAGATATATGGAGAACTTTACCATATGTTGCCCAATATAAGAAAAGACAATTTTGTTGGACTAAGTTAAATTCATAAAAATAGAATGTTTATTATTGTTGTTTCTAAACTACTTTAGTTTACTAGAGCAAAGCTAAATTCTAGGACCAGAATTATTATATAAGTAAGCCTGGAGACCATGTTTTACATTAGATCCTCAGACCTTACTGTACTACCCTTTTAACAACCTCTCCCTGTTCCTGGCAGCCTCTGTGCCTACTGCAGCCTCGTGGCCCACAGTTCCTTTCAAGGTGCACGAATTCATGCATTGGGCCCCTAGAATTTAATATAATCCATGGAATAGCTTTTCATTTATTAGTATCTTCATTTTTTTTTCATCAATATCTTATAGGTTTCACTGTACTGATCTATCACCTTCTAGGTAAACTTATTCCTAAGTATTTTATTCCTTTTGATTTATTTGAAAACAGGACTGTTGTCTTAATATTTCTTTCTCATAGTTTTTAGTGCATAGAAATGCAGCTGATATTAATGTATTTATTCTGTCTTCTGTAACTTTACTGAATTTGTTTACTAGTGCTAATAATTTTTTGGTAGAATCTTTGTTTTTTCCTATACAATATGTCATCTATAAATAGAAATAATTTTATTTTTTCCTTTCTAATATGGAGGCCTTTTATTTTATTTTTCTTGCCTAATTGCTTTGACTTCCAATACTATGTTGAATAAAAGTGGTGAAAGTAGGCACCCTTGTCTTTTCCTGATTTTAGAAAAAAAAGCTTTTGGCCTTTCAACCATTAAGTATGAGGCTTCTGTGAGCTTGTCATATCTAACCTTTATTATGTTGAAGTATGTTCCTGGTATACCCAGTTTTTTGAGAGTTTTGTCATAAATGGATGTTGAATTTCATTAAGTGCTATTTTTGCATCTGTTGAGGTGATTATATGATTTTTGTCTTCCATTTTGTGAATGTAGTAAATCACATTGCTTGGTTTGCAGATGTTAAAGCATCTTTGCGTCTTTGGAATTAAATCCCACTTGATCATGGTATATGATTCTTTTAATGTGTTGTTGAATGTGGCTTGCTGATATATTTTAGATTTTTGCCTCTCTGTTCATCAGGAATGTTGGCTCTTCTGTTATGTAGGTTTGGTATTAGGTAAATACTGGCCTTATAACATGATTATGGAAGTATTTCCTCTTTAATTTTTTTGAAAAGTTTAATGAGGGTTGGTGTTAATTCTTCTTTAAATGTTTGGCAGAATTGACCAATAAAGCCATCTGGTCCTATACTTTTCTTTTTTGGGAGGTTTTTGATAATTGATTCAGTCTCCTTAGTAATTGGTCTGTTTAAATTTGCTGTTTCTTTATGATTTGGTCTTGATGGCTTTCATGTTTCTAGGAATTTATTCATTTCTTCTGTCCAACTTATTGGTATGTAATTTTCATGGTAGTCTTTTATGATCCTTTGTATTTGTATGGTATCATTTGTAATGTTTCCTTTTCATTTTTTATTTTATTTATTTAAGTTCTCTCTTTTTTTTTGAGTGAGTATAGCTAAATGTTTGTCTTTTTTGTTTATCTTTTCAAAAAAACAGCTTTTAGTTTCCTTTATTTCTCATCTTTTAAGTCTCTATTTTATTTACTTCTGCTCTTAGTCATTTCTTTCTAACTTTTGGCTTGGTTCTTTTTTTTCTAGTTTACTCCTTTTTTTTTGGACAAGCAATAGGAGAAAGTTCATCTTGATTCAGTCAGCAGTGTATATATAACAAACACTTCTAAAGCTAAATAACAACATTGGTCTTAATACTGCAGTTCTTTTGATGATGACGTTTATTGCATTTATTAAGATTTTGTAAGGAATTATGCTTATTGGGTTTGTTTTCGTGAAAGACTCGTTTCAGTTTGCCTTTTCTCCTATAACGTAGTCCTTCAGGACTCTCAGCTAAAAAACTTAGGTGCTTAATGTAGGTTGTGCCTTCTTATTTTCCCAGCTCTGTGATAGTGCAGAGAGAGCTCTGAGCCTCCATTTTTACTCAATCTGTCATAAGTACCGCTTATGAATTGCCAAGTACTTTAAGGTAATAAAGCAGTGCAGAATGTATGAATCACCTTAATGCATTTTTACTCTCTCTGGGATGTTGGCCCTTTAAGGCCTAGTTAGTTTGGCTATTTTCCAGTGTCTTCAGTCAAGCAGTTTATTTTTCAATAGATTTTATCTGGCTTTTATTTCTGTTCTTATTGGGAGGGTTAGTCTCATACAATCTCTTCCCTCATAGGTGTTATTGGCACTAGCGTTTTGTTTAAACGTTTCTTCCCAAGAGATTCTAATCAGTGCTGCCTAACTTTACAACTCCGGGAGGCAACACTCAGTCAGAGTCTGTAAATAGTACCCTGGGGAGTGGTGCGGAGCAGTATTCTCTGGCCATCAGGGTTGAGAACTGTTGTGCTGTAGGGAATGAGGCTTGTGATGGACTTTATAGTATAGGTAGAGATTAACCAGATGGAGACATGAAGGAAGTTGTTGCTGGATAAGGGAACAATAAAAGGCTTGAGACAATAATTGGAATAACTGGTTTTAAGATCAGATCTGTTCTATAATACTGTAGCATATATTTCTAAGACTAAATAATAGAACATTGTGTTTATAGTAGCAATTCTTTTGAGGATGGCATTTATAGAAAGGTAGCAAAAAAAATTATCAGTAATTTCAGTACAAACATCACCATTAACATTTTTTTAAAAATATATTTCTTTATTGATTTCAGAGAGGAAGGGAGAAGGAGATAGAAACATCAATGATGAGAGAGAATCATTGATCGGCTGCCTCCTGCACACCCCACACCAGGGATGGAGCCTGCAACCCAGGCCTGTGCCCTTGGCCGGAATCGAACCTGGGACCCTTCAGTCTGCAGGCCGATGCTCTATCCACTGAGCCAAGCCAGCTAGAGCACCATTAACATTTTTAAAAATAAATTTTTAGCTCTAGCCAGTTTGGCTCAGTGGATAGAGAGTCGGCCTGTGGACCAAAGAGTCCTGGGTTCGATTCCAGTCAAGGGCACGTACCTTGGTTGCAGGCTCCTCCCCTGCCTAGGCCCTGGTCAGGGCTTGTGCAGGAGGCAGCCAATTGATGTGTTTCTCTCACATTGATGTTTCTTTCTGTCTTTCCCTCTCTCTTCCACTCTCCCTAAAAATCAATGGAAAAATATCCTCGGGTGAGGATTAACAAACAAAAATAAAATACATTTTTATATTGGAATAGTCTTCAAACAATCCTGCCTCATACACTTTTTTCTGAGTCATTGCCTGTGTCTCTGTCATTTTCCTATGAAACGACCAAAGTACTTTGCTTTGTTTGTAAAGTTGGCTTAGTGTTAGAAATCTTATTCATTCTCGTTGTTACTCTTTTCATTATTTGGGATATGGCATAAAGATCCCCAGTGTCCCTAGCTATCTTTGGAGATTGTATTAATGATCAGTGTGCATCTTTCTTGTGGCAGTAATAGTATAGTTAGAGCATGCCATAGACTTTGACCCTGTATTTTTCTGTCAGCCAGGGGAAGGGAAAGCTTTGGTCTACATTTTTCTTTATACCCTTTCAGGTAGGTAGATGGCAGCATAGTATCTTTTGTAGCCCATCTCTAAATTCTAAACCAGAGTGCTTATTGTCTAGATGGGAAAAGAAAGTGTTAACTCAAATTTTACTTTTGTTTTAAGGTGAACATGTTTATTCATTAAACAAAGAAAAAAATGAGTTGCCCTTTAACCTTTGTTGTAATGACACTTAACCTGTATTCAGTAGAAAACTGGTACATTCTGGTTAGGCTCATGGGAAAGAGAAAGTTGAAAGAAAGCAGGCTGTTCACAGGCTCTGGGAAAGGAGGGACTGGGACCCTTGATTTTCTTCTAGGTCTCTCTCAGCATTTTCTTTTCAGGCGAGTTCTTTCTATGCTGAATTGTTTTAATTGCTTTGCAACTGCCCGACTGTTTGTTTTTAGAGTAACTTAATGCTTTTTTAGATTTCTTCTTAATATGTACTTTAAAATATCCACCTATCATGGATTTTTAAGGATATATATGTTTTTGCCATGTGAAATTTTGAGGAGATACTTTAATATATCCTTTAATGATGGAGAGGTAGTAGCAGGTATTGAGATAAGGAATTTATTCATCATGACTCAATGCCCAAAATAAGGATTTATTTTTAAGCTGTAAATATTATATACATTCTGTCTTCTACTAAAAGAGGCCTACGAACCTAAGGAGAATTAGTATTACTATTTTCTTTATAAATAGTACCTTAAAAATATCTCAAAATTCTCAATAATAAGACAAAAATTCATTCATATGTACAAAAATTTCAGAAACTTAAGGTATAGGTGTCTTTCTAAATAAATGGGATAAATTAAATATTTTTTGTTAGAATCACAGACTTTAAAATCAATAAAGAGTATAAGCTTTGAGATAATTGGAAAAGTTTTTCAGATAATATGTTAAATTAGTTTGACTATCGTTTGCATGTGTAATGCCAATATAATATTAAATTTCACTTACAACCTCTCCTGAAACTAATGTCTTGCTTAGTTATTGGTAGGAAAATCATTTTGAAGATTTCAGAAACCTGTCATTTGGAGAGTGATTTGGCATTTTCAATAAATAAAAGAGATGGATATTAAAGAAATGAATTTTCCTTGATCGGGGTCCATATTTGATTATTTTTCACATAGTTGTCTTAAGTGTTTATAAGCAAGTGCCTGGTCTCTTGATATATTTTTAAATTATAATAGTGTATTCCACTTTATTGCATGCTAATTGTTTACCAAAACCAATTTAGAAATTTGAAGTTTTTTTTGTTTGTTTTTTAGTCCTCATCCGAGGATATTTTTCCTTTGATTTTTGAAGAGAGTGGAAGAAAGAGGAAAAGACAGAGAAATATTGATGTGAGAGAAACATATCAATTGGTTGCCTCTTACATGAGCCCCAACCAGGGCCCAGGCCGGGGAGGAGCCTGCAACCCATGTATGTGCTCTTAACCGGAATCAAACCTGTGACCCTTTGGTCCGCAGGCTGACACTCTATCCACTGAGCCAAACTGGCTAAGGCTAAAGTTTTTCTTTTGTTTTGTTTTTTTTAAATGAGAGACTCATCAACCATGAGATTTTTGTTGTTATTAATCCTCAACTGAAGATATTTTTCCATTGATTTTTATTATTATTATTTTTAGAGAGAGTGGAAGGGAGGGAGCAGGAAAGAGAAAAATATTGATGTGAGAGAGACACATCAATTAGTTGCCTCCTTTATGCACCCCAATCGGGCTGGGGAACAAACCCACAACCCAGGTACGTGCCCTTATTGGGAATTGAACTCTTGACCCTTCAGAGCACAGGGCCAGCGCTCCACCACTGAGCCACACTGTGATACCTTCCTTCACATTAAATGTGAAGGAAGGTATCACTATACTTAAAGAATATACTTTCTAAAATTCATTAATGTGTTGTTCTGTAACTATTTCACTAGTCATACATTTCAGAATTTTTACCTTATATTATTAATGGATTTGTAAGCCTTTGAGGAGTGAAAAATGCCGACTTACTTAAAATATTCCTGAGGATAAGGAGTAGGTTCCTTTTGTACATATAAGTGATTGAGATTCAAAGAGGTCCAATAATTTGTTTAATCAGAGGATTTTCACTGGGCAGAGGTGTTATTTAGGCCCATTTCTTTTTTTCTCTAAGTTACTGTTCTTTCAATTGTACCAAGTTGCTATTCCACTTTTTGCATTTTCTCCTGGGCAACTTCTTTACCTATATTATTGTAGCAATGCTCTTTTAAAAACAATTAGAAAATTCTCAAGCAGCACAAAATCTGCGCTTCAGAGAAAGCTCCTGATTGCCAAATTTATACTTTGCTGCTTTCATTTTTTATTGAGGTGACCAATCTACTACTTTATCTAATACAAAGGTAAACTTTACAAGATAAACATCTTATAAAGGCATTTTAGTAGGTTAAAAATATTGTTAAAATATGTACCTGCTGGCAATCACATATTGTAGACAATACTATCTTTCCACATGAGAAAAAGAGATTTTTAAAAAGAATTAATTGTGGCTGTTAATGTAGAGATTATGCAACTAACCATTTATGGCATACCACTTTAGTTCTAAAGTTACATCTTTTCAATTGTTTTTAGATGAAATAGATTCAGATAATTTCTAATTGATTATCTTATACCTACTTTTATGTAAGGTCCAAAAACTAATATACCAACTGCATTTAATGTTATGGGGAGTGACAGAAGGAGGAAGGAAGGGAGAGAATTTCAATAAAGGACATGCTGCCAATATTCAAAAGAGGAAAATAAATAATGTTTATTTAGCAGACCAGCCAGCTTTTCAGTTAGGAAGATACATTATTGTTATTCCAATGAGCTCATATCTAATAGTGTTGCTAAGGATTTGAAGTCAGATATCTAACCATGTCACAGAATTATTTGCCTAGTTTTTTGGCTAATAAAGAATAGAAATAGCTAGACCTGGTTGCAGATAGCTTGCATATTGATAAATCCCTTTATAATTTATTTTAATATTTTATATAATCAATCTTAATGTATACTGAATGCTTCTGTTATTATTGCTATTTGTAAAAATATTTTAGGCTTTACTCAATATCCTTTGGGTGTTTTTTTTTCTTTTTTGGTATCTAAGGTCATTTATTCATCCCGGTCACTTTAGAATGGCTATGATTGCTGAAATACGTATTTAACATTTTGGATTTTTGACAAGAGTAGGCAAGAATAGCCAAGAATAGTGTGGATTTAAGATGAATACAAAATGAAAGTTATATTTAACGCTAGTATGAAGTTAATTTGGCTTTTTGTTAATGTATCCTGAAATGCTAGTGAGATTGTCCCTTGGTAACATTTCACCCCCCCCCCCTTTTTTTTGGCTTGGAAGGAATAAGGTCAGATATATATTTATTTTATATTTGTAGGGGGAAAACAGTTTAAGAATACCCTGTTCAAACAATTGCCAATTCTGTGTTTCAATATATGTCTGTGCTTTTAGTGACGAATGGAACACAGAAACCTTATAATAAATGAAGACATTGATCCCACTAAGCCCCCTATCACCATTGTTAATAAACACAGTGCTAAGAATTCTAGCCAGTGAAGTGAGGCAAGAGAAATAAAAAAGTGTAACTTCTGAAAGAAATAAAACTCTCATTACTCTTGGATGATATGATTATGCAAATGATTTATCCTTAGATCTTCTTGGATTTTTTAGAATGTTTAAGAAGTGTGACTACAAATCAGTATTTTAAAAAATTCTATTTCTGTGTGCTAACAAGCACTTCTTCAGAAAATGAAATTAATAGCAAGACCATTTATAATAGAATCAAGAAACAGGAAGTTCCTGAAATAATCCTGACAGAAAAAGTATAAGATCTCTAGGGGGAAATTGTGAAGCTTCATGGAGATATTGTTGTTTTTGTGTGCATGTCTGATTGTGTGTTAGAACTTGAAAATCTAATTTAAAAAATTCATGGAAATATAATTTATTTAGAATAACCAAGACATTCTTGAAAAAGAACAAGATGGGATGACTTGGTTTACTAGGTATGGAGTGTTATTACAAAGCCATAGTAACTAAGATATATGTCATTTGTATAGGGATAAACAAACAAACCAAGAGAACAGAAGAAAGAGCCCACATCAGACTCATGCATGTATGGATGCTTGACCTGTGATCTCTGAGGGAAGGGCAGCTTTTTAAATAATCTGACCTGGAACAACTGGGTTTCCACATAGTAAAGATAAATTGAGACCCCTATGTTTCACTGCTCAAAAGTGTAAACATCACCTTAGGTAGATTATTGACCTAAATGTGAAAGGTAAAACTGTAAAGTTTTCAAAGGCTGTAGAAGTTAATATAGGACAATATCTTCATTACCTGCAGGTTCGGAAAGATTTCTTGAACAGGAAAGAAAAAGCACTAGAGGAAAAGATTGATAAATTGGACTGTATTAAAGTGAGAAACTTGAGGTTATTAAAAGATGCCATAAAGACAGTGAAAAGGTATACTCAGAATAGGAAAAGATATTTGCAATATGCAACTGTAACATTGTAGTATCCAAAATGTATGAAGAATGAATCAGTAACCTTTCCCTATAGGGTAGGGATGAGGGAGAGTGATGGGGAAGGAATGCACAGAGGCAAGCCTCTATGTGGTTTCAAATGTTCTCATTCTTGAAACGGTGGCATCACTTTTCTCTAACCTGGACTTATGTTTTATGCATTTATCTGAATAGAAGCACATTTCTTAACAAATGAGAAGAAATGAAAATAAATAGTTATTATGTTAGTTTGCTAGGGCTGTCAGAACAAAATACCAGAGACTGGGAGGCTTAAACCACAGTAATGCATTTTCTCACAGTTCTGGAGGCTGGAAGTCCAAGATCAAGGTGTCAGCAGGTTTGGTTTCTCTGGAGGCCTTTCTCCTTGGCTTGTAGATGGCCACCTGGTCGCTGTGTCCTCACATAGTCTTTCCTCTGTGCATGAGCGTTCCTGGTGTCTCTGTTTCTAAATTTCCTCTTCTTGTAAGGACACCAGTCAGATTGGATTAGTGCTCCCCTTGAAGGCCTCGTTTTAACTTAGTCGCCACTTTAAAGGCCATGTCTCCAAATACAATGACATTCTGAATTGTGTTAGGAGAGACAATTCAGCCACAACACTGATTGTGTAGTCAAGATCTTGAATAGTAAATGGGTTTTTGTGATAAATTTTCCCAAGCCAATTATTGGACTAAAAAAATCCTATATCGAAAAAAAACACCCCCCCCCCCCCACACACACACAAGTAAGATGGAAGTAAAGGTGCTGTGCTCTGGAGAACTGTGCTAACAGACAGACTCACACTGTGGCCATGTATGTGTAAATGTGGAACACAAAACAGCAATTTCAAATGAAATTAAAGTATCTTTTTAAGTACTCTCCAATATAAATGTATAACCAAATGAATAAATGATAGTATAAGCAGAAATTTTAGTCTCATCTTCATCCCTACACTTATAAATTCTGGTTGGCAAAAATTTTTTAACTCTTTTTCACTGGGAGAAGAAGGGATGCATTTTATTTGGGCATACATTGTATTTTTATTACAGTAACCTCTATTGTAACACAGTTTTTGTATTCCTAAAATTCACTCCACTGTGTAAATCATGCAGTGAAAACCACAGGGCTTATGGGAAATTTGAGGCACAACACTCAAAAACGTTGTCAGTGACACTTAAAAGCGTAGGAACCTAAAAGAAACAGCAGCATAGTTTTATACATGTTAAATACTTAAGAAATACATAAATACTATCATGAACACGGCACTTTACCTTAAAAGATACCCGAAGTTTTCTTGGAGAAGTGGACATTGGAAAGGTTGCATTGTGTGAGTTGTGAAGTGACGGGAAGAGGGTCACCTGAAATTGGAGGGTAAGTTGTAATAACATGTAGATGAGTGTGGCTCATGATAAACTGAGGTAGCTGGTAAGTGACTGGAGGTATGTGTGTGTTTTGAGTATTCCTATATGGCTTGGTTTAGCTGGCTGCAGTTTTTTGCGTTCATCTAGGGCAGTGATGGCGAACCTTTTGAGCTCAGCGTGTCAGCATTTTGAAAAACCCTAACTTAACTCTGGTGCCGTGTCACATATAGAAATTTTTTGATATTTGCAACCATAGTAAAACAAAGATTTATATTTTTGATATTTATTTTAAATATTTAAATGCCATTTAACAAAGAAAAATCAACCAAAAAAATGAGTTCGCGTGTCATAGGTTCGCCATCACTGATCTAGGGTTTCTACAGGTAAAATCATGCATAAGCAAAGACAAAATGCTTGCTATGCTCAAATGCTTGCTATGCTCAAATTATTGCTTAATCATGTTGGAACATATTTGTGTTTCCAAATAGCAGAACTTGTTAGATTTGTTGCCCCATCTTGTTCTCTTTACATGTTTGTAAGGATTCTGCGTAGGCTCTTTTTACTGAGCCTTTAAAATGACTGAGCCTTTAAAATGACTGCCTAACATAATGCTACATACCACGTTAAGTGTCTTGGTGTATTTTGAGTTTTTCCAGGCTAATGAATTGGGTAATTTGGGAGTGGAATCGGAGTTCTGCTGGAGTGTGGTGGGTGATCACTGTGATACACAGGAAAACATCAGTTCTTTGGTTTCAAGCAAGTGCGTTATGTTCAATGGCCTCCTGGCTTTCATTATTGCTACCAGAATACCTTTAAACCATAACCTGAACCAATATTATAAAGTGTGTGGTTGGTTATGTTTGGGGGATCCTTCCCATTCATTTCTTGCTTTTATCCACTGTAGCCATTTTATATCAAAGTTTAGCAATAACAGGTTTCTGGGAGAAGTCTTATTCTTTCATTCTCTCTCACTCCTCTGGCATATTTGGTTGGTAACAGTGAGGGCACGTGAAATGCTGCCCCTCATTTTCCTACCAGTTTTTTTTTTTTTGGTAACTTTTAAGACCCTTACATTGATGCCCTGAACTAGAAAATCAACTTTCTTTCACAGCATTTCCATTTCCCTTCCTGTCTAGGCATTTCTCTATGTTTCTGTAGTCCTCTGTGCATGCATCTCTCTTATAGTATACTAGAGGCCCGATGTATGAAATTCGTGCAAGAGTAGGGCTTTCTTCCCCCGGGTGCCAGCACTGGCTTCCCTCTGGCACCCGGGACCCGGGCTTCCCACTGGCTTCTCTCTGGCACCCGGGACCCAGGCTTCCCTCCGGCCACCCGCAGGCACCCGGGACCCAGGCTTCCCTCCGGCCACCCGCAGGCACCCGGGATCCAGGCTTCCCTCGCAGCCCCGGCTTCGTCCGGAAGGTCCTCTGGAAGGACGTCCAGTCTAACTAGCACATTATGCTTTTATTATTATAGATCATATTGTGTTTTGCAAAGTTGGGCTGTCTCTCTGAATAAACTGCATATTTCTTGAGGGCACGGACTATATTTTTATCATTTTTCTATATAGCAGAGTGTTTGCAATGCTGGTTAGGTGAGTAGATGGTTGAATGAATGAAGTGAGGCTGAAGAGAACTATCCATATGATCCTATAATTTGCTTCCCCCCCATTTTGACTAAGTTACATAATATAATCTCAGTTACTTGGTCACTTGATCTTAAGGGTTTTTGCAGTGCAATAGTAAAATTTACTTTTGTGGAACCAGTGATTCTATACCATCTGTTTTGTATTTTGGAGGTTTTTTGCTATAAATAATAAACATGCATGGCTGATTAGCATCCTTTGGGTTGAGGCTTTTTGGCACAATAGAATAGTAAAATCCTATTTTTAATCTTGCTGCTTTGAAATTTAAAAATATATATTGATTAAATGAAATCATCTCCAAAGGGAAGAGTATTTCTTTTAAGATAATAAGGAGAGCCCTGGCCAGTGGCTTAGTTGGTTGAAGCATCATCCTGTAAACCAAAATGTTGTGGGTTCAATTCCCTGTTGGAGCACATGCCGGGTTGTTGGTTCGATCCCAGTCAGGTTGCATATGGGAGGCAACTGATCCGTATTTCTCTCACATTAAGGTTTTTCTCTCTACCTGCCTGTCTCTATAAAATCAATAAAAACATAGCCTCGAGTGAGGATAAGTAAATAAATACATAGATAATAAGGGGGGAAATGTTACGGCTCAATTCTTGATTATTATTGCAACTACATAAGTAACTTTTGAATTGTTTTTAAGACTTTCTTTTTCTTCTTATAGGACCTCTTTATTGTTAGACATGAATTGGCCATAATGAGACTAGCTGCCTTTATGGGCATTACTATGTTAGTTGGAATAACTGGACTCTTTTATACTCAACTAATTGGCATCATCACAGTAAGTATATTTTTAATGTAAAATATTGTATTTATGAACATATTCCCTAAGTATGAACTTAATTCTAAAATGTTACAGAGAGTTTAGAAATTAGAGGAGAAAATTACCCAGAGTCATTTATCCCCATTTTCAGAAGCCTGTGTAATTTTAAAGTAGTTATAATAGTGTACAGAGTATACATACAATTTTTCATCCTGCCTTTAAAATTTAGCATAAACTATTTTTATATAGCTGTAGATTCCATAAGTAATCTCTCCCCTGTTGATCAGGGTCAGTGTGCAATTATTGTTTTCTATATTACAAAAAACACTACTTTGTGGAAATGGAGTTACTGATAGAAACATTTTATTAGTAATTAAATCTTATTTTTGCATGTACATATTAGCTAAATGGGATTTAGCACAACAGAAAAGATCAAAGAGTGTGAGAAATATTGATAAGAACTTAAAAGTTTGACAATACATGGCATTGCAGAAGATGTAGGGTAAACACTTTCTCATATATTGGTTGGGGTGTAAATTGGTATATCCTTTTTGAAGAACAAATTATCAGTGTCTGAAAATTTAAAATGCACAGTCCTTTCTCTACACATCCTGTAGAGACTATTTAATTATATGTAAATAAACATGTAATTTAAAAAAGATCTTCATTATTATACTATATATAATGTATGTATTATATATGAAAACTTAAGTGATTATCAGAATGTATTCAATGAAAGAAATGTATAGTAAGAAAAAAACACATCAGAATTTACTATAAAGCAATAGTATTCAAGAAAGTATGGTACCAACATAAGGATAGACATATTGATAAATGAAATGGAATCGAGGATCCGAAGTATACACATATCCTTATGGACAATTATTTGCAATAAAGGTGCCAAGACTGTTTAATGGGGGAAGGTAAAGTCTTTTCAAAGAAATGCTGCTGGGACAACTAGCTATCCACATGCAAAGGAGTAAAATTAGACCCTTACCTCACGCCATGGACATACTAGTATATGAACTCAAAATGGACCATATACCTAAATGTAAGATCTGAAATTATAAAAATTATAAAACTCATAGAAGAAAACATAGGAGCAAGTCTTGGGTTAGGCAGTACTATCTTAAATATGACACCAAAAGGGCAAATGACCAAAGAAAAAAATTGATAAATTGGACTTACTCAAAACTTTTGTGATTCAAGGGACATTATTAAGAAAGTGGGGGTGTGTGTGAGAAAACAGCTCACAGAATGGGGGAAATATTTGCAAATCATGTATCTGATAAGAGACTTGTATATAGAGTATATAAAGAACTCTTATAACTCAATCATAAAAAGACATTCTAATTAAAACATGGGATAAGGATCTACATGGGAATTTCTTCAAAGAATATATACAAATGGACAATAAATACATATAAAGATGCTCAACATCATTAGTCATAAAGGAAATGAAAGTCAAAACCATAATGAGGTTTTGACTATAATAAAAAATACACTAACAAACGTTGGCGATTCATTATAAAGTGCTTATAGTGTAGTAATTCAATCATAAAGTAATTCACAATTACAGTAATCCCTCGATTTTGCAGACCTCGATTTAATGGACTTCAGATTTAACGGACTCAATTTCCAGTCTGTAGTTCATATGTGAAAATTAACACCCTATTAATTTTAAAATGCTTTTAACCAAGATTTGCTTATAATTAAATTAACGGGTTTTCTTGTTTGATTGTTATTCGTTTACTGGTATTTTTAACAAATTTTAGTGAATAAGATAAAATAATTAGAAATTACTTAAATTTAAAAATAGTGGATTTCTAATCAATTTCCAAGGTTAAAAGTCAACACAACCAGATGTTTCTGTGTACTAGACTGATCTTAAGCCCAATTTTAAAGGATTACCTTTGATTATTTTTAGATTTAATTTTAAACAGGATTTAAATATATGTGCTTGTCTATTTTTACTAAAATTAATATTGAAGTTAAAGTGTTTTCAAAGCAATCAACTTTAAAGCGTTATTTAGGGAACAGATTATTCTAATTTTTCCTTACTTAGACTGTTTAGTCTTTTTTTTCCTGTTTCTGAATGAAATGGGTAGTGATGGCAGTTATTAGTGTAATTGATGTCAGAATTTCTTATTGAGCAGTAGTTCACACACAGCCAAGAATAGTGTCCATCTGACAACCACCAATACTAATGGTGCTGGGTGATTGTGTCAGTCATGTTTCCAGTCACTGGGCTTGGAGAGAGTTAATCAAGAAGTGCAGTAACAGCTGGCCCAGCGCTTCTGGCGAGGTTCTGACAGTGAGCTATTGTACGTGTGACAGTGCTCTGACAGTTTCTCTGAATGTTGTATACAGGCATTTTTGTTTTCTGGGCACCGTGGAGTTTATGTAATAGATTAAGCTTTTGGTGGGGTCTCTGGGGCTTAGTGTTTTTCTCAGTTGTGGTGAGGTTTGGGGTAGGGTGGGGAAGATGTATTTACTTGCAGTTTTGGAAAAGGCTTTAAGTTCTCAAAGAAAAAATTGAGTTTTTGCTTTTGTCTCACAGGTACTATTTTGGACTCTGCTTGAATTGCTAAAGGTAGCTTAAAGCAGAGCTTTTCCAGTTAAAAGGGGAAAATGTCTTTCCCCTACCCCGCCCCAGTACTGGCTCACGGTTACCTAAATAAATACAGAAAGAATTACAATGCAGGGGTAACTTAATTTTGACTTGGTTATATTATGCCATGAAAAGTATCTTATGTTCACAATGTTAAATTAGTTTAAATGAGATTATCTATTAAATAACATTCTCATTAGCAGACAGTTAGTGGGTTTACCTGCCTTTTAATATATACCCAGAAATGTAGTTCTGAGATTATTAATCCTTATAGTTAAATTTTGCCAAGTATCCCACTGAGTCAATGTGGTGAATTAGCAGCATTCAGTACAATCTCTGTACAAATTATGTTTGGTTTACTCAACTCCAAACCGGCATTGCAAATATGGAAAACAATTTAAATCTATTTGTGTAATAGTGTAGGGGAATAGTGCATTTTAATTTTCTTAAAGCATTATGAGTGATTAAATAGACGTGTTTTTATTTGGTTAGGAGGCTAAACACTTACGAGTTTTCCTTTTACTTGCAATTGTCCACACATCGGATCTTAATCTGATTTTAAAACATTATAGGATTGGAGAAAACAGAAACTTATTTATAGTACCTTGTAGATCTTCTCTCTGTCATATTCCATCATTAGGTTAGTTACTCTCCATGTCCCAGCCAAAGGAGCACATTTGCTCATCTTACTTCTATTGATAACCAAAAATCCTACTGAAAGTAGAATTTTGTATTAAAAATGTACGAATAGTAAACCTTATGTGTTGATCACAAACATAATTTTTCAGCTGTTTCCAGTGCTTAGTATAAGGCTTATTTATACAATATATTAGTGTGTGTGATCATCCTCTCTGGAATCCTCTGTGTTTCTGTATAATTATTTCTTGTAAACTTGACTGATTTCACTAGCCTGTAAGCTCCTGATGCTAAGGACTGTGTCATAATAGTTACTTAGTAAATTTTTGATAGATGGATTAATGAGTAAATGAATCTTGGCTTATGTACTTAGTACTTGGTTTTCAACTAGATTGGATTTTATTAGTATAGTCACCCACAGTCCTGGTCATTTTAAAAACCACGCTTTTATTTAAACAATTTTTAAAAGTTGCATCCTGATATAATTGAGATATTGTATTTCCAAGCCTTTTTAGAAAGTGTTTAGTAGGCAATATGAAATAAGAATGACCACCATTTATTGAGGAGTTATTAAGGGCTCTAATGTATATTAACTACTTTAGTCACTGTAAAAGACCTATGAGGTAAGTATTATTATTTGAAAATTGAGATACAGACTTTTAGTAACTTCCTTAAGGTTTTATATAGCCCGAAAAGAAGTACGGGAATTATTTTGGAAAGAGATTTTCAGTGACTATATACATGTAAGATCTCCTGTCCTCTCACTTTAGTTCCATGATAGATTAAATCCTTATGTGAATTTCAGATTTCTGATAAACTATATAGCTGGCCCTCTGTTGGAGATGGATGCTTAAAGAACCATTTATTTCAAATGAGGAATAGCATGAGTTCTGGCTTCAGAGGAGGGGAAAGAGCTGATAGTATCAGGAAATGCTTTCTCTTTGCACTGCTGATATAAATTAAAATTAAGGAATCATGCTATTTCTGTCCATGTTCAGTTTGTTTAGTGCTGCAAACATATATTCAGTACTCACTTGGAACAATACATACTAGTAGATGCTATGGAAGATGCAAAGTTAAATGACCTTTTTGCTCTCCGTATGTGGATCAGAGGTGCTAGAAAGCCAAGCAAAGGTTTACCTTAGAATTAGTAGAAGTTAGTAATAAATAAAACAGGTATACAATCTCTAGTTCTGAAAAACTTTTTTGAATAGTTCATTAGTTCAATTTAAATCCACAGAATCAGGTATGTACAACAGCGTTAGAAGCATAATAAGAGCAAAGAGTGCAGGCGATGACTGAGGTAAGATTGAATTGTCTTCAGGGAGGCTTTCAGATAGAATGTTCTTAGTATTTCAAGTCTTCAGTTTGGCAGGTCTAGAAACTCCATTTTGAACATGTTCGTAAGCTTTGCACAGTGGCAGTAGCATAGCTAATGAGGTTTATCCGAGGTGCAATTATTACTAATCGAAAATGTTTCCAGAGTTAATGAGGCCGAGAAGCAGTGATTCTTGCTTCCAGACTTAAAAGTGATAGTTATAGATATAAAGGAGATTGTCAGGTGTGTCAAAGGACTCTTTACATTCTTCTTCCCTGTGACAACATATATGGTAAAGTGTTGGTGAGAATGAACTCAAAGCAGGACAAATTAATTGGATGGATTGTATCATCAAAGTATCTATTTCAAGAGGACTAAATTCTCAGGTCTGTCAACCAGGAAACTTCTGGTGATAAATTCTTCCTCTTTGCCCCTCTCCCTCCCAACTTTTCTAGTAGGCAATGAATACCTCCCTCTTATTTTCTGCTAGGAACTCCCCCCCCCCAGCCCCCCCTCCCCCCATACACACTTTAGATATAATCTTATTAGGTAGGACACCTTTTTTTTTTAATATATTTTATTGATTTTTACAGAGAGGAAGGGAGAGGAATAGAGAGTTAGAAACATCGATGAGAGAGAAACATCGATCAGCTGCCTCCTGCACATCTCCCACTGGGGATGTGCCCGCAACCCAGGTACATACCCTTGACCGGAATCGAACCCGGGACCCTTGAGTCCGCAGGCCGACGCTCTATCCACTGAGC
>NW_005871127.1:414184-639742 GCF_000147115.1 Myotis lucifugus
AATAATGATATTTTCTTAGGCTGAGTCTGAAAGATAATTTCTTAGGGTAAGGTCAGCCATCTGGAAAATTATGAAGTATTGATTGATTTAAGTAAGGCCTATATTTCTGTAAGTCTTGCTATTTCTAGTTTATTCTTTTTTTTTTTTTTTTTTTTAGAAAATAAACTTTCAGTTTCTAAAAATAGGAAAGCATTCTCATATAGCTCTTAGTTATGCAGGCTAAAGAAAGTCTTAGCTATTTGATCATTAGATCATAGTCAAAAAATAAATATTTCTCTGGAAATAAGATATTCTGATTGTAGAGAGCATAAAATAAAAACTAGTTTCATATTATTCCTTGAAGAATGAATTTTTCTGGATAGCTGAATTTTACATATAACTAATAATTTATATTTATACTCCTCCTTAAAGATAGCAGTTATCTTTGGTGGTCATCATTTTCTGATGGCCACCAAAGGCATTGAATCTTTTATATTGAATGGAATTAGTTATGTGCACCAAAACCTATTTTAATTAGTCTTTGTGTGTGTTTCCCTATAATATTCCATATTTCTGTGCATTATAAGCAGAAAAAAGTATTTCAGATCTAATTTGGCACTTGAAAATAGCTTACGGTTTTCCATGTTCCAGCCAGTAGTAACTTCTTCCTTTTTCTAGTTTGCTGTTTCTGTTGTGCTTATGACTATGATAGCGTAATAAATTGTGCTGCTCTGAGTATGTGTGCAAATGTCAGTGCAAAAATTTTATGACATGTTTAGTTCACATACAAATTGTACTTTTTTCTTATAACATGACTCAGGATAGCTGAGTTTCAGAGAGGTAAGCATTTGCTATTTCTAGAGGAAAAAATAGCCTTTATGTCTACCCTCACAAATTGTGTTCATAAAGTCACGATAAACGTCCCATCCTCTGATAGAATAACCATCTGTTTATGATGACTTAATAGGCAGTAGTCTACTATTTTCTTGAACCAGATTCTAGAAAGGTGTCAGAAGCACTTGAAAAGGAAAGCTTTTCCCATATGAAGTCTAAATCCAAAGTCTTTAACATTGATTCTTTTTTTTTTCTTAATATATTTTTGGAGGAAGAGAGAGGGAGAGAGAGATAGAAACATCAGTGATGAAAGAGAATCAGATTGGCTGCCTCCTCCACGCCCCCCATTGGGGATTGAGCTCGCAACCTGGGCATGTGCCCTGACTGGGAATCCAACCATGACCTCCTGGTTCATAGGTCGACACTCAACCTCTGAGCCATGTAGGCCAGGCAAAGTTGATGCTTTTATAGCCACAAATAAGTTCCTCAAATTTGTAATCAGGTTGTAAATTTCTACATAGTAAAAATTTCCTGTAATATTAGGCTGACCTTGTAATTGCTTTTTTATCCTGAAATAGTTTCCATTTTTTAAGTATTATCCACAACTGAAATTTTAGTCCATTTATATGTACTTAACTAATAGCACTTGACTTCTGTCTTATCTTTTTGTATTTGTAAACAACTATCTCAGTTGTTTTAGAACAACCTGTCACCCCTCAGTTCTAAGACACCATTAAAATTACTTGTCACTTTCTATACAGATGTGAAAACAGAGGCTCAGTTTTCCTTAAAGTCCCTAATCAATGCTGTCATGTATTTGGAGACTGTGTTTTCACAAAGTAAAACATTATTTTGAGGAAATTATGCAACAGAACCATGAAAGGTTCATTATAGGTAGAATTGTCATTGGATATCATGAATTTCAAAGCATAATAGGAAAACCAATTAATAGAGAGTACTAGTATGTAGCTAATCTGCAGTCTTGTCCCAAATTCCTAGGTAATCTGGAAATAAAATTCTGTTATTGGTTACTTAGACATCTTAAAAAAGATTATTTTTTTCTGCATTTGGGCTAACTGTAGTCATTCTACTGTTCATGTGTAAGAAATTAATATTATAGCTATTTATGTAACTTCTATAAAGAGTCTTTTAAATTGAAGGTGCTTTTTATTAGTTTCATTGGAGGAAAGTTTTACAACCAAAAAAGTTCTTGGGATTGCAGTTGCAACCATAACTATTTGCCTGAATAGTACTGCTTAATAGCAGTACAGTCCACCTACCGTATGTGAGCAAGCTAGTAGAGGAGAAGAGGAGAATAACTTCTGGAAGTTTCTGGTATATTTAAAAGAAGTTATTTTCTTTTATACTACCTTAAAATATATTTAAAATGTAACTATCTAAACTGAGATTATGTACTTTATTTTGATTATTATTGAGATAATCAGTTTCTCAATCTAATAATAGATCTTCTGTTAACATGAGTTGAACCAGCATATATAGAAACTACCTTTTGTTTGTTGACTTGTTTTTCTTATACATTAGAGCCTTATATAAAACATATAATAAGAAATTGTATTATTATGAAGAGGCTGATTTTTCTCTTGAAAAAGGAAGTTGTTTTTTCACCAAAGGACTCTGAGGAGCTCACTTCAGCTTCAGAGCTGGGTGTTGTGGTATGGCAGGTGCAGGGGCCTTGTTGGATCTGTGTCTTCTCAGAAGTACAAGCCCAGCAGCACTCTTTGGCTCTCTGTGCATTAGTGCCTTTGTCATTTTGGGTATTTATTTTTTAATGCATATTCACTGGCAGTTGAATTAAAAGTAGATACTGGACTTTTAAAAGAATTGTGAAGGAAGCAAGTATAATAAAAATATTACATAATGAAGCAAGACTCCTACAGTTTTTGTGAGGTTTTGTAATTGAATAATATTTTTGGAGTGGGAGTACAATGTAATTTTTATTCTGTTTTTTTCCCCCCAAGGAATTTCCAAGACATTTCAAGAAATGTCTGTAGATAATTTAGAAATCGTATTACTCATATATAAACTGTTTAAATCTTCAGAATATTCTCTGGATATGATTTTAAAACATTAAAAATTAATATAGAATAAAGCCTTAATAACTTTGTTCTGAGTATTTTTCTTAATTTTTAATAGGATACAACATCTATTGAAAAGATGTCAAACTGTTGTGAAGAAATGTAAGTATAAAAGTGAAGTCTATAGAGTTCTTATTAAAAATGGAAACAACTGGCCACATTTGAAAAAAATGTATGCATGTAGTGGAAAGATAATAGAATGATAGTTTTTTCTTGGAGCCTTGTCTGAGGCCTGAGCGAGGCAGGCATAACCCAGTCTTACATCTGGGGTCTTATAGCTATGCTAGTTTTCATATAAAATAAGTACTATCATTCTTGTTACTTGTCTCACTAAAGTAAGTTAAATTATTTGTCCTGAAAGTACATCAAAAGAGATTTGCTACTGTGCTGTTGACACACATACTGTTAATCCTGAGATTCTCCTCCGCTTCAAAAGTTGCCGTAGGTTGATTGACGACACAGATACAATATCTGCGCTCCAGAGTTAAAACTCAGCTGCATGCCATAATGAAAGGAAAGCTGTATTTGTGATGCTGGGACACAATTCATCAGAGTCCTGTAATGGATCCCCAGCCAACCTGTATTGTTTTAGCTGACTGAAGTGCACCATGGGAGTGCTGTCTTTCACTAATAATGCTGTCTTCTGTAGATCGAGGCCCCGAAAGCCATGGCAGCAGACCTTCTCAGAAGTTTTTGGCACTCGTTGGAAGATCCTGTGGTTTATTCCTTTCAGGCAGAGGCAACCACTGCGAGTTCCCTACCACTTTGCCAATCACGTCTAAACAGATGGATGGTGGGCACAGATGGGTCCTCCATGCTGGAAATGCGTTACAGGTTTTCTGATAATAGAACGATGACAGTCTTCAAGTCAATTAAAATCCACCCACCAATCTTAGGCATCATAATGTGCCCCAGGCTTCATTTTAATAGTGATCTTGATCCTGTTGTGGGACTAACACAAGATCTATATTTAAGTTTCAAAGCATGTTTACTTTCAAATTAGCTTTCCACGGGGATTTCTTAAAGTGCTTTTGTTATTAAACTCAAAAGGCAGTGATTGGGATGAAATAATTGTACATAATTTCTTTTAGCACTGACAATATTACAGATTTTAATTTATGGGAATTTTCAGATGTTTATTTAAAATTTTCACTCTTGAGCAGTACTAATCAAATCTGAATTTAATTCTTCAGCTTTTACAAAAGGTTTTACACCTTATATGTGAAATTTCTTTTTCAAGTACAGTTTAAAATATGTTAATACTTTTATATATGCTGCAAGATTTTTTTTAATGCAGCATGGGATTGAACAACAAAAAAAAGGGCAGTGTTTTCTTAGTAGCTTTCTAATGTTTTCTCTTCACCAAAAACAAAATACCACTAAAATAAAGCACCAACTATCTACCTTATGTTAAAGGAAAGATGAAATGTTTTTCCATGTTAATTTTTCTGTTTCTTTCCCCCGTACTGTTGTAAGCATTGATTGTTGTTAATATATTTGTTCCGAGGAGAAAACTTTGACTAAGTGGGCATGTATTCCTATTTTACCCTAAGATTTTGGTGAGCAAATGGATAGAGAATTTGCAATAATTCCACAGATATCTTTTCTAGTGCAGTTATACCAGAATGTGTGTTTTTAAAATGCTAATATAACTAGAAAATATATAATGTACAGTATAAAGAGGAATATTGTGCTTTTGAAAAATATATATACTTTTTGCTTTTATTTACCTACTAGTAGATCTAAAATTACACAATGAAGAGTTATATATAATAAATATTGGCCAACTATTCCTGAAACAAAACTATAGGAAATTACTAGTAAAAGTAAATAACTTTTGTGTACCTACAATCAATCAGCCAAATTGAATTTAAATTTTAATGGGCCAACTATAATTTGGATTGAAAGACCTTTTTTTGTAGCTAATGTTAGGAAATAGCCTTAAAATAAGAAAATATAATGATCTACATTTATCATTAGCCTTACACAAATTTAAATTGCTAACAGTGATGGTCTCTTAGAAAGCATAGAACATTTGTATAAAAAGAACTTTAGCATACTTAGAAAAAAATTCAGCTTTAAAATTTTCTCCATTAGAATACTGCAAAATCCATATATCTTTTTTGAAAATTTATGTACTCACAGTCTTTCTCTTGAATCTTAGAGAAGATTGAAGGGGTCTACTGTTCTTGGAACATATCAGTAGTTTCCTTTTACTTAGCTTTGATAGTAGGGAATCATACCTGAGAAATCATGAAACAGAAAGTTGCCATATCAGCCAGTTAACTATACTGTGGTTAGTTCTTTCAGAAACTATCTTCTAAAATAATAGAATTAGCTGTTCTCAGAAATATAAGTGCCATGTCTTACATGTTCTGATTATAATGCTTTATTATTTAAAAGTATAGAAGTGGCAGATGAAAATATGTATTGGTGCTGATAAAATGCATAGTAAATTTAATATAAGAAATTTATTTGTAGAGCTTAATGAACCACAAAATTAGTATGTTCGTGTCATGGAAATGGGTTGGGGTTTGTGCAAGCTAACATATTGACCAAATTTGGCCTGATGGGGGAACTGTTTTAAGGAAGTAATATATAGGTAATACAGATAGATATCAATTGATTGCTCTGCCTATAACTGGACCTTGAGAAAACAGTGAAGTGTGAAGTGAAGATCCCTTAAAGAGCGTTATATCCCTTAAAGGCACAGTTACACTTCATATAGGAGTACTAGTTACCTTGAAAGGTACCTGGGAGGTATTCAGAGCCAACTGCTGCCTCAGTAATGAGAACCAGAGGTGGTCCCTTTCCCACTCTAAGAGGTTTTGTTTTTCTTAGATTTACCATTTCTAGGGCACATTCTCTTTCCTCTTTATACCCTCGCTGATCCGATCCCTCTGTACCTGATTCCCCTGGTACTGGGATACAAACTAACACACTAGGCAAGGCAGATATTTATTTTGTTTGAATGATAGAAATGCTACGTATCAATATATTTATATAAGATTCTGTATTAATGTATATCTATATATACATGTGCTTTAATTTTCAGTATTCTCAAATTAGCAGGCCTAACTGTGGGTTTAGTCCTTGTTAGACAACTTGAGACAAACCAGCGGGTAGTTTCCTAGGGAGTGCCTGAACTCTAGTGCTCTCTCTGCGCCCTCTTTTGGCTAATTGGTGTAATTATACTGGCTCTAGAGACTTACTGGCCCACAAGTAAATTGTATGGCCAAATTCTGAACCTGTCAGAGGTACAGGCTTAGGGGAGTGTATGTGCAAGGCTGTTATAGTTTATGAAAATTAATGTGTTCCTGTTTATGATAACACATATAGTTCATACAAAATGATGACTAGTTTGCTTCATTTGTGTATGTTCATATATATATTTGCTGTCATTTACAAGTTTATATCAGATTAGGATAAACAAATGTAAACATTTCATCAATTTTTATTTTAAACCTTATTTTGGAAAATTAAGTCTTTAGAATTAGAAAAGTCATTACTTTAAAATTACCAATTTATTAGGAAACACAGAAATCTATTGTTACAGTGGTAAGCAAGTATCTAATGTGTTTTACTGAGTATCTAAAAAATACATGGTTTTTAATCTCAGTTTTGGAATGATTTTTTTTTTTTTTTGCTGATTCTGTTACACTAAAATAATGAGATTAGTAATTCTTTTTATTCTTTTTAAACTTTCCTACTCAGCGTTATTGGATGAAGTAGTTCCTTATAAACATTACATTTGAAGCAATATGTATTTTAAAGGATATTTTACTAAGCAAAGTCCTTAATTGGACTTCTGGAGATGAGTTTTACGTAGATATTATATATTACACCTCTTGAACAATTATATTTGTTGTTGTTCTTTTCCTTAAACAAAAAATCTTTATGGGCTGAAGACTGTAAGCAGAAATTGACTGAGTTCATATTCCCCAAACAGTAGGCATTCAGTTAAAGTGCTTTTGGTACTTTGTAACCAAGACTTACAGTTTAAAAATACTAAGTTAATTGTTCCATTATAAAAAAAATACTATTTTGCTTAAGAGTTGTATTAAGAATATTTGTGGTTAACATGAGATAGCTATATTTAAATTTCTAGTTTATGTATTAATCTCCTTAACAGAAGAAAACAAAGTTTACTTTTAATAGTAATAATGGTAGAGAACATAAGCTACATAACATTCAGTAAAATGATGAAGTTAAAACTTCTGTGAGAATGAACATCAGTAAATTTTTGCTAATGTTTAGAGGTATTTTTCTCTAAGTATGGTAGCTAATTATAACTATACTTCATCAGGCTTTTTCAAGACACTTCTGTACAAGCAATTAGTTGAAGATACGTTTCAACCAAAAGGGCTTATTAATTCTGAAAGCTAACGATGAAGACTTTAGTTAGGACAACACTTCCAGCCAGGAAGTGTGAAGTAATTTAGATTATGGCCACACAGTCTTTTATGTGTTAGGTCATGGGCAGTTTGAGTGTTCTCACATGAATTGGTATAAAATCACAATGTGTCCAGCCCTGGTTTACAATGGCATTAATATTAACAAAGCTGCTAGTCTCTCTATATTTTTCTCTAGTCTCCAATGGCTTCCCTTATGCTTCGTGGAGAAATAGATCACCTAGCTCAAGTTTACTATACTTCAGCTGCTTCATTCAATAAGTTTTTTACATGACTTCTAATATACATAGATCTACCTAGAATTTATTTGGTGAAGTTTATACTTAACAATCATTAAATAATTTACTAATAGATACAGGGATTGGATTTTTTACCCAATTCTGTTGCTTTAAATAATATAAGTATTGGCAAATGTAGTTAATAATCATGTACATTTAGTATGTTCTACTTGTTAGTTTTTTTTATTTACTGAGTATTTATTGTTTTTACCACTTATAGAAATTATGCTAAGCCTTGAGAATATAAAAATATACAAAACATCCCTGCCCATATGGAGATTACAGTTTACATACTTTATGATATTATAGAAGTCAATTTTAAAAAAGGTGTTCTAATTAGAATGTTAATGTAGTTATAATATTACCCCTTATATAATTAAAGAGATGGAAAGTATCAAGAAAAGCAAGAAATTAGTATCTTAAACCAGAGGAAATATTAAGGATGATTTTCAAAAACATAATTCTGAAAATAAAGTAGCACTGAAAAGGTATCAAAGATGGCATTAAAAATTTCCCCTACAGACATTTTTCATTAAAAAACTTTAGGCAAAATGTGTTTTTACCTAGTATTGGCTGGATTTTTGGCCATTCTCTCTGTACTTCCAGTGCAGACTGCAGCTTAGCACACAGAAGCATATAATCCATGTCATCTAATAACGGACAGGTTATCCTGTATTACACAAGATGTCCATCCCGGCAGTACTCCTTCTTCTATCTCTGACCACATAAACGATTCCCAAATATGTCCCCACACATGCACTCAAAGCGCAGCTCCACTCGACAGCCATCATTCAGCAACAGCCTCAGCATCACCTCATCGTTTAGGGCATGCTGAATGGCAGGCACTGTATTCAGGACTTCTGTGCAATGGATATCAGTATTAGGAACAGCAAAATCCAGCGCAGTCCTCCTCTCGTTGTCATAGCTCTTGGAAATGTGGTCAGCAAGCAGGTTATTGATGACAAAACCACTCCCAATGAGCCGTTCTAGGCACTGTGCTTTTGCCCATCTGCTGTTGAGTGAATTGGTGTTAGCACACATTTCTAGATTGCATGCTTGGATGTTATTGGGATAAGATATTTCAGTGCAAGATAATGTCCCTCACAGGCAGCTCGGTGTAAAGGAAGATGTCCTTCTCTGTTAGGTACATGTTTGCTTCCTCCATATCCCGGCGGGAGAGCAATGCAGTCAGGATTGCTCCCTCCTGCTGCCTCAAACAGCAGTAATGTCCCATCATTCGCCAAAGCAGACACATCACCGTCTTTGAGGATTAGGTGTTCAGCACATCACAGAGACCATACCCAGCAGTAGCACCTAATGGTGTGACTCCAAACTGTCTCAGGCAACATTGCCAGCAGAGCTATGAGATCTTTTAAAAATATATATATGTACATATATTACATATATATTTATTTATTTCAGAGGGGAAAGGAGAGGAAGAGCATGAGAGACATCAGTGATGAGAGAAAATCATTGATCAGCTGCCTCCTGCACACCCCCTCCTGGGGATGGAGCTTGCAACATGGGTATGTGTCCCAACTGGGAATCCAACCGTGACCTCCTTGTTCATAGGTTGATGCTCAACCACTGAGCAATACCAGCCAGGCGTAGGTCTTCATAGCCTTGTTTGGCTGCCTCATGCATGGCCGACAGTTGTTGACACAGGGCTGGTCAAGGCTGGTGGTGTGTTTGAGCAGAGCAGACACCACGTTATAGGAGCCCTTTTTTACAACTTGAAGATTTTAAAAAGAACAATTGACAGTAGGCATATTAACATGAATATCTCAGATGATATTAAACAAGTTACCAAATTTAACATCAAAAGAGATGTTAGCTATTCCCTTCTACAAGAGAATATTGTATTTTTCGTACCCCTTCCATTTCTTGTATCCAAATTTCTATTGAGGAGTGTATGCATGCAGGATAATACCTTCTCTTTAAGACCCCAATCTGAACAGGTTCAAGAGTTGCATGAAAGATAGTACACATTGCTAAGATGTTGCATATAATCTTTCTAAATTTTAATGTCTTCATTAACAAAATAAAAATAACATTCACTGTTGGATTGTATAAATTAAATAGTGTATGTAAAATGTTTCGTATATACTAGGAGTGCAGTAAATTATTACTATTGTTAGTAAAAGTACCATTTCATCACTTCTAGGATCCTGGAACCACATGTGTAAATAAGGTTTATCAAGTTCTTCCCCCTCTACAAAGAGGTGTGGTGTTTTTTTCTTCTCATGCTCTTAATGGGAGTTTAGCAATAGGAATGCTTCGAATCTGGTAGACCAGGTGTTCTAAACAGATGAAGCATATGACAGCTAACATACTACCATTTCAGAGGTTTTCTAAACCAGCTATCTCTTTCCCCCACTGCTTGTCGCTAGTGCCTGAAATTACACTGTTTAGTTTTCCCCCTTTAGATTAAGACCAGATTTTCCCAGCTTAGATATAACTATTTCTAAAAAAGGTAATGCATTTTCTCTTATCAAAAAGGGGGAAGAGGAGAGGACAAAGAGGGTAGGGAGGGAGCTACTTACTAATATTACTAACCTATAAATTAACAAATGAATTAATGTGTTATTTCATGTTCATATTTGTTGCCCTCTATTCTAAGAATCATCCTCTGAATTTATATATAAATTACAAATTTCATTATACTCTGAATTTAGCCATTCTCAACTGAATTTTAGAATATTCTGCAGTAGAATGTGAGAAAGTAATAGAACCAACTTTCTTAAAGTATTTTGAACCGATGTTATTATTCTATGTAGTATTTAACATTCTCTGCTGCTTTTAGGATGATGATGGTTTAACTTCAAGAGAGTGGCTGTTTCCTCAGACATCTCATTTCATTATCATTGTGCAGTTTTTAACAACAAAATTTACTATATTTTCATCTGTTCTTTAGATGTTGTAATGTGCTAATTTGAAACAGAAGTAACAATGGTGTTTAAAATTATTTAGTGACTTGGTATTGCCAGTGTTTTCCCACTACCATATTTTTTTACTAGTATGTCCTTTTCCTCTAGTCCACCATAGAGGACATAGAGTACAAATGAGTAGTGAGTAGCCAAAATTGGAGAAAGAAAATAGGGGTACTTATTAAGATGGTGAGAAAGCCAGGCGGAGCATGGAAAATAGCATCCCAGCAACAGGAGACTGGATGGAGTTCTGTGGCATCAGAAACTCCCCCTGCTACAGTCATGTTAGCCTTCTCTCTCACTGTTAACCATTGCATTGTAAGAGTTAATGCATGTGAGCATTTAGTTTGAGTTATCTTATTGAAGGAGTTTATATTGCTGATTCTCTTCAGCTGGTCAGATGCCTTTGAGAAGTTATTTTAAACAATAAAGTGTTAAGAATAATGTGAGAGGTGCAGCTATTTAATGCTGAGGAGACATGAATAGATTGCCCGGAAGTTTCATTGAAAAAACTGGGACCTTTTTCACAAGTCTCCTACTGCAAAGAAAGGATACTAAGTATTATAGTGAATTTTGTCACTAAAGTAAAAATCAAGAATTTATATATAAGGGATGATTTTTCACTTTAAAATTTGGGCGATTTGGCGTTCTTGATACCTTGAAGGTCTCCATACCTATTAGTATTGTGAATGCCTGGAACATGTAATGTAGTGCTTGCCACAGTGGCTCAACACTCTGATCTTTTTAGTATTGTTATTTTATATATTAACAGTGATGGAGGCAAAATGGCAACAAAAAAGGTATGTTTCTATCTGTGGCTTTGCTTGCTTGTTTGAGGAAATACAGGGTTTACTTGCATAGACTGTTAACTACAGGGAAAGATTGTCTTCATATTGCAAGTTCTGTGTTCTTGCCAGTGTTCACTGGGTGACATTTTCACCTGCTGGTGCCTGAAGTTAGTGTTTTACAACCTCAACAACTCAAACATCCTGGTGCTACTCATTTAGCATTGAGTGACGTTTTTATTTCCTGTACCAAAGAGTTAATTTTCTTTTTGGTTGACTGAGAGTTTTCTTCTCACATCCTTGTGTTTATAAAGTAAAGTTTAATGTTACTAAGAACAATTTTGATGAACAGATCTTAGTTTTTACACACTGCTGCCTCAATTTCATTGGTTTTAAAGGTCTCTCATTTGAACTTTTTTTTAGTTAGGCAGATTAGTATGGTTTTTTATTTTGTATTTTAATATAGATTGGCTACTGTAAAAGTTTAATAGGTTGAAGTTGCAAAAGATAATCAAAGCACTTTTCACAAGCTATTTTAGTTTTGCTTTATTTCTGCAGGAAAAAAATGAGAAATAATAAGTCTACCTTTATTTCTATAAGTGAACTATCTAGCTTATTGGGCCCTTTTATTGAATGCTGAAGCAAAATGATAAAGTGCAAAGGTAAGGGCCCTTTCTGATTACGGATGAAGAACTCTGCTTCTTGCTCTGTGTAATCCTTAATGCCATTAAAGAGTGATACTGTCATTTGTCTATTTTGCAAACAAGGTTAGAATTAAAGAACACTTTAAAAATATACATATGCCAGGGTGTCCCAAAAATGTATACACACTTTGAATAATTATTAATTCCAATTGGTTAAATCTGAAAAGAAAGAAAAATCAATTGAGCTGTCAGCTGTTAAGTGTGTATACATTTTTGGGGACACCCTGAATATATAAACACTTCCAAAAAGGGAATGCAAATATACTTGATTTAAGCAAAACTGTAATAGAAAATTGAACTTTACAAAAAAAAAAGGTCGCTATGCTGTTATTAACTTTACATAAAAAATTAAGAGTAAGAGTATTTTAAAAACTTAATTCTCAGTAATTCATTTTATAAAAAATGGGAGAAATAAAAAAACCTTAGAAAAGTACTTATAATTGTCCAAATGTAATATTGCTAAGTATACTATTCTGGTTTTTTATGTTTCCTAAAACTTTCAAAACATTCATTGGGGACCTTAAAACTGTGGCTGAAATTGTTAAAAATTCTGGCAAGAAGATAACAGTATGTATGTATTGGAAAAGTAGACAGTCACATTTGAGAATGTTTTGTATCATTTTCACTCAACAAATATTCTCTCATTGAATGTAGATACAATATATGGTTTTGCAGTGAATTCTGAATGGAAAAAAGAATAAGGTCTGAAACGTATGTGAGACATGACTTAGGATCATTTGAATGATATGTAAGAATACAGATATACATGTCATTAGCGGTAAAAGCAAAATGGGAAGAAGCAACAATATGTCTCTCTGTCAACAATATATTTCTTAGATTTTGTTGCCACAATATTAGTACTGAGTTATTCAGCTTGTTAATGCATTATTTAAATTAATGTGGCTGAATGCAGTTATTTATTCAAGTGATTGGGTAGTAGAGAGTTCACCACTATCCTCTGTCTTCCAGAGATGAATATGAAAAAGACATTTCTACTGTAGTATAGGTGCATTAAAGCAGAGATGCTCGGACTTGAGTTGCGGGTCTACGGGAGAACAGGGTAGGCTTTGGGAGGACTGAGCACAGGTGATTGTGCTTGTATGAGCTTTATGTCCCTGGAATTAGCCTTTTAAAAAAATCTAACTAGCAAGTTTAATGATTAGGCAAAATCTGTGATACTTTGAGACTTCCAAAATTGTCTATCAACCTCAAATTGTGTCTAATATTGTATATCCCTAAAATAAAGGACATTTATTTTAATAATGGTATGTTCCAAGTGCCATATAAAGATCCCATTTTTGTTTTTGTATTTATTTTTATTGTTGACAGCATTGCAGATGTTCCCCTTTTTTCCCCATGACCCCTCCTAGCCCACCGCCACCCCCTGCCCAGGCCTTCACCACTCTATTGTCAGGGTCCATGGGTTATGCATATATCATGCAAGTTCTTTGGTTAATCTCTTCCCACCCACCCCCGGCTTCCCTCTGAGATTCCACAGTCTGTTCCATGCTTCTGTGTCTCTGGATCTATTTTGTTCATCAGTTTATTTTTGTTCTTTAGATTCCACATATGAGTGAGATCATGTGATACTTGTCGTTCTCTAACTGTATAAAGATCCCATTTTTAAGTGATTCAGGCAGTTACTTCGTTCGGTGCATATGTTTACATCTGAGTGCTAATGCCACATTGTCTGTTTTACCTTGTCTGCTCCCCTAAGATTACTTAAAGTCTTCACTACCATTTCCAGTGCTGATGGTAATGCTAATGGTAAATATGGAAAATAATTGAGAAGTAAGAGACTGGATTGAGAAGAGGAAGGGATAAAAGGACAAGTGTAAGCCATGTGTCTGAGATATACTTGTTTAAATGAAGAGTCTACACTGGTTCTTAAAATGAAAAGCAAACTATGTACCTACCTTAAGAATAATGTTGTTTAATTTATGTTAGTGATTTAGTTTTATTCTTGTAATAGTTCTATTTTTTCTTTGAAGATTGTTTTTAATTTAAATTGTGGAATTTTTACTTCTCTTAAAAGGTATTATGTAATGTATTTCTAGAAATCTTATTTTTAAATAAATATTTTTTAAAAACATAGGACTGTCTTTCCCCCACTTCTTTATTTATTAAAATCAAACCAAATTCTACACTATAGCTGCACCATCAGTATAATAGATCAATTTTTTTAAAGTTTCATACAGTTTGGATGACTTCAAAATTAGTAGCCTTAGGATATTGTTCTACTGTAATAAAAAATTCACTATGTGTTCAAGAAGAACTAGGTATACGTACTATGGTTGAAATTGACAAATGCAATATTCCAAATTAGGCATATTTGTCTTAGAGACGACCCAGATGGATAGATTTAGTCACACAATTGAACATGTATTGAGCCAGACACTTTTGTATGGAAATATTTTTTCTTTGAGGAGTTATTTACATAAAATAAAAAGCATAGCGTTTTAATGTATGTCTAGGTATTATTTTAGATCTAGGAATATTCAATTACTTTGCCTTTGGTCTAATGGAGTTGTATTCTAAGAGTTTCTGGATAGCTTTTTATTGACAAATTTCTGTCTGAATTTAAAGTTGCTTTACTTGTACATGGGAGTTGTCACAGAGGAGTGTATATTAGTATAAATTGTCAAAAATATTACCTGAAAGGTCAAATCAGTATTATCTTAGAAACAGTAAAGGAATAAAAACTGAGGCTGATAGAGGCTTCACTTTTTAAAAAAAATTTTCTTGAATTTTTATTGCCAGAAAAGTAAAGTTGATAAATATTCTGGATTAGTACATTAAATGACTTGGTAGAGTTGCATATAAAACTGTAAACTTTGTTGCATTGGTAAATAAAAGCAAATTGTTGCATTTTTGACAAACTTTCAAGGATTATACAACTTTAATCTTGTTCCTTTTCCAGTTTCATTTGCTCTGATTCTAAGCAGCATTTACAATAATTAGGCTCTCTTAATAATGATAAATTATGATTCTCAGTCTTTTTGGTCTCAGGACTCCTTTACACTCATAGACATTATTGTGGGTCCCAAAGAGTTTTTCCTTACGTAGGTTGTCTTGATCAGTATTGACTGTACTAGAAATTAAAACTGAGAAGTATTTTAAATGCTTATTAATTTATTTGAACATAATAACAAGCCCATTGCACATTAACAATGTATTTTTATTTAGAGACCCCTGCTTTTACATTGTTTGCAGATCTCTAATATCTGCCTTTGTAAAAGAAAGTTGGATTTGCCTACCGCTTCTGCATTCAGTCGGTTGCATTGGTATTGTGGTTGAACTCTCCAGAGAAATCCAGTCTCATGTAAAGACTGTACAGATGTTTCTTGACCTAACAACGGGGTTACATTCCAATAAACCCATCATATGTTGCAAATATTATGAATGAAAGTGCATCTAAGACACATAAACTTCTGAACATCATAGCGTAGCCTGGCTGGTTTCTACTGAATGTACACTGTTTTCGCACCATCGCAAAATTTTAAGTTGGGGAACATCTGTAGTTAAAAGAGGAATATTTTCATAGTTTGTTCAAGTGACTGTGCACTTCTTCTGTGATACAAAACAAAAACTCAACATGTGATGTTTTCTTAAAGTTTAGTTACAATTTTGGACCAGAAACAATACGAAGAAACTTTTCATATTCTGTTATATTAAAATCTATTGGTCTCTTTTTTTACTTTGTAAAGTTCTCTTGACCCATACATGATTTTGTGACATCATTCATTGGTCATTTGGGAAATATTGGAGTAATGCAGATCTTCCAAGTGTTGCCACATTTCACCCTATAACAAATTAAATTAGGTTAAGTTAAATTTAAAAAATTAATAGTGCCACTGATCTTGTCAGAAAAGTAGGTACTGGAAAGCTGTTAAGCTTGTAATGACACGTTACATTTTTCTCAATTCTGATTGTCACTTGAAGGTTTGAATTTTATTATTGGTAACCACATTCTGTCAATGGTTTCCCTTCAAGTGTTATATTCACTCATTTTTTAGAAAATATTTGCCATATACCCACATGTGAAAAACCATAGTTGGTCAGTTATCCTTTCAACTAAATGGGGTTCCATGAAAAACATGGCTACTTCAGCTCACAAATCACAGTTGCACTGGTACTTTTCCTCAGGAATAAACAAGCGTACTTTGGAATGCAGGTGAAACGCTTTGTGTACTGCCCATGTTGACAAACAAAATATTAAAAATATACTAAAAAATCAAGATTTAATAAAGCTAATCATACTGATTCACTAAGGGGATTACTGAAGAGATCATCTGTATATTCCTGCTTTTGAAGCACTTAAAATATATAGCATCCTTAAAGATTAATATCTACTTAGCATTGTTAGAAACAGACAAAAACTAAAAATACAGGATAATATTATAATACTGCAAAATCATTTGAGACGCCGCCAGATCCTGTAGAAGAACAAATGTATGCAAACGCTGCTCGAGGCTGACCAATTACCCATAGGAGCAGCAATTATATTAGCGTGCAAGGGCAATTGGAGGGAAAATTGGACCCTGTGGACATCCAGCTGAGCAAACAGGACTGAGGGAGGATAGAGGATGTGTGTTAGTTTGAAAAAAATACATCTAAGCTTGCTTAAAAAATATTTGTATCCGTCACAGCACATTCTTTGTCTGTCTTCTGGTTGCTCATGGTTTTCAAATTAGCCCCCTTCTCCAAACAAAAGAGCACCTCTGCTTAAAGACCAAACACCCAAATAGCAATGTGTTTTGCACATAAAAAGGCCAGAATAGTTCAGGAAATGGGAAACTTTGAGTACACATATCCACATATTCAGATGCTACTGTACATATACACAGGTGTCACCAGTAGTAGTTTACCTGTGGCAGGGTCTAGTTATGTATCCTTAATGCTGAAATTTATTATAACTAAAAGTGTTCCCTAGCTCTAACTTGTGATGATTTTTGAAAAAAACTTAATGATTAAGGATCTAATATGATGTGGAGGTTTTATAGTTTCATATTGAACTATGGATGAGTAATCCTTGATGAATAAGTGATCACATCAAGTTATGAAATTTATTGTATAAATTGTACAGTAAGCTGTGTAGCTGTAAGCCAAATAACCCTCATTCTATTGGACAGGTTCACATTTAAATTGCAACTAAAAGTAACTGATTTCAAAGTTTTTTGGGTAGTCTACACTTGTTATGACTTGATGTTCTTGAGTGTTTGAAAGCATTTCAGGTATTCTCAACATGGAAAAGTACCCACAATATGGAAAATAATCCATGTGCGTGTTTTTGGTTTTGGAAATAATTTCAATAATTTGAATGATCATGATATTCATACCCTTGTAGAATTTTCTCCTTTTCCCTCACTGGAGTTAACACAATTCTAAGTTTGGAATGTATCATCACATACATGTATTTATATTTTTATGTGTGTAAACATGAAAAATAGTTTGATCAATGTTTAAAATTTATATAAACCTCCTCCTAGCACTCCCTGCTTTCTTTCCTCTAGAGCACTTGCCATCTACAATAAAATGTGAAAAATCCCCATTCCCACTGTCCTTCACAAAGGTAGCTACTGGCAGTAATTCGGTATCTATTATTCCTCTTCTGAATGTGACATGCGTGGTTGTTTGGTTTTCTAGGGAAACTAACTTCTGTGATTTGCATTTTTTAAAATAATATATTGTGGTGATCATCCCTATCAAGACATAATAGTCTACCCCATTATGTTTACCTTTTCTGTAGATTGTATCATCAGTATCCTCTAATTTATTTAATCATGCCTCTATAATAAACATCAAATACTTTTTTCCCTATTGATAACAATGCTGTAGTAAACACTCTTGTACAAAAATCTTTGTAGCCAATTGCTAGGATTTTGTAGGTGTATTCCTAGAAGTGAAATTGGTAAGTCAAAGGATGCGGACATTTTAAATTTTGATGAAAAATACCAAACTGTCTTCCAGAATTCTTTAATTTACACAGTCTCACTTGATCCTATTAATTTTTAAAATTTGTGCCAGTCTAATAGAGATGAGCATCTGTTCATTTTTCCCCCTCCAGATTCCTTGTTTATGTTGTTTGGGCCATTTACTTCTCTTTGTTCAATGTTACTAACTTTATATTTTCTGGATATATTTCTAAATTTTAGCTGTTTCTTATTTTTCTTTATGGTGATTGTTCTGGTAATCATCATATGTTACTTGCTGTGTAACAAATGACCCCAAACTTAGTGATATAAAACAACCAACCTTTTTCTTTTATGGTCACAGATTTTATGTGTCAGGGATGCAGAAAGGGCACAATGGTTTTTCTCAGCTAGAAATACATGAAGACTGTGAAGGGGGGAGAGTATTACTGGAGACTCACCAGCCAAAGCCTCATTTACTCACATGTCTGATGCTGGCTGTCAGCTGGGACCTCAGTTGGGGCTGTCATCAGGAACACCTTCATGAGCCTTTCCGGATGTGTGCCTGTGTCCCAAGAGAGAGTGGCCCAAGAGAACCGGGTAGAACCTGTATCACCTTCCATGACTGGTCTCAGAAACCACAGCCTGCTTAGTCACAAGCCGGCCCAGATTCCGTGAAAGAGGATGGAGACTCCACATCTTGAAAAGAGTGTCAAAGACAAATTTCACAAGAAAAGCATGTTGCCAGGGAGATGTTGTTGAGGACATCTATGGAAAATAAAATTCGTCACAACCATTATGTTTTATGGAAGAATTCAATGACCTTGAACTAAGACTTCTGGGTTTTATCTTGTTTAAAAAGGCCTTTCCTAAATCAAGATTATGTATTTCTCTTTACTTTTCAAAAAAATTTCAATCATTTTACTCTTTTGTACTTGTTGCTGAGTCCATTTGAAATTTATCTTTATAAACTTAGTCACTTTCAATGGTTTTGTATATTTCTGTACAATTTTATTTTTGTAATAAAGGTATACTGGGGAACTAACTTCAATTTTTTAGATGTACAAATATCACCAACACATTTAGATGTACAAAATATCAGCCAACACATTTTTTACACAGTTTACTTTGTCTCACTTCTGATTTATAATGTCACTATGTTCTTGAAGTTATGTGATATGTATTTAATTTTTAAAAAAATTATTTTTATTGATTTTAGAGAGAGGAAGGGAGAGGGATAGAGAGATAGAAACATCAATTGATTGGCTGCCTCCTGCATGCCCCCTACTGGGGATCAAGCCACAACCCAGGCATGTGCTTTGCCCGGGAATAGACCCATGACCTCCTGGTTCATGGGTCGACGCTTAACCACTGAGCAACACCAGCTGGGCATAATATGTGTTTAATTCTAATAATTATCGGTAACAATTTCAGAAGCATTTACCTATGTTTTTCTAATTGTAACCTGACATTTTTTTATAACCTTCATTTATTTGAAATAAATGTTTCATATTGCTGTTCCCCATTCCCACTTATATGCATAGGTTTTAGAATTTTATATTATTATTTTAAGTCTTCCACTTAAAAGTCAACTGATCAGCTTTATCTCACTATAGATTAGGTTTGCCTTTTCCAGAACTTCACTTACATGGAATTATACAGTATGTCCTCTTTTCCCAACAGGCTTTTCTGCTCAGCATGTGTATTGAGATTCATTCATGTTGTGAGTATCAATTTGTTTCCTTTTGTTGATGAGAGATAGTCTATGGTATGAATTATCCTTAATTCTTATTGATTTCAATTCCTGAAATATTTGTTAAGGATTGGTATTATTTCTTTAATATTTAATAGATTTCACCAGTGAAACTAATTGGACCTGGGCTTTTCTTTGTAAGGTTCTCAATTATTTAATTTGTTGTTACAGCTCTATTCAGGTTTTCTAGTCTTAAATTTGGGGCATTTGTCTTTTTACATCCTTGGGTAAATTTGTTCCTAGGTATTTTATCTTTTTTAATGCAGTTGTAAATGGGATTGTTTTCTTAGTTTCCCTTCCAATAGGTCATTATGGGTGTATAAAAATACAACCAATTTCTGGATATTTATTTTGTATCCTGCTACTTTACTGAATCGTTTTATCCATCCTAGTACTTATTTGGTGGAATCTTTAGGGTTCTCTATATACACCATGATGTCATCTGCAAATAATGACAGTTTTACTTCTTTTCAGTTGTGATGCCTTTTATTCTTGTTTCATTGCTGTGTCTAGGATTTCTAGTTCTATATTGGATAACAGTGGTGAGAGCAGACATCCCTGTCTCACTCCTGATCTTAAGGGAAATGCTTTTAGTATTTGCCTGTTGAGTATAATGTTTGTGTGGGTTAGTCATATGTGGACTTTTATTTTGTTGAAGTATGATTCCTCTATTCCCACTTAGAGTGTTTATCGTAAATGGATGCTGGATTGTATCATACTTTTTCTGCATCTATTGATATGATCATGTGGATTTTTTTAATCCTTCATTTTCTTTATGTGGTGTATCACATTTATTGACTACAGCCCCATAATAAATATCATTTAATCATGGTGTACAATCTTTTAAATATATTGTTGGATCCAGTTTGCTAATATTTTGTTGAGGTTTTTAGCATTTATGTTTATCAAAGATATTGGCCTATAATTTTCTTTCTTTGTGGTGTCTATCTGGTTTTGGAATTAGGATGATGCTGACATTGCAAAATGAGCTTGGGAGTCTCCCCATTTTGTTGGGGTGGCCTTATGCAGGGGGTGTACTGTGGGGCTCAGTGGTGCAGTCTCTCTGAACACCTGAGCTCGGTGCTCCAGGAATGTCCTTGTGAGCCCTTTTGTTGTCGTTGAGTCTTGATTACTGTTGGCCCTTCCAAGGGTGGAATGACCATTGGGCTGGCTGAATATGAGGATCAACCCTACCACAGTGTACAAGCTGCTCTGTGGGGATTGACCTCACAAGGAGGAATTCAGCCCAGTCGTGTCTGGTGCCTGCCAAGATGTCCCATTGGGTGTGCTGCTCAGCTCAGGTGAGTTATGGAGCAGGGTGGAGCTAATGTGGGTTAAGGGTAGGCATGGGGGACCCGGATATGGGGCAGGGCACAGGCAGGATGTGTCACTCCAGGCCCCTTCATCTCCTTCACTCCCAGCTCCTCCGCCTCCCTCGCTCCCTGAGATCTCAGCCCTGGGTCATGGCTCAAAGTAGACAAGGTGACCTCGGATGTAGAGAACTGCCCTCAACACCTTAAAATTGTGTTTACATTAGACTGAGAATCTCCACTTCTAGATTTATGGACATAGATATTCGCTTCAGCAAGATGATGGGAGTGAAAAACTGGAAATGGCTCATGTTCCACAGCAGGGGCTTCAGAAATTCTGATGTGGGGAGACAGGAGAAAAAGGACTGACTGGCAGTGTCCACCTCTAGGGAGATAAAGTTCTGGGAGGGCACATGCCTGGGAAGCCTTCCTGCCCAACATCCACAAGTGCACACACACACATACTCATGCAAACATGCACAGGCACCCACACATGGGCACAGAAACTCGGGTGCACACAAGTGCATATGCCAACACACGTGTGCACACACAGAAAGGATTGGAACAGTGAGCAGCCCTGTCAGGGTTCTCCATCCTGGAAGGACTTTGTTCTTTACTTGATTGTGACTTGCTTTAGAATTCATTATTGTACTATAATAAACCTTTGTTTTTCTTGTCATAAGTTCTTTAAAAATTAAAAACTAATGTACGTTACTCCATAGATGAGCAACAAGTGTATACATTGAACGTATGACTTTAATATTTTTAGAACTATCAAATTAATCAGTGCATTATAAGGAATGTAGACATCACCTCAAGGAGAAGAGATTTGCAAGTCCCACCCCAGAGGTGGCTCGGTGGGTATCTCTCAGGCTCTGCCTCTCTCATTCTGTTTGTCTCTGTCACAGGCAGACTCATTCTCCATATGTGATTCTGCCTGTTGACATCACATCTAGGGGGTCTAACAGGTAGGATCCTGGATGCAGATAGGGGTCCACGTGTCTCACGTGAGAGGACCCATGAGGTCTTTATCTCCAGGCACGTAGAGACCCCTGCACCCACTTTAGCAGCTGCTCAGCTTCCCTTGTCCATGCGGACCAGCATTGGTGGATCCCATCCCCTCTCCATGGACAGTAGTGTTTTTCCAATTCCCAGCTATTTCATCAATGCTGTGATGGGTAGTCTGGAAAATACATCTTTGAACAATTGTCCAAGAGTTTCTGTGGGGGAACTTCGGGGGAGCCCTGCCAGTGCAGGTGTGCCCCGTGGGACTTTGGCAGGTCCTGCACACTGTTCTCCCAGAGGAGGGGCCTTCCCCTTCTCCCCAGGGGATCTGCTGGGGCCTCTGCTGCCTCACATTGTCCCCAGGGCGGGTCCCCACCAGCCCAGAAGCTGCCAGTCTGAAGGTGACAGTGCTCTCCCCCCAGTGTTGACCGTGGGTGTGTCCCCATCGGGGAGGGGGGCATCTCTGACATGTCCTGGCAGGTGCCCTGCCTCTCGTTGGAAGTGCCTGTGTTTGCCCTGTGTCCCTTTAGAAACACCGACTTTCCAGAGTTTTCTGCACCACAGGGATGTGACACCTCTCTCTGCCCTTGGGTTGGGAGGAATATTTCCCAGCCGCCCCGATGCATTTCCCTCAGGGCAGGTTCCAGAGAGCTTTCTTCAGCCAGGGGTGGTGGGTCCTCAGTTAGGTCAGGTGCTGCTGCACAGGCCGGCCCCAGCTCCAGAGCTGCAGCTGGAGGGGCTGCTGGAGGTGGCAGGACCACTGAGGTGACACCCCTCCAGGTCTGCCCCTGCATCAGGCTCCTGGGAATGGACAGCAAGTGTTAAAGCAGGAGTCCGCTCTGCCTCCTGGGCTGGTGCTGGAGTTGCGAGAGAAGAAAAGATCACCCATGTGCCTGCATGTCCATGTGCCCCCCAAAGACAGAACACAGCTAGAGCCCAGGACCCAACACAGAACAACCTCCCCGCCCACAGTCCAGCAGGTGGGTGGTCTGAGGCCGGTCTTTGCTCCTGGCCAGGCTCTGGGGGTGCTCCCTCTGTGTCTGGCACCATCCCTTCCTCATAAGCTCCTCTCCCTCCTCCCCCACATGCACCTCCACCCCCCATCCCACCCCCACCTCCCTGACCTTCTCACCCTTGGGCTCTGCCTCCTGGGGCTCTAGGTCACCTGGCCTGGTTTGATTAACATGGGCACAAGCCTCCAGGTTGGATTCAGAAATCATGAGCTGCCTGGGGAAATGGCAGTTTTAGGGGAGGAGTCCCTCTTAGGTCATCCACAGGCCCTGGTTCCCCAGACTTCCAGGTGGCCTCACTCACTTCAGCTGACCCTCGGTCAGCTGCTCTGACCCTCCGTGGTGTGGCTTACCGGCGCCTCACTGCTGGACATGGGCCAGGGGTCTTCGTCGAGCTGCTCCTCCATGTCTTGGGTTGAGCTCTGCAATGGCAGTGACCAGCAGCTGGTTGGGAGTCCTTAAGCCCTGCCCAGCTCTAGTCACTGCTGCTTCTGCCCACTAGCTCTGCTTCTGGATCAGGCCCAGCCATGTGTCTGCACAGACCTCCACCCACAGGAAATGAGATTCACCTCCAGGACTTGGGATAGACCCATGGTAAGCCCACCAGGCATCTGATCCCCCTTCATCCTGTTCCTTCTACACACACACACACACACACACACACACACACACACACAGGAAGGGACATAGGGCTGGTGAAGTGGGATCACAGTGGTGGCCTGGCCCAAACAAAACCTCCCTGGGCTCCCTGTGTTACCTTTGGGTCCTGCCATGGAAGGGACCATAGGCCTCTGGGCTGAGTTTGGAACCTGTGGCGGCCAAGGCAGAACATACTCTCACTGTTGCCTTTTCTTGAGGCCATGACCTCAGGACACAGGCAGACAAGAAAACACGGAGTCCTCTCCAATGTCTCTATCTGAGTGAGCTGGGTAGGGGATCTTATAGAATGTGGCTTCCTGGTTACTAGGGTTCCTGATGACTGGGGGCCATCGTCAGGAAGTGAGGTCCTTGTTATTGTCTGAGGAGATGCCCGGTATGGGACCCAGGCAGTGACCTCATTTCTTTTTTTGTGAAGTTATTGGGGTAACATTGGTTTGCAAAACCACACAGGTTTCAACTGTACAACTCACTAAAACATCTGCACACTGTATTGTGTGCCCATTGCCACAGCAAAGTCTCTTTCCCATTTCCCATGCCTCTGCCCACCTCCATCTATCCCCACCCCCACCCCTTTCCCTCTGGCTATCTATTGTTTGTGTCTGTGTGTCATGTATACATATTTTTTGGCTAATCCCTTTACCTTCTTTCATCCATTGCCCCCAATCTTATCCTCCTGACATTTGTCAATCTGTTCCATGTATCCATGTCTCTGTTTCTATTTTCATCACTTTATTTTATTCATTAGATTCTGCAGATAAGTGAGAGCATATGACATTGGTCTTCTCTGATGAGTTTATTTCAACTAGCATTATAATCTCCAGGTCCATCCATGCTGTCACAAAAGGTAAGATTTCCATTTTTAGAGCCCTGTAGTATTCCAGTGTGTAAATGTTCCATGGCTTTTATATCATTATCTACTGACGGTCACTTGGGCTGTTTCTAGATCTTGGCTATTGTAAACAGCGCTGCTATGAACATAGGGGCACGTGTATTCTATTGAATTAGTACTTTGGGATTCTGAGGATATATTCCCAGAAGTGGGATCACTGGGTCAAAGGCAGTTCCATTTTTAATTTTTTGAGGAAACTCTATACTGCTTTTTATACTGGCTGTCCTAGTCTGCATTCCCACCAGCAGTGCACCAGAGTTCCCCTTTTGCCACATATTCGCCACGAGCACTGGTTGTTTGTTGATTTATTGATTATGTTGATTTATTGATTATGTCAATTCTGGTAGGTGTGAGTGATATCTCATTGTGGTTTTAATTTGCATCTATCTGATTAGGGACATTGAGCATTTTTTCATATGTCTATTGGCCATCTATATGTCCTCTTTTTTCCATCTTTTTATCTTTATTTTTGAAAGTATTACATAAGTCCCCCTTTTTCTCCCATCAACCCCTTCCAGCCCCCCCGCACCCCCCCTCCACCATCCCAGGGCCTCATCACCCCACCGTCTTTGTCCATGGGTTATGCTTATATGCATACAAAGTCTTTGGTTGATTACCTCCCACCCTCCCCCACCTTCTCTCCAAGTGTATGTCCTCTTTGGAGCAGTATTTGTTGAGGTCCTCTCCCCATTTTTAAATTGGGTTGTTTGTCTTCCTGATGTTGTTGTATTTTTTATATTAACCCCTTATCAGATGTATCATTGGCAAATATGTGCTCCCATTCAATGGGTTCCCTTTTTATTTTGTTGATGGTTTCTTTTGCTGTGCAGAAGCTTTTTAGGTTGATGATCCCTGGGTGAGGTTGAGACTACACACTCCGGGGGCGGGGGAGGGGGGATTTTTGCAGCTGCTATCCCTCTGGCTCCTCAGCTGTGGCCACACCTGGGTGCAGGGGCTGGCCCCATCCAAGTCTCCACCATTCTTCCCAGTCTCTATGTGGCTTCTGTAAATCCTTGGTCTTCGGTGGTTAGTCAGGTTGATTGCTCCATAATTTAGCTGTCAATCTGGGTTGGGGGCAGAAGCAGGTGCATGTAGCTTCTACCTACTCTGTAGCTCTCTTAGAATCCTGTATGTCCTCTTTTAAATACTTATACATGGTTAAGTTTTAAGCCATGTGTCTATTAATTTCCATTTCTGTCATTTTTACATTTATTTTTATTGACTAACTTTCTTTCTCTTATGAAGTTACTTCTTTCTATGTCTGTGAGTTGTCCCATCACCCCTATTTTACAGGTGAGAATATTAAGGTTACTCGGCTATTAAATGGTGGAGCCAAAATTCAGACCTAAAGTCTGTATTTTTAACTGACAGTGCTCTTCTTTCCCCAGATTGTACAGCTGGCTCAGTCTTAGTGATGCTATTTAGAGTTGCCATCTTCGGGTGAATGTTCATGGGTATCAATTGGAGACATTGCAGGGGAAGGGCCAGGGCTGTGAGAAGCCATTCTCAAGCAGAAGTCTCATTTTCCCCTTAGGGGTCTTTTTAATTTTAGGATTCTGTGATTCAGACATAAATAATAAATACGGCCTAGTAGAGGTTAATAAAACACTCATTGACTTACTGCCAACTTTACTCTGGGTCCCAGTTTCTTTGGTTCTCTGAGGGAATAACTACCTCTTTGGAATTAATTTCCCCATGTGGATTTGAATTAATTCCCTCAGGCCACAGAATTGTAATCTGGAAGGGTTCATTTGGCGAATGGCACCCAGCTTTTCTCGCCCTGGTTTGCCAAAGACACTGTGAGGCTTTGTTTGAACACAGGCAACAGTACCGGACGGCAGATGTTTGTAAATACCATGTGTCTAATTGCTCGGGCACTTTGTAATATATTTTGCTCCTAAGCTGTGGGAAACACACCCTTTATCAGCTTTAAAACAGAGTGCAACTTTGGAGGGCCATTCTGTCAGTCTTTTTTCCTTGTGCATCGGTCCAGACAGATGGAGTTAACAAAAAGAAGAAAAAGGGGAAGCTGTTGGCAGTTACCCTCAACTTTGCCTCTTTGTAGAAATGAGTACCCTTTCCCATCCCGCTCCCCAGCCCCTAAAAACAAAAACAAAAACCCTACCCACAAAAAAGCACTCACCATCAAGCTGAAAGGACAGTCAAGGAGACGGAGGGTCACATGGCGGCAGCCCTCCCTAGCAGCACATCTTACAGCATCTGAATTCTGGGCATGTCACAGGGACCTGGCATGGCCTTATGTCTGCCACAGGCACTCATGGGGGCTTTACGGGGGCACAATAAGAGCGCCCAGCCTGGCCTTTCAGTCTGTGCTCAGTAACTTCAGTCTTTCACACGCTGCAGAGCCCCGACAGTTGCGCCTGGGAGGACATGGCATGTGGCAATTGCATTGCCAGTCCCTGGTGAGGCCCACGAAAGGAAATGAGGCTCTAAAGAGCCACCTTCATTGATGTCTTGTAGCCCAGACTCGTTCTTTCCCAGAATCAGCATGCCACGCGTTAGTACCATTCTGCTCCACCCTTAAAGAATTTCCAGTGGAGAGTTTGATTCGGTAGGTCTTTTTTTTTAAAATTGATTTCAGAGAAGAAGGGGGAGGGAGAGAGAGATAGAAACATCAATGATGAGAGAGAAGCATTGACCGGCTGCCTCCTCCATGCCCCCCACTGGGGATCGAGCCCCCAACCCAGGCATGTGCCCTCACCCGAAATCGAACTATGACCTCCTGGTTCATAGGTTGATGCTCAACCACTCAGCCATGCTGGCGGGGCTACCACCCATCTATTTCTAAATAATATGCTTATGAGGCTACTTATTTTTTCAAAGGTAAGTATTGTGTATTGACTCCTGTCTTATTGCCAAGAAGGAGGAGAACATTCTAGTGAAGAATGTATTTATGGCCCTAATGTATTTGTTGCGAAGTTGGTCACTCTGCTGCCCATCTCTTTGGTTGGATGCTGGTTCTGTTGCTGCCTGTCATAGTGGAGTTTTTACTCAAAGGTCTTCTCCACCTTGGCACATTGTTCTTGTTTCAAGCTGCCTGGAACAATGTGTCTGCAAGGGGTTGGCCTGTGGCTGGAGGCTTCCCTCTGGGGGAATCAGGCAGGTATCTTGACATTTTATGGGCAACTCACAAAGGTCAATGTGTTTAAGTCTTTTGAGTTGGTCAGTTTCCCACAGAGGAGCCCTACTGTTACTGCTTTGGATGTATAAGTCTGGTTGCCAGCTTTCTCAGAGCCGAGTCGGGCCTGCGGCTGGGCGTTTCTCACCTTCTAGACGTCCCTTTGCTCCCTGTTCTCAGAATGGCGCCCCACCATGAGCAATGCCTGATCTTTCCAAAACTCCAGAGATCCTCAGACTCAGCCTCTTCAGGGTTAAACCTCCAGCTCCTGAGGGAGGGAGGTATTCACCTGGTTCAGTGGAGAGCGTGAGAAAATCCAAGGACCAGTGGCTTTTTGTCCATCCAACAAATCCTGTGTTCAGCTCCTCCCACCCCGCCTCCCAGCATCCAGCCCCTCGTTCCCGAGGCCTCTGGGTTCTGGGATGAGATGCACTTGGTTCCTTGGCTCCCCAGCACCTTCCGGCACAATCCTTTCCTGGTCTGCTAAGTTGGTCACTGTGTCTGCTTTCCATATCCTAATGTTTTGTTGGGATACTTTATCACCTGTCCTCTTCCTTCTCTTTGCCCTTGTAGGCTTATGCATCTTTATAAAGAATCCTCTTTGTATCTGTCACTGGGTTTTCATGAGGAAGTGGAGGAGAATGCACCTTCAATCCGCCTCTTTTAACATGGAGTCGTGAGTTACACTCTAAGGCAGCGGTTCTCAACCTGTGGGTCGTGACCCCTTGGGGGTCGAACGACCCTTTCACAGGGGTCGCCTAAGACCATCAGAAAACACATATATAATTACATATTGTTTTTGTGATTAATCACTATGCTTTAATTATGTTAAATTTGTAACAATGAAATCGGGGGGTCACCACAACATGAGGAACCGTATTAAAGGGTTGTGGCATTAGGAAGGTTGAGAACCACTGCTCTAAGGGGTAATTTGTGGGGGAACGAAAACAGCATTTAGGTCGAGGAAATAGTCAGTCCACACAGTAGATTTCAGAAAGGATCTTGTGTCGTGTTTGGGAAAGGGGGGCTGGAGTAAGGGGTAAATAGGCAGGAGAGCGAAGGGAGGTAGGCAAGGCCCCCGTGGTGATAGATCAGTTGTAAAAATGGCCCCTTACTTCCCTCCCACGATGCACACGCCTTGCAGTGTGACTGCAGCCTCCTCCAGCAGAGGGCGGTCTGCTCCTCAGCCCTGGGCTCTGGGCTGCGTGTGCTGGTGTTGGCGGCAGAGAGGATGTGCAGTTCTGACTGAGCCACGCGGGGCCTTGCATCTCCCCCGAGCTGGTTTGGAGCCTGCCGGGTGCCGTGAGAACAAGCTCAGCCGGCCTTCTGGAGGGTAAGAGGCCTGGGCCCAGGCTTCCCTCTTGTCCCAGCCGATAGCCACTCGATCCCAGAAGCAGCCACCTGGCTGACTTGCAGGGACCACACATAAGGAGCTAAGTTGAGACCCTTCCTCAGCCAGACGCAGGGCCCTCCTCATGCCGGGCCGCGTGTCGGGACCACAGTGTGAGCCCAACACATGCGGTTCAGTGGCAGGGAAGGTGCCATGGGAATGAGCTACCTCAACCCAGGGGCTCCAGGCTTTAGGACAGTGATGGCGAACCTATGACATGCGTGTCAGAGGTGACACGCGAACTCATTTTTTTGGGTTGATTTTTCTTTGTTAAATGGCATTTAAATATATAAAATATACATAAAAATATACATCTTTGTTTTACTATGGTTGCAAATATCAAAAAATTTCTATATGTGACACGGCACCAGAGTTAAGTTAGGGTTTTTCAAAATGCTGACACACCGAGCTCAAAAGGTTTGCCATCACTGCTTTAGGACCATAAATGCATTCTTTACAAGAATTTCCTCCTCAGCCTTTCCTCTACCCAATGTCAGAGCCTTTCTGACTGTAGCTCAATCCAAAGGAAATACAGTGCGAGCCACATAGGTAACCTAACATTTCCTTGCAGTCCCATTTTTAAAAGTAAAAAGAAGTAGATAAATTCATATGTTTCATTTAACTCAGTATATTCAAAATTTTACCCCATCATAACAATTCCAAAATTGAAAATTAATTTAAAAATTGAGACATTTTATATTCCCCTTTGTTTGTACACACCTTTCTGCAAGTTACAGTGTATCTGCTAAATCTCAGCACACCTCTTTCAGACCAGCCGCCTTCAATCCCCAGTCGCCGGCCTTGGCTACCAGCTGCCTGGGCAGAGCATGCGCTGCAATGGACTTGCTCGGGGGACAGGCTGTGAGGCAGTGTGGCCAGGCTCCTCACCTGCACCTCCCTGGGCACCAGCTAGTCCTGGGCAGGGCCTCCGGGACCCTGGCTCTGGTTGTGCTTGCAGGGAGGCTGCCTCATCTCTGCTGTCAGTGGTTGGTTGGCCTCAGGGAGACCTTAGCCTCCCCCAGCGTCCAGCTCCCAGCAGGCCCCTCTCCTGAGGGTGAAACATGACCGCGGCCAGGCCAGGCCGGCAGGCGCACCTCTGAGCAGCCCCGTTTGCAGCCCTCATGAATTGCTCTTTCTTCTCCAGGGCGCACAGAGCCACTTCCCGACTCCTTTTACTTCCAGAACAGCATTAGATCGGCCTGCGGAGGGAGCTCCACAAGGCTTGCTTTGTTCCCGGCTTGGAGGCGTACCATGTACCTGCTTTCGATAAAAGTCTTTACCCTGAAAAACCACATTTTTGGTCCCTTTTCTTCCTTTCCCATTTGTACAGAGCCAACAATCAAACCTTCACTTTCAACATTTAACCTTGTAAAATATGAGCGGGTTTCAACTTTGGCAACGGATTTGAGGGTTTCCCAGCTCCCTGCCTGGGATTTGGCCTTCCCCAGAGGAAGGCTAGGAACTGGGCATCGGTTCTGAAGGCTCTAGAAATGCCTTTCTTTACAGGATGCCCGTGATGATCGGGTGCCTCTATGTCATCCTCTTGTTCTTAGTAAAATCTTTCCCAAACTGCAGGGGGCGGTGGCTTTTAAAGAAATGGGTTTGACAAAACCACTGGGCAGCTAGTAGTTCAAAGAGAATCGGGAAGCCTGGACACAAGCGGAGGGACGTCAATGCCATCCCAAGGCTGCTGGCTGCCAGTGTCTGTGCCTGGGAAATGGAGCCAGCCCCGCACCCCGCCCTCCCCGCCTCAGGTAACCGCTCCCGAGAGGATGTTATAATGGGGGCCTGCAGGTCACCAGTAACTTTGGCTGCTTATTTTAAACCAAGAAACCTTCCATTTGCAGCCCAGCAGGACAGTTGGAAATCCTGTCAAAAGATTTTTCTTGGGTGCTCCTTATAAAGAACGCTGCAAACAAAGCAGCTCTGTGGAGGGTTCAGGCGAGATGGCCTTTCGGAGGCTTGTTACAGAGGCCTGGACATAGGATCCTTCTAAGCAGGCGACTGCAACATCAGCCTTTAGGGAGAGCCTGGGAGTTAGTGAGGCCAGTTTCCTCCGGAGGGCTGGTGTTTGGACTCCTTTCCTCCTCTCCCTCCCCATTTGCTTCACTTCAGACTCAGCCCTCCGGAGCCAGGAGTTTACCACAGAGAAACTACAGCTCAGTTCAGTGAATAGGTGTTGAGCGTCTCTGACTAAGCACTGGGGATGCAGCGAGCCCAGAGCAGGACCTGTTCATAGCACTCACCGTGCTCAGGCAAACCTTTCATTTCTACTCTTGAGTAATCGTTACCTCCTGAATCTCTACACCAGGGGTTGGCAAACGAAGGCCTGAAGTACACATTTGGCCATTGATCTGTTTATTTGTATTTTAATCTTTTTCTAAAGCATTATGGTAAAATAGCCTATATAATAAAAGGCAAATATGCAAATTGACCGAACAGCAGAATGACCTGTCACTATGACACGCACTGACCACCAGGGGACAGACACTCAACTCAGGAGCTGCCCCCTGGTGGTCAGTGCGCTCCCTCAGGGGGAGCGCCGCTCAGCCAGAAGCTGGGCTCACAGCTGGCGAGTGCAGTGGCGGTGGCAGCACTAAGGATGTCTGACCGACAGCCTAACTTGTTAGTTGGACATCCTCCAAGGGCTCCTGGACTGCGAGAGGGTGCAGGCCGGGCTGAGGGACACCCTCCCCCCCGAGTGCACGAATTTCATGCACCAGGCCTCTAGGATATAACATAAAATTCACCATCTTTCCCATTCCTACGTATATTCTATATAATAAAAGGCTAATATGCAAATTGACCGAATGGTCACTATGACATGCACTGACCACCAGGAGGCAGATGCTCAATGCAGGAGCTGCTCCTCGGTGGTCAGTACGCTCCCACAGGGGGAGCACTGCTCACCCAGAAGCCCTGAGCTGGGCTCACCGCTGGCGAGTGCAGTGGTGGTGGCAGGAGCCTCTCCCGCCTCTGCGGCAGCGCTAAGGATGTCCATGAGGAGTGGACCTAAGCCATCAGTCAGATATCCCCTGAGGGCTCCCGGACTGTGAGAGAGCACAGGCTGGGCTGAGGGACCCCCGAGTGCATGAATTTCGTGCACCAGGCCTCTAGTAATTCAATAGGATGAAGTATATTCACATGGTTTGCAATCTCCAGAGCTCTTTTCATCTTGCAAAACTCAAACTCTATACCCATTAAATGACAGCCCTCCAGCCCTCTCTTCCCAGTTCCTGCTTACCACCATTCCACGTTTTTTTTCTTCCTCTCTGCAGTTTCTTTTTTTTTAATTTTGTTTTATTGCTTAAAGTATTACAAAGAGTATTATATATGTCTCCTTTTTTTCTCCTTCTTGACATTCTCCCGGCTTTGTTCATCAGTTTATACCATTCCACGTTTTGTTCCCATGCAGTTGACTGCCCTAGGTGCCTCAGATAAGTGGAATCGCACAGTATTTGTATTTGTGTGATTCTATATAATAAAAGGCTAATATGCAAATTGACCAAATGGTCATGTAGCATAATGTTCTCAAAGGGTCAACAATATTGTTGCATGTGTCAGAATTTTTTTTATTTTAAAATTTTAATTGTTGACACTATTGCAGATGTCCCCCAGATTTCCCCTCTTTGCCCATTTCTACCCGTCCCTCCCCTCTTTGGCCCCTCCCCACTCTGTTGTCTAAGATTCGTCAGTCTGTTCCATGCCTCCATGCAGGGATGCTTTCCATGACCTTCCCAGAGGACCCCCTTCTCCATGTTCTGCAAGGACACTGTTTATCTTGCCTCCTGTATAGTATGTCCCGTGCTCGCTACGCCAGCACCTGGCTCTCTAAAGGTATTTAGTAAATGTTTATTTAAGTAATGAACAAATGAATAAATGGGTGGATTTTCTTAAGTAGATTTTCTCTGTGGATCAAGAACCTTTCAAATTCTCCAGAACCACTTTCCCCCAAAGAGAGAGTTTTCCAAAACTACTTCCCCTTCCCATGGCTACCTTCTCCTATCTTCATTTTTCTTGTTTTTTATTAAAAATATTGCATAATGGAAAGTGACTGACCCTTAATTTCTAACTGACTATTTTTATTATACCCACCTGAGTGCAAATATGCCATTCCATTACTTTGTTATTTTTTCAACATTCGACATACATATTACTCATAAAAATGTTGCTTCCTGTTTTATTTCCAGTGTGACACATGAAGGCTCCATAAAATCGACCAGAGAAAATGAAATGTAGTGCCAACAGGAGATTTTATCTATTCACGTGGCTCCCCGCTGTCAACTTGTATCATGTAATTCTACTTAGCACTCCTGGGCCCATTTCCTTCAAAGGATTTTCCAAGCATTACCTAAGTGATGTGGTGTATGTGAGCGGACGGGACGCCAGGAACTCGAGCTGTAAACGTAGAACTGTTAAACACAGTTTCGAGGAAATTAGATTTTAGAGTTGGAAAAGAAATATGGTCCCAACACTAACACCCTGTCTCAATTCGAATGACCATACCTCCACCTCCCCTCCAACATCTCCTCTCTGAGGACAAGGGGGATATTATATTAAATGGGAGGGTGGCTGAGAAGTGGTGTTCCAAAGATTATGAAAAGATATAATCCCCATGGGCAGCCACATTAAAGGATTTTTTTTTCAGGATTGTCGGGAAAAAAACTGCCCTCACATCATAAGCAAGACACAGTATCCTACACCTGGAAAAACCACTAAAGGTTTAGAACAACCACTATTTTAAATTATGATGATAGCAATCACTATTTATTAAGTGCCTACTATGTGCCAGGTGTTTTGCACGTAGTCTTTTTAGTACTTTTTAGAACAAGGTAATGCTTCTATAGAACTGAAGGATTTTTCCCAGTCCTGTCTCTATGACCTAGGAGGGTTCTCCCACATAAGGAGGACACTTTTTAGAAAACACCACTGTATGGAGGAGGCCAAAGGCTAACTACGGGACTGTGCTCACAGAATGAAATTTTCCATAGTTTTCCAAATCACATGGAAAAGTCTGGAAGGTTCACGTTAACCCTGGGAAGTGGGGCTAACAGGTATTGAGAGAATGACTGCTTTCAGTTAAAAGGCCTTATAGATGACGGTATCACCTGCAGTTCTTTAGCAAATCTCATGCAGTTGATTGGGGAATTTCTAAATGGGAAAGCATGTAACGATCCTTTATACCCCACTCCAGGTCCTATTTTCACGTGTTTCTCGCTCCCAGGCCGGTGTCCTCTGCCTTGAAGCAGCAATTCTTCAGTTCCAGCTTCTGGCAGGAGCTGGCAGGAGCTGGCTGCCTAGTTCCTCACTGTGTCTGCAGAGTCTAGGGACTCCAATCTCATCACTTACATGAGTTCTCTCCAGGAATCTTAACATTCCTGTTTTCCTTTCAGTGACCCTATAAAAAGGGAAAAATTCTAATTATCTTCAGACCAATGTCACATTTCAGTGCATGTAATTGCGTTAGTGTTTAGGATGGTGCTTGTGACAAGTGGTCCAGGCTCATAAGGAAAGACAACTAAGCAACTAAACGGGTAATGACAGGTATGTGCTGAGCGAAGGCCAGTGGCACTGTCAGGCTGGGGAAGGATGCCTGCAGGGACATCGCCAGGCCTCCACTGTTGCCGCGTGGAGCTCACACGCACCTGCCGGTGGCCATCAGGACTGAGAGGTGAACCAGTCATTTTGTGTCTGAGAACGTCACTTGTCACATCAGTGCGTTCATTTGACTTCCACGGGATGTGCATTTTATTTTTAGCTTCGTGGTTATAGAAAAGCCATGAGCAACATTTAATCTTGTTTGTGCCTATGTTTAAGTAATATTATCATAAAAATAATTTATGTCAAGCACTGAAGTCTATCAAAACTTTGGAGTAATGCAATTTCAAATTGTTCTTGAAAATATTAAGCCAGACAAAACCAAGGACAGAGCCCTATGACACATACCCTGAAGTATTAAACCACCGTTTGGGTATATTCGTTCAGTCGGGTAGAAATGCACATATTAGCACCATTGCCCACATTGTGCAATGCCCTTATCCACAGGATATAATCCTTAACTTCATCCACCGTTTATCAAAATCAAGACACACAATGTCTCGGGCCGCCTCCTCACCTATCAGATATTTGAATTTAATATTTGAAGAATGGTACTATCAGTATTGGTGGGCTGTTGATTTATTCATCTTTGGTTGATTTAGTCATTCAGGTTTTTTGTTCATTCAGCCAGTCATTTAATTAGTATTAGCTGTGTAATATACATTATACCAGGCAGTGAATTCTTATTGCTACAAGTTTAGTTGATAAGAGCATATACTGCAGTCGTGAATCTACAGTTTAAAATGTTCCTTCCTGTTACTGAACAATTAATTCATCTCTTAGTCATGTATCCCATATCAATAATCAGGTAAGTGTGCACAGAAAACATTCAAAGGACATTTAGTATGGTGTCTGTGGAGGATCGCAAAATGGCCCCAAATCCCTCAATCCTTACATGTCCATCTCCTGTAATGTGACATTGCAGGTTCTCCCACCACATGCAGTGGGTCTGTTTCTCCATCCCTTCAAATCTGGGCTGGATGTGTGACTTGGATTGGCCTACGAGACACTAATCAATGTGTTGGAAGCAGAGGCTTGAACATGGGGGCTTGCTGTCTGAGAACCTGAGGCCACTGTGTGAAGAAGCCTGGCCCAGGCCTATAGGATGAGAGAGGCCCTGTCATTTCAGCTGTGCCAAATCTTGTTGCCTCAAACGTGAGCTTAAATAAATGGTTTTTATGTTAAGCTATTAAGTCTAGGGATACTTTGTTACAAGTGAAAACTAATCGATAAGGTATTATTTGTAATTGCCAAAGACTAATCTACTTATATGTCCAACAGGAGACTGGTTAAGTGAAATCTCATTCATTCATTTATGCAGTGAAAAATGAGACTACCATTAAGAATGATCTTGATATATGTTTACTGACATGGGAGCTATTCTTGATGTGCTGGTAAGTGAAAAAGTAAGACAGTATATAAAATATCTCTTCGTAAAAAATAAAAACTTAAACAAACTAAGAATATGTCTGACATTATACTCTATTGGTTATTTCTGGTGATTTAAAAAATATTTATATTAAATTAAAGGGTGTCCCAAAATTCACCCAAGATTTGAATTTTGCGTGAGCATTAACAACAACAACAACAAAAAATAAAAGCCTAATTTTACTTGGTTTATTAAATCATATTCTAATATCTGTTGCCCTTTGATTTCAATCCCTTCAATTTGATAAGCATCACCAAGTACCAATTATGGCCCAGGAGCAGGGACAATGAAGACCAATGAAGACCACAGCTTTGTGTATGTGGCAGCAAATCCGTGGAGGCCATTTACCTGATGTCCTATTCCATACATAACCCTATCCTGTATACTTTAGGAATAAATAAAAAATTTACAATTTTTAATTATAAACCTGTGTTTTCTATCAAAATTACTTCTTGCGTGAATTTTGGGACACCCTTTATTTGCTTATCTCTATTGTCTCATTTGTCTACCTGGATTAAAAGAAACAATACGCCCAGCTGGTGTGGCTCAGTGGTTGAGTGTCAACCTATGAACCAGGAGGTCATGGATTCCTGGTCACGGCACATGCCCAGGTTGTGGGCTCGATCCCCAGTGTGGGGCATGCAGGAGGCTGCCAATCAATGATTCTCTCTCATCATTGATGTTTCTATCTCTCTCTCCCTCTCCCTTTCTCTCTGAAATCAATAAAAATATACGTTTAAAAAATAAATAATAAAAAGGGTTTGCTTTATGTAGAAGAGATACTGAATGCAGTCTCATTTCTATAGGTGATACTTTAATTAACTAATTTTTTAAAAGCCATTGTCTGTATACAGCCCTGGTCCCTGTACTGTGCTCTTCCCTCTTCTCCTGTCACCTCTGCTCTGTGAACCACCCTCAGCATCTCTGCTCTTGGCTTCCCTTTCCATGTCTCTCCTCTCCTGCTTCCCTCCCTGTGGTTGTTGGCCTCCATGAAACATTCATTATAATTTTATTCTTTGCTTCTGTCTCAGCGCCTGTCTATCTCGACTCGGGTTCCCCGGCTGGATCTGTGTTTGTGAATGAAACCTGAGAGCACTTGGCCACAGACATACTTTTGTCTTCTCGGTAAGGAAAGTAATGTGAGCAGACCAGGGACGGAGCGAATGCTACTGAGGGCACGAGTGCAGCACGGATATGGGAGGTGGGCGACAGCGAAATAGTGGAGGGGAAACTGTTTTCAGGCTCAGTGTCAACTCTCTCTACATGCCTGTTAGTGTTTATATTATGGTTTTGACTAAAAAGGTAAGTATCTTCTTCGGAGTGACTTTAAAATTCTAACTCATCTTGAGGCAGGCAGACAGCCCCTTTTACTGGTGGAATATTGAGTACCAAGATGACTAGATATGTCTTAGGGCAGAGGTCTGTCCATGACCTTGGTCCTCTGATTATACCAGTGGTTTATGTACCGGAAGCTTCCACAAGTAGACGCTCTGAAAGGAATAGTGTGGCAACACTGTTGGGTATTTCCACAAGAAAAACAACAATATGCCATTCAAAGCTTTAAAGCGAATGAATGCAAACGTAATAATTAATGGGCTCAGATGGAGAAAATAACAATAGTATTTGTCACGTCCTTTCTATTGATCTTCTCTGTATCCGTCTTTCCCCATGTAGATATCATGAGAATACATTTTTAAAAAGTGAGTTTACATAGGTAAAGGCACTGTGTTTACCATGCATTTGGGGGCAGTTTTTGACCCTTTGTATTGGGTTTTTCCAAATAAAATGCTAAGTGTTGCAGTGTAATTCTGTGGTTTTGTGAGCTTGAGGATAGTTTTTATTTTTTAAATTGGTTCAGCCCCATGCTTTCCCTAATGGTTACACATGATTTGAGGCTTGGAGCGCTGAAATCTGCTTAGTGGAAGGTAATCCTGCCCTGGTAGTCATTCGCTGTGCCTAGGGGCGGGGGCGAGGGGAGAGTTTCATACACTATCAGCATAAATGGTTGCACCGATGCTGAACTGCAGCCACTGTTAACTGTGGGTGTGTGTTCATCTGTAATTATCATTGAACCGCTTTCTTGGCGTAACCAAAGATTTATCTATCTGGGGTACTTTAATACCATGCAGTAATATGGAAACAAATTCCTCCAGCTATGTCACATCAGACGAAAGCACATTTCTCTCAAATGTGCTCTCTAAGATCTGTGTCTTACTCTCTGTCTTTTATTGGGAAATCCATATCTTATTTATGCATTTTTTCTGGATGTTTTTTCTTTATAACTTATCACCTTTAAGTCCAAATATATTGAAGAAGTGGATAGCAGTGACACTAAAATAATGTGGTTTGAACTAAACATTCTCTTTTTAATCACATAGAAATGGTCTCGTAGCTCTGCGGAGCTCTACCTACTGCCCACCCCTCCCCGGGGGTGAAGGTTGGAGGCTGAGTTGCCACCATAGGGGGATAGTGGGTGTTAGTACTCAAAGAGAGGATGGTGTGCCAGTTTGCTAAGTCTAATCAGTGCTCTCAGATATGATGTGCAGAAACCAGTTGCTTATTCATCAAATCTTTATTACCTGTCATGTACCAAGAACTGTGCTAGTTTCTCTGGATGCCTCTTGCTGAGACTCTGTCCTCAGGAAGATGCCGCTGAAGTCTCATTGGAGACACAGGCCCCCAAACACGTCTGCTTTACAGTGTGATACATGAAAACGCTAGAGGAAAGGATGCAGTACAATTATTTGGTCCAGTTTGGTTGCAAAGGGCCAAAGAAGTCTTTGCTCAGAGAAGAAATGATGATTGTAGACACAGAGGGTTCCAGCACAGGTGTTGGAGCAGACAGACCTGGATGCAGATTGAACTTCTGCAAAGAAACTCGCTCCATGACCTTGGGCAGGCTTGCTCATATGCACTCAGCTTTTGTTTCGTTCTCAATGGAAATGTGATAAATAATACTAGTGGGGAAATATGTGTACAAAGCCTAGCACAATCCCTGGTACTTTGTAAGTTCTCATTAAATGATAGTTACCATCATTACTTTTATTCGCCACCTCAGCTTTATAGACGAGAAGAAGTAGGAGCAGCGCAGGGTTTGCAGACTCTTGGCCAGGTTTCTCCCATCACACAATGATGCCGGGGAGCTGAGAAGCCAGCCTCCTGGCATTTTTCAGGCTTTGTCCAGGCTGTGCCCTTCTGTGTCACAACAAACAAACGGCCACATTACCTTTGTACCTGGGGAAACGAATGACATTTCCCTGGTAGGGCAGGAGGTTGCTATTCTTTCTCTGTGCATTTGGTCCAAGATGAGTGAAATGGGGACATTAGGTGGAGGAGGAAGAAGGATGGAATGCCAAAGGGCAGTGGAACCAGAGAAATGGCTCGCTCAAGCCATGGGCATTAGAACCCAGTGCAAAATTGGCTCTTGTCTCCCAAGCACTTTAGTATTGAGCCATGTTTCTCCTCCGCCATGTCTTTGCATTGGGATGAGACAAGGAAGAGGAAACAGGTCCCTTCTGAAACGCTGGCCTTCACAATCAATGGGGGGGGAGGGGACAGTTATACCTAGAGTCAGGGGCCCAGGTCGCTGAATGAATGGATGAATGGATTGGCCCTGGAAAGGCGGGGAGGAGGGTGGGAGGGATGGGACAATGAAGACAGGGAGGGAAGGAGATTGTTTCCAAGTGTTGCTTTATTTGTCAAATTATGGTAAAATGCATAAATCAAAAACAAAATGGGCCTCTGTTGGCCCAAACATCTGTGGAGTTCTTTGATAAGAGATCCTTGCACCTCTCCCAGGGTCAGAGTCCCCTGGGAGGCAGCAAGAATGGGAGGTGATGGGGGTTGAGTTTCTTGGTGATGCCAGGAGAAGGAAGCAGAGGAGCACCCGGTGCCTCCTAAATCACGCTGGAACTCTGGGAGCTGAACCGCAGCTGCACACACCCATGAACCCTGTCAGGGGCGAGCCCAATGGACCTCATTCAAATCCCATCCTCCCAGAACATTTTGACTCGTGCAGCTCGCCACAGCTTCCTTATTGGCGGCCTCACACTCCATGCAACTATGCAACTAGCAGGTGTGGGCAGGGACCATTCTCCAGGTGAGGGCCTTGCAGTTCAGAGAGGTTGAATGATATATGTCCCTGACAAAGCTGGTTTGCGGCAAGGTCAGGACTTGACTTTAGGTTCTTTTGATTCCACCCCTGGGTCCTTTGCCCCAGTGGTCTGCTCAGTATGATGGGTACTTCTATAAACATGGAGTAGCTCAGGCACAGTTGGGCAAAGGGAAATGATATTAGCATAGTGAGAAGATTGTGTTGGTTCACACACAATGTATCCTTAGCAAAGGCACCTGGAGGAGTGAGATTAGAAGTCCTATCTTTAGTGGGAGTGAGAGAAACCCTCGCTTGCTGTTGCACTGGCAGCAGGAGCCCTATCAGTTGTGTTTTAAATATTCAAAATAGGGACTGACCCCTGGACTTCCACCTCATGCCTGCTTGGCCTCTCACTCATGGCAGCCTTGTGCTCATCCTAGGCCTACCTTCACTGGCCTGCAACTCCCCTTGTAATTGCATTGTTTCATCTCTTCTCAGTTGTGCTCTGTTTTCCACCATTGCTACTCTGTTATTTGTGTACATTTTTAATATCTTTGATGCCAGCTTCTAGCCATGCTGAGGTGCCTACTGGGAAGTCCAAGTTATCTCCCCAGGTATCAATGATCATTGTTTTTGTTGCTGCTCTGGTTACAAAACTGCATAGGTCTTGAATGGTTTGCCCCTAACCTTATGTTTTACATTACCTATTACTTGAACTCTCTTCTTCTGATAAGGAATATTATTCCCTGCATTCAACACTGTACATTATCACAGGAGTTCATCACACAAATGGGTAATATAAGGTGAATTTTATTATTATTCCTAATTTACAGAGGAGAAAGCTGAGGCTCTAGGAGGTTAAGTAACCTTTCTGAGGGGCATAATTTGAGTTGAAGCCAAGGACTGGCAGGCTGTAGTCAGCTGTGTGGCTAGTGGCTACCCTATGGGACAGCACAGCTCTAGGCCATGGTGCTACGCCCCTTGTGCCAGTTCTCTGAGTTCTCTGGACTTGCAATTTGTGAAATTTTACAATGAGGTCAAATTCCCTGCCAATTGGAAATGCAGACTCTATGCTCAGAGTCATAGAATGGTGGTTTTAGGAGGGATCGCTTGTTTTGTTGACATTTTTATGTAGTGTTAAGATTTTTAAAAGTATTTGACTTCCTGTTTTTTTTTCTTCCAAACTACATAGATGTGGTTAACCTGAAAAACAGAAAACTGGGAGATATTACTAGTACAATAGCAAAGTTCAGCTATCTGAAAGTCAGTTCTCTGAGAAAGGACTATATTCTGTATGACCAAAGGGGAAGGACTGGGGACAAGGTGATGACCACAAGGATAGCGACGGATGAAGTCAGCTCTGCGGGAAGAGAGAGGAAGCTGGCTTGGAACACAGTGGGTTCATAGCTTTAAAACTATTCATGCACTTAGCCACTGGTGGGCATGTTGTAAAGCCAGCCTATGCACTGGGACTTAACTGGCCTACATGCTTACATCCCCAGGAGTCTTTAAGTTAGCAATGGCAAAGTTTGTTTTTAAACTGTGTAGCATCACCTTCAAAGTTTAGATTTAGATCACCAGATCTACATGTGGTCTTCACTATGTAGATTTTGGCACCAGAGTGAAGATGTCTGTCTACTCTAGCTGTCCAGGCAATAGGCTACCTTGTGTCGATGCCTGCCCTAGGGTAGAGTTTGGATTTCTGAAAAAGAAGGTAACATGCCTTCTTGGTTTACTTTAGGAACATCCAGTAAGGATTCTTTAGCCTTTGACTTGGTGTTGTGATGTCAAGACCATACTACCCAAATGAGATCTGCATTTCAGAAGATGTGTCATTGGTTTGTTATCAACCCTTGGAAGCAGAATATGATGGCAACCTGACGATTACTTCTTCCAAAAAATGATAGAAGGTGAGTCTAAATGGTGATAAGAGATCCAACGTCAGGAGGAGCCTCATTATTTCAATGTTAAGTACACAGCAGACCACCATCGTCATTTTATAGTCTCAGGAGGACTTGCTATGCATTTTGGCTTAGGTTAGGTCAGTGTTCCTTAAACTTTACTATGTGTATGAATTGTTATGGACTGAATTGTGTCACCTCAAGAGCCATATGTTGAAGCCCTAAACCCCAACACCTCAGAATGTGTCTGTATTTGGAAATAGCACCTTTAAGGAGGTAATTAAGTTAAAATGAGGCCCTTAGAGCAAGCTCCACTTTAATCTGACTAGTGCCCTTATAAGAAGAGGAGATTAGGAATGAGGCCCAGAAATCAGGATTTTAAAAAGAATCCCAGGTGATTCTAATGTGCAGTCAAGGTTGAGAACCACTGTTAGGATAAACAAGAGACATCAGGAATTCATGCCACGTGAGGACACAACAAGAAGGCAGCCACATGCAAGCCAAGGAGCGAGGCCTCAGGAGAAATCAATTATGCCTATATCTTGATGTTGGGCTTCCAGACTTCAGAGCTGGGGGGAAATAACTTTCTGTGATTTAAGCTACTTACTCTGTTGTATTTTGTGATGGCAGTCCTAGCAACTAATGCATGAACTACCTGTGTTCTCCTTGAAATGCACATTCTGATTCAGTAGGTCTGGGGTAGAGTCTGCGTCTACACTTCTCATATCTTCCAGGTTATTCTGATGCTGTCAGTCCAGGGATGACACTTTGAATGGCAAGGAGCTAGTTTATGTTGCAGCAACAATTTTACTCTGAAATCACAGTGGCTTAACAAAATAAAGTTCACTTCTTACTGTATATCTAATGTGGGTGGGCTTGGGTGAGGGCATTCACCTAGCCATTCGGGATCCATTACCTGGTATGGTATTTATTACCATGTCAGGGAAAGAAGGTGTTGAAAGGCTGCCCAGGAACCATTCATTCCCTTTAGTTTGAAGTGATGCAGCTAACTTCTGCTTATGTTCCATTGGCCAGACGAGACATGTGGCCTTGCCTAACTGTAGGAAGTCTTGGAAGTGTAGTCTTCCTTCTGCCCAGAAATGAGAAGATACCTGGGATCAGAGAGAGCGACTAATTTTTACACTTCATTCCCATTTTACCCTTTTAGACATTTTACTGCTATCTAACAATACTGCTAAGTGGAACAGGAGCATTCTTGAGTTTCCATTTGAGAAAGGGAATGGTAGTATTTTCCCCTTAAACCCACTGAACTATATTGTAAACTGATATTTGGGGTCATGAACAACACCTACATCCTCAAGATATTATTACAAGGCTCTCTCTCTCTCTCTCTGTAAGAAAGAACTCTCCATAGAATGTGGGGAGTGGAAGGTGCTTTCATCCCACCACACCCAGTCCCAGAACGTGATCACCTGTCCGCTGGTTCCAAGGAAGACCAGAGCCTGAGACACGACACCAGCTTCTGAGATAAGAACAGTGTGACCCACAGGAACAATGGCCGGTGTGGAGTTGGACCGACCTGCTTTTGGATCCAAGCTCCAACACTGACTCTGGGGCAAAAGACTTACTTTATCCTGAGCCTTGACTTCTAAGTTTGTAAAATGAGAGAATTATCCTTGCCTTTAATGTCACAAGGAATAGTGCCCAGGTTTCTCCTTTGTTCACTTCTATGAAATCCTGCCCAGTTCCCCTACTTTTGCCTTCCCAGTCCCACAGGTTCAGACTACGGTCCTTTTCCCTCAGAGCACCCATCATAGATGCAATTTTGTCTGTACTTGTGTGAATATGTGGTTAATGTCATTCCTCCCCCACCCTCCCCACCCCCACAGACTCTACGTAGCTCTAGGGAAAGGAGCCTGTGTGTTTTTGCCCACCAGCACCGAGTACTGTGCCTGGCACATGGCAGGTAAGCGATAAATATTTCCCTGAGAAACGATGACTGGCTAAGGCAAGAGAAGCCTCTCTAGTTCCAAACGTGCACCACTCCCTGCCCCCCAGACCCCAGCCAGCCTTTGGGGACCTCCTTTTCCCTTTTGTTATTTCTTGGTTTGTTAGTATCTCCTTTTACTTGTCTTACAATGTGTGTGGCAAAAAAAAAATAGAGAAGGGGAATAGAGGGGGCAGGTGTTTGGGGCACAGGGAGAGATTTGTCTCTTAATGGCAGCCTCGGAGAGATAACCCTGCCCTTTGAGCCCAGAAAGGAGACCCTGACACAGTGATTAAGAGGCTGCAACCGGCTTTATTCCTTCCAGGAACTGTTACACTGGAGGCCACTCAGGGCCGCCTATCGTTGCCTTCCATCAGGGCCAGGGGGTTTCACGTTTATCTGAGGGTTTCATGTTTATCTGTGTTGCTCATATGTTGAACTTGCACCGCCTCCCCAAGTGTTCTTAGGAGCCTGAGTTGTGAAACCCGCCTATCTTTTGGCAAGATTTGCCTTGTTAGGAAGGGGCAACATGGCAATATATTGTTACTCTGCCTTCACTGCGGCTTTTTTTATCTTATTCTCTGTCTGCGGAAAGCACGAAGAGAGAGAGAGAGAGAGTTGTTAAGATCCTGTGGACTGGGCATGCTCATGGCAGCAGGCTCCACTGAAGAGTATCTGACCCTGGTTTTAGTCTTCAGAAGTTCAAACATTTAGATGGAGATGTATTTACTTTCTTCCCCCCCCCCCCCCAATTTCTCATTCTGAAATGATGGTTCATTCATAAGTAGTGGCAAAAAATTGTACAGGGAAGTCCTATGCACCCTTCACCTTTTTATTTTTATTTATAAATGTAATGCATGAGCATTGTGACATGTCAGAGAGTGCAAAAGCATACAGCGTGCAAGCTCCTCCTTACTAACAGGTGAATATTCTCCTAACATTTATTCTCTGCAGGAGTGAATACATGGAGGTGGAGATGTTTATCAGAAACTAGATGCCCGGTGCACAAATTTGTGAACAGGTGGGGTCAGGCCAGCCCACCCTGATGGGGGCCTATTGGGGCTGAGCCGGTTGGGGGGAGGGGACATGGGAGGTTGGCTGGCCAGCCCCGCCCCCAATCGGGGTAGTAGGGGCCAATCAGGGCAGGGGCCGGCCAGGGGAGGGGCTTCGGGAGGTTGGAAGGGGCCGATCAGGGCCCCAATCAGGCCGGTTGGCCGCTGCAGTGCAGGCCATAATGACCGGTTGTTCTTATCGTTCCAGTCGTTCTGGAGTTCCGGTCGCTTGGCTTTTATATATATTGGCTTTTATATATATAGATGGGATCACGCTCTCCAGCAAATGGGATTCTGCTTTACCCAGGATCTACGTCAGGAAACCTTCCCATGCCCGAGGCCGTAGGTGCCACACATTCTTGTAAACAGCTACATGAAAGAAGACATTTCAAACATTTATGTTCAGAAAACGTGGCAATTTTGTAAATTTACTTTAAAAAGGTTAGTATAATTTCAGAATGAACATGCTTTAAATCTAGACTTATCCTAAAACAAACAAACAAAAGGCTGTGTTCTAAGGGGAGCTCAGACTCTGGTCCTGGTTGCAGTGAAATTCTCCTTCCCTGCAAGAAACTCCTGCCTCCAGACGAGCGGCAGGGAGCGGCAGGTGGGTCGAACTAGTGTGTCTCCAACCTTAACGTTTCCATTCCTTTAACTGCGCAGTCTCCTTGTTTGGGAAGGTAAGCAGTCTGCTGCTTGTTTCAAAAACGGCCTTTTGTCCAGCATGCTGGGTGTGGCGCAGGGCGTCCCTTTGGGAGCCATTAGGGAAGGGCAAAATCAGTTAAATCAGGTCGGGGGAGGGGGGTGGCGGTGGGAGGGCGACCGGAAGCCACTGCAGCAGGTGGGGGAGCACGGTGCTCCCTAGTGGGTGGGCACCACCCGTGCCCGGAATCTGCTGAGACCGGATTTCCTCCCAAAGGAGATGCCACAAGATCACAGACCCGCTTTGGACAGCAGCATGGAGAGGAGACGTCGAAGGTGCTGCATTGCAGATTGTAGCTGACTGTTCTGATGGGCTCGGGTACTGGAGTGGGGCCCCAGGGACTGGAACCCCTCTAGGTCCACACTTTGGATCCCTCTCGTCTCCTCTGAGCTCCGTCAGGAGGGCTCCGACCGGAGGGGATCTCAGTGTGTGACACACCAGGGGTTGCGGGGACGTAGCTCATAAATGCCACAGGCCCCGCCCTGACTCCTCAGAGAGGAGGGAGAGCTGGGGCTGCTTCCCCGGGAGGATTTAATACTCCTTTGCCCCATCCCGCCTTACATGCCACACATTCCCTTCTCGGCTACCCTCGCGCTGACCCCGGTCCCAGTGGAAAACTCACCGAACGTTCCTGACCTGAGCCCGTCTTTCTCTGCCAGGTCTGGGTAAATGCCCGGATGACGTGTCTGACTATTGGAAAAGAGCACTTCCTACCACTCGCTGGATTTGCCTTTCTCCCATTTTTCCATTTTGGATCTACCGCACCCCCATGCTGGGGACCCAGGAGCCGTGGCTGACTCCTCTCCCCATCAGCCTGCACACCCAAGGCCTGCTCCTCTGCGCTCCTTAATCACTCGCCCCCGCACCACTGTCTGAGTTCAGTCTTTCCTTTGACAAGGTTCTGAGTGTTTGTGGGCCAGCCTCTGGATGGGGAGGGGGAGCAAGCGCAGCCCTGGTCATCCCTGCCCGCCTCGAACATAGGGTTTAGGAAATTAGCCTTTACCGGTTTTTCCTGTCTCCTCACTGAGTTACTACTCTATTCTCTCAGCTTTTGTAACTAGTTCATTCCCCGTGGAGTCTCCAGCACATTAAAAAAACAAGCAAACAAAGCCCTGAACTGACTCTTACTGCCGTGGCAGGAGAAAAGCAGCACTAGATGAAGAGGTGAGAGAGAAAAGGTGAAGTTTAGCTCCTCCTCTGAGCATCTGTGGGACTTTTGGGAAGTCTTGTTCCCTAACCTGGGAAATGGAGTCGGAGCAGAAACGGATGGGGCTTTACATGGTCTTCGCTAATCCTCCTAATGGCCACAGGGAGGATGCCATGGCCAATCTCCTTTAACAGCTAAAGAAACGGAGGCTCCCAGAGTTGAAGTTACTAGTTTCAGATTATACAGCGAGCAAGTGGGAGACCAGAGCCCAGGAAGGACCCCCCAAGGGGAACTGTTGTCTACACGCTGCACTGTCACCTCTTAGTACACTCGTGAGCACAGGGCCCTCACACTCAGCCAGCTTTAGATTAGATGGGAATTGAACATCAGGGCCAACAAGCTAAAAATAACCTAAGTCATAATAGTTTAATAAACTGATTCTCCAAATAGTATCTAAATGTGGAGGCTTCCACGGGTCAAGAGCTCTGGCTAGTGACCACTCCCATCCACTGAGCCCGTGGGAGGGAGGCCAACCCCGCAGCCTGGGGGCTGCACGGACAGAGGATGGACAAGAAGCCAGCGAGAGCCTGGCAGGGGCAGCGCCAGCACAGTGGGCTGGGGGGCCCCACCAGAGGCCGCAGGGATACCTGAAGGGCTCCATTTTGCTTTATTAGTTTCTGCCCTTTCCTCTCTTTTTTCTTTCCATATCTCTTTGTCTCTTTGTTTCTCTTTTTTCCTCCGATTGTCTTTATTTCTCTCTCTTTTATGTTTTTTAAATCTCTCTTTTTAGGGGAGGGAGTTGTTTCTTCCTTCCCTGCTCTCATTCCCCCTTAAGTACTAGTTATGACTTGGATCAAATTGTGGGCCTCTATTTCCTTTCCTCTAAATAGAGTGTGATGGTAACAACCACATACAGAGCTGTTACCCACCAGACTCCAGATTAAGCACTTTCCTTAGAGTAACTGCTGTAAACCTCTTGTCAACGATAAGGTGCTTCGTTACTACCAGTGCGGTTTTCCAGGTAAAACTGAGGCACGGAGCTTAAGCAACAGACTGTAGGTAAAAGCACTGCGACGTGAATCCTGGCCGCATGGCTTCTGAGTCAGAGCCTTTGACACACCCCTGCTGCTTCTCCAAGAGGGGACCCCCGTGAACCGTCTCAGGTAGTGTGGGGCCCATAGTGGCCTGTCTGCGAGTGGTGGTGTCCTCTGCCTCAGCTCTAGGAGGACCCCTGCTTTATTTGCCAGTGAGAAAAAAATCCAAGTACTCCCAGGGCATAACTAAGCAACAGTGATGATTGCTCTGGGCTAAGGATCTGGCTTTTTTCAAGCATTTGTCCTGAGTGAGGTGTGGAAATTGGGGAGGCACTGGAGGTGCCTCGCTGAAACCCTGGAGGGAAGGGGATGGGAGTCAGGGAGAGGGCACTGGGCAGAGGCAGATGGAAAAAAATTGGAGGGAAACTGATATTTGGGGTATTTTAGAAATTTAAGCCAGGGGGATTAGTAATACTTTATTAATATCCCCACAAAGCGTCTTCACTTGTCATTAGTGCTTTGAGAGTTTTGAATTGGTTTTGGTTTTGTTTTTTTAACATCGGGGTCAGGTGAGGTAGGTTCAGCTAAGGCATCCAGTCACTGGCTTCCACCTGTGAACCCAGTTTGCCCGTGTCTAGGCCACAAGCATACCTTGTTTGATTGCGCCTCACAGGTGTGTGTTTTTTACAAATTGAATGCAAGACCCTCCACCAGCGAAAAGACTGCAGCTGGCTTTGCTGAGGGCCGTGGCGCGGAACTGCACGCAGCATGGCTGCCTATTGGCACGCTCAGAAGTTTCACTCTCCTGAAAGGCACCCCCCAGGACTCCAAACGGTGAGTGGCCGGCCCCTGGGCGTGTGGCTTGTGAATAGCACCCCAGTTCTGAATGTGTTTCCTCTCTGTCTCTGCCAGGGGTCCCCAGTCACCCGGTCGCCGGCATTCCTTGGCCGGGCCAGTGAAGGGCACAGGTTTGTCACTTCTGTCCCTGTTTCTTTGTCCCCCCGGTTCACATATTTGCCCATAAATGCAGCCTCTCTGCCATGGCTTCCTCTTCCCCTTGCTTCCCTGGTCATCTGTCAACATTTCCCACTTGTGTTGTCAACCACTCAAAGGCGGTGTCCCCACAGTGAATGATGACGGACGTTTCAGCAGATGCACCTGTGCATTAGCCATGCAACGCGCCAGAATTATTACGGGATTCTGAGGCAGGCGGCAAAGGTGTTGGTGGGTGGAATAGTGTTCTCAAGGCAGCACCCCAAAGTCAGGCTCTGCCCTTTGCAGCAGAGAAAGTTAGATGGGGGAGGGGGTCTTTACACGTAAAGCACCCGAGAGGGGGGCCGTGGCAGGGACTGACTGCAGGGAAGAGGCAGGAACGGGTAAGCCACGTGGGCCCTAGAGCTGTCCCAAGAGAGTGCTCTGGACGTGCAGGTGAAGTGGGGTCCTGAGCAGCCCGAGGAATACCTGTCTGGCCCATCCCTTGCGCTGGCCCCTCCCAGTAGCTGGACTCCCTCCTGCCTGTCAGGACTCTGGGTGAAGCCGGCTGTGAGATGAACGAGGCAGAGACTGTCTCGCTTTAATCTCTGTAGCCCTGTGTCTACAGTGGGATCCCTGGCACATAGTAGGCCTTCAGCAGCACACGGTTAACTGGGAAAATGAAAACAGGAGACGGTGATTACCACTAATGGGCATATTAGGCAGTCATTGCTGAAAGGAAAAAAAAACACACAAGGATTGAAGAATGGGGTGGGGAAAGAGAGAGGGAGAGGGAGAGGGAGAAAAGGCAGCACTGAGCTCAGGGGTACTTCAAAGGCAGAGGCCCGGGTGGGGCATCCAGTCCAGCCCCAGTCCCTCCCCCCGCCCACCCGCCAGAGAATACACACAACACACGTGAGGAGGGGAAGCAGGACCCGGTCAGAAGAGGATCGCGTTCCTGAGAAGGGCAGTTACTCTGCTGCCAGCACTGAGTCAGGCCCGTAAGCTCCTGCCTGTGTGAGGCTGGCTGACGTCTCCCGAGTGAATACAGAAATACCCGAAGGACGCAGCTCTCCACAGCAGTTGCTTCTGAAGTTGGAGTTACAGGCGAAACAAGTTGCCTTTGCAGCCTGGAGCACGCCCCACGCAGAGAAGAGGAAGCACCGGTAACAGCAATCCCCCCTTCACTTGACCAAAGCAAATAGGCCTTTGTCCTTTTCAATTGTCTGCAGCAAATGTAAATTCTGGCCCTAAAAGTTATTCAGAGACCAGGGGCAGTGCGCACTGAAGGAAAAAAAGACAGAGCCCCAGAGGAGAGGTGGCTTGGTTTGGGGGTGTGCTGCAGGGCCCTGAGAGCCAGTGCCACCCCTCCTGGAGATGGTCTCGCCTGTTTGCATTTTAGCAGAAGAAAGGCCAGGAACCCATCTGCGTGTCCTGCCCGGCTTTCCGAAGGCAGTGGCGTGACTCTTGAGGCTTCTTGCTGAAGATTTTTACTCTTTAGAAAAGAAGGAAGACTACTCAGAGCAAGTTGCTTTCCTAGCAAATGTTAGTTCCTGCCCTCTGTGTGTGCCGGTGGGAAGAGCCGGTTCCAAGTCCAGGAGGAAGGGGAAATGGTCAGTGTGAGGAGAAAAGGAACCCCCTCCCCAGAGGACCGAGCAGGAATCCCTGAGGAATTGAGTCTAGAGTCGGGATGATGGGCAGCCCGGCCCGCCCGCTCTCCTTGCACCGGGTCCTGGCTAGCAGAAGGAAATAGCATTGCTAGGCCATCCTCGGAAGGGCATGGCACCAGGCCGCCGCCTCCTGGCTGGGAAGCTGTCCCCAGGCTGATTTGCCCTTGCAGACTGCAGGGCTCTTCTTGAACAGTGATTTCAAAGAGTTAAACTGCTTCCATATGTCCAGCATGAGAATGGAGTTTGTAGCCTTTGGCAACCTCGGCTGAATCCAGCTGCAGCTGCTACCTGTGTGTTCTACTCTGTGTGTGAGTGTGTATGAGAGTGTGCGCGCGCACACACGCACACACACACACACACCACACGCCCCTGTGTGCAGTGATATCTGAACCATGTTCCGACCGTGTCAACGAAACTGTTATGTCTTTGTTGGGGGAGATATTAATTCTGAGCAATTACAGCTCCCTCTGCCCTCACTCCCTCCAGCCCCCCTCCCCTCCCTTCATCTGCTCAGCAAGGACCATGGACCATGTCAAACAATATACAACAGAGAAGAATGCAAATAAACTTTAGTCTGCATAGCCCAGCAAAGCAGTTAGCCGCCCACTTGCAAGATACTTAACTCTTGTACACATGATACACAAAGAACGCTAGCTACTTTCACCAATCCCTTTAGACCAAAAAAAAAAAAAAAAAAAAGGCAAAAGAACTGATCCTTGTCTTTCTATCTGTGAGGTTGCAGTTCCTCCTGCTAATAAAGGAGCTTTTCCCATGATGCAGTGTGATAAGGATTGGCCTACATGTAGTCCAGAAAGCAACCGCCGATGTCTCCTTGATTAGGTGTCTTATCTTCCATTGAGCCGCATCTGATGAAGATTGCTGACAGCGTAATGGCTGGGAAAACATCGGACAGCTCCATAAAATGGCAGCTATGCTATGACATGTCAGCCAGGACCTGGTGGATGGTAAGTGTGCCGTGATAACATTGTTTCTCACCCACCCCCAAAACTTTCCCCCCCCTCCTTTCTTTTGAGCTCCTCCTTTATTGTTCCATGCACGTGTTACAAAGTTCGCTGCCTGCGGAAAGTTCAAGCTCAAGTTGTGAGAGCCTGGGGCGCCTCCGTGCACCAGTGTGCTAGATAGGATTTCCCTGCTATTGTGGCTAGGGACATAGGCCTTCTTCTTCTTCTTCTTCTTCTTTTTTTTAAGGCAGTGTGAGTTTTTGTTCACTTTAAAAAAGAAAGAAAGAAAAATGTAAATGGAACAGTACGGCCCCAGGCTGGCTGGTGTGAGATGTATGGAGGTGGGGCAGCGAGTGGGCAAGGGGAGCCTACTTGGCTAATTGTTCTTGCATTAGTCTTAAAACAGAGTAATGTACTTCTTTCTCCGGCTCCTCTGAATAATGATTTTGATAGTGTATTGTATCATGTTGTGTGCGGTTCCCTCATCAGTATGCGACTGTCCCCCACGCTTCGCCTTAATTTGGAATCCACCTCCCTTTCAATGAATACTGTAACTGGAGCAACCACTGATTACTATGCCACTCAGCGTAATTAAATTTAGTTAATGAGGATATGCATATTCAGTTCATTATTTTTCTTTGCTCGGGCAAATGTGTGTGGGTTTGTTGCTGGTTTTTTTTGTTTTGTTTTGTTTTGTTTTATCCCCGTATTTGTTCAGCTGCAAATTTGGGGAAGAGGGGAAAAAAGCATAAAAAATCAGGACATTGATGAATTCTGTGATTCAACTTTTAAAATAATATTGGGAGGAGAGAAGTCATAACTTCCTTTCATCAGAATGCTGGGATTCGAGGCTGTAGTTTGGGGAAAGAAAACCTTTCACATCCAAAAAGTGCTACACGAAAAATTTCAATCTACTGATTTGTGGTGTGTGGACAATGGTCTGTTGTACACAACAGTCGTGACATGAATGGGGAAATCTGCAGGCAACCACTCCAGTATGAATATTGAATTCATTCTTAGGTTAAAGCATCTGAACATTTATTTTCTTTCTGTCTTCTTTTTCTTCTTTCCCTTTTTCTTTCTTTCCTTGTGCCCCTTTCATTTGTGTCTTGACTCCTTTTGCTTGCTTGCTTGCTTTGGTAATTATTATGCTTACTGCAAGGGCTGCTTCCTCACAATTAGTACAGTGTGAGACAATGGGCACTTTATTCTAGGCGGGGAGGGGTATGGCTAGCCCTGTGGTCAGCCACCCCCGGTGCCCCGACAGAAGGGAGCGCCTTCCGAGTAGTCCTGGCTTCTGGCTTCTGGCGCTGCCGGCTGGGCAAGAGGGCTTCTTACTAATGTGTCTGAGTTTCCCAAAAGGTGGAGGTTTGCTGTTGCTTCTGGGATCTTCCTGAGCCCAGGGTGCAGAGAGGCGGCAGGCACTGTGTACTTCTGGTGCGCTTTCTCACCAGTGTGCGAGGTGGGAGCTGCGGCTGCTACTTGTTGCTGTTTTGAGTCCTCTGTCTCAGAGAGAAAGGCCAGTTCCTCACGGAGAGACGGAAGCCTGCCTCCCTCCCTTTCTTTTTCTTTCTCGCCATCGTTTCATTCCAATTGCAGTACTTTTTATAAGTGATAGAAACTCTAGCATGGCAGATGTGCATTGCTGGTTGATTCTCCCATCGGACTTGAGCACTGCGTGTGGATATGGGTGCGGTGAACTCTTAAAATAACTGACCGATATTTGGAGAAAGATCTTGCAAAATGTGCACATGAGAGATTTGCTCGATGCGGCTGTACCAAGAACCTGGAAGTGATGTTTTAATTGTTACTGCTCATCTTGACTATTATTTTAGGCTGTTGACAGAAGTGAGTTTTAAAAATCAGTATTTTTACTACCTGGAAAAGGCATAGGTTTTACTCCCCCCACCCCCCTTAAAAATTGGGATTCTTATGGGTATAGTGAGATACTGTGAATATTTCGCTGTTAAAGTTCATCATTCTCCTAGTGCACAGAGACATAGCTTCCTAAGAGAAGTGTGGTGTGAATACTGTTGTTAAAGATTTGTGTACACCGATGATTTATTTTTTAAAGTCACGTTCTTTTATTACCTGAGAGGTAATAGAATATGTACAGGAACAGGTTCAGAGGTAAAATGTGCAATGCAAAATTTTTGCATAAGTTATTTTTTCATTGAGTCTTTATTAGGTCACATGAAGGACAGGTTTCTTATGAAGGACAGTTCCATTTTAATAAACTTTGTGAGTTTGGGGGAAATGTCCAAGGGATTGATATTTAATGTGTCGTTGAAAACTTGGAATGGCAGATGCTTTGTGGGAGACGTAATTAATCAAACTACATTATTGCTCATCACTAGTAATATATTGGAAGAGAGGAGAGTGTGTGGCGCTGCTCTACCAGCATTCCCCTGTGTTGGATTTAAGGAATATTTTTAAAAGGTGTTTTAAGGTTCCTACAAACCAGTTTATTCTTCTCTCACCGCGACAGTGCATCTTTTATTTTTACAATTACTCTGAGGTTTTTGTGTAAGAAAGGATATCGTATCCTTATTTGGCTTAATCAAATGAAATTTTAGTAACCAAATCCTGAATTCCGAAGCTGCAGTGTTAACGTATCCCTCAATTGCTTCCTGACTTATTGTCTGTTTCACTTAGATTCTCTTACTGTGTGACAATGATCATAAATTCTACTTGACAGGGAAAAAACCCAAACAAGACGTAGTTGTCCAATTCTACATCTGTTTTCCTTCCTAGATAGGCATGTTTTAGTAAAACAGGGGGAGGAAAACCGTTTTATTGAGACAGCTAAAAATAAACAAGTACAAGAAGAGTAAACTCTTGTGTGTGTATGTGTGTGTATGTTAAATATCATCTACATACATGCAGTTTTTTTAAAGGATGCATATGTTTTGCTTCTTTAGATTCTTTTGCATGTAACTTCTTTCAGGAGAAAATCATGTGAGCCGTTTAAGTTATAGTTGGTTGGCTATATTTAGATTTCTGTTGATGTTCTCTCACCTTATTTAAAATAGCACTTGTAAGTATGAAAGATGTCTCCGATAAATAGCACGATTGCATTAATGGTTATTGATGATGCTATAGGTTCCTTTTGAACCACTGGAAAATAAAATTAATTTGGGACCCTCCATTCTATTTTGTCCTGCTTTTTCAAGCTCCCTGTGAGACTCATTACAACTTCTTTGTTAGCTACTTGGTACATCAGGGTAACCAGGGTAATGCACCAAACAGTTTTCTCTAAATTTCATAAGTCTAATCCTTTGATCCCATCAGAACCAGGCCAGACCATTTGTAAATTTACCTTAATCATGACGGGTAATTATTTAAATGTTAAGCCATAAAATTAATTTGAAAAACAAGTTGCCAGTCTCTGAGACTTGAAATTCTCATAGTCTTGTAAATATCAATCAAAGCAAATGGGCATAGAAGCCTAAAAATTGAACTAGATCTCATATTATCTGAGGCACAAAGTTGATTCTTGATTGAGCACCAATTTACTCAATGTTAATGTACTTTTTATTTTGCTTGAAATAAAATAATTTACTTTTTGAGAAGTTGTTATGTTTTAAAATATTGAACAGGTACCTTTACATAATTTTATCATTTGAGTCAAGACAATGTTAATAAGGTGAGAAATTCATGCCTTTTTTTACTGGTTTAAAAAGTCAAATATTTAATACAAATTTTAATTAAATAATTTGACAAATTTCAGTATAGGTTCGACAACATTGAAGAGACTCTTTTCACAGCAAATATTTCTCTAAAGTCTTCAAGAAGTTGAGGAACTTATGTTTGCTAGTAGCTATTTTTAACTGAAAATCCTAAAATTAATATATTTTCTTATAAATGCTGGAACTAAAATATGTTACTATGTTTTACATTACTATAAGCAAAAGAGTTCCTAAACAGTCTAATTACTATGCTAAAGATCCATATGAGAAAGCTCTTACCTAGACGAATGAACACGTTTAGACTTTTATGGTAATCAGCCAGCCATGCAAAGATATATCTGGAAATCAAAATTATATATTTATTTAATTTCAAATTTTATTTCCTTTAGAAGTGTAATTGAATGTATAAATATAATTGAAACTGATAATCACCATGCAGATAATAACCACATCAACTAGTTTCCTGAGATATTATGTCTACACATCGCATCTATTTCCAGAATTAGAAGCTATAAAATTTGTTTCATTCAACAAATTGTCAAGAACTTGCTATATGCCATGAAGCGTTCTAGGTGCTGGGACGACCAAGGCTCGCTCTCCTTTCTGGAATCAAACCCAGGTCCCAGGGTTAGAGGCGGGGATACTCATGCTAACAAAGGCTTCTGAGTGGTTTCTGGTTTCTCTGTAATGTCAGTCAATATCTGTAGATTTGTCACTCATTGTCTAAGGTAGTTAATGCACCTTTCCAATACTCTTAATCTCATAGATGAATGTTAACATTGCCAATTACTTGAGCCATCTCCTAGACAATTAATGACGTGGATAAAACTAAAATATATTAAATATCAACAGTAGTGATAATAAAACAATGACAGTAGGGATGATGATGATGTCTGAGTGAAAAAAAAATGATTTCAACATTTGTAAATAATGTTAACACTTTTCTGACAGTTCAAATTTTGTCACAGACAGATTGCACTTTTAAAAATTACACATCTTCCATACATATGTTCTTTAGGGCCGCATTTTCATTTGTAATACCATCTTAGCATATTTAAATAAAAGTGAACTGTATGGAAGATGTGGTTAAGTACATTAATGTTCTCACAGTACACTTTCTGGTCTGTGAATGATTTTTATTTTATTTTCCATGACTTAGTTTCACGTACATGCTTGCATAAGAAATGCAACACAAACATGTTGGAAAAGGAAATAGCCTTTGAATTATGCCTTAGTCGTGATTAGATGGTTGTTAATGTAATCAGAGAGTAAGGAAACACAAGTGCCTGTCTATCCTCTTTTCCAGTTCTTTTTTGGATGCAAAGGGTCATGTTCTCAAGGCGCCTTATCTCTTCCATCTATGGGAAAGCTGGTGTTGATTTCCCAGTGTAGAGACTAGTCAACAAAGGGAGACATCCGAGGCTCGCCACGTCGTTGAAACTACAGCATATTTCTGGAGCATAGCTGAATGATGTCAGTCACTATCCTTAGGTATTTTTAAATTCCCTGAGATTCTTTTGTGACATTTTTCATACTATGATTTGTAATGTATATTCTGAGGGGTTGAGAAAATGAACTTGGCTATAGGAAAATATACCAGTGAAAGTATACCAGGCTAGTGAAAGAGAATCCCATTCCTTGGTTACATTTCAATGTGTAAAAATAGGGGAATGCGCCTTCAGTGCAAAAATTCTTTCCAGAAGAGGCTCTGTTAAGGAATATATGCATCTGTACTATATATTTCACTAACTTTAAGCGTTTTAAATGTTATTGCATCTTATGTGCCTAGCAAAGAGCCAGGAGTCCAAAAAGGACTTGACAAATGTGAGTTATGATAATTATTATTTCAGCTTAGACTTAGCATGCTTTATAATGGGGCAGCTTTAGCATATCATGTAATGGACAGCTTTAATAACAATTTTTATTTCTCACTTTCTTAACACAAATTTTAACCCAGTACCTCTCTTAAAAATGACTTTATTCATAAAGCAATTATATTTTAACTTCTCACCACTCTGTTCATTTTCGGAGGTTAGAACATAATGGATATGTTTATGAGCACAGGGCTGAATCCTGGGAAATGTAGATTGGGTGACCCCTGGCAAATGCATGTGCCCCCCTCACGGCTGCCGGAGCCAGCTGTAAGGTGCAGATAATCATACTCATTACTTGTCTCTCGAACCTGTCGTGAGAATGAATGAGCTGGAGCCGGTGAGGCACCTGGTGAATGCAGTGTAAATACCAAGTCCAGGACCCACCCCCAGGGGCTGAAACAAGCTGTGACTATTTACACAGGCTGGGGTCTGAGCGCTTAGTAGGTGCTCAAAAAAATACACAGGGTGGGTTACGTGACTGTAACTGTAGCAGTTTCCATGGGGCTTTCATAGCCACGTTGACTTTATTAACTGATATACTTTTTTTGTGGGAACTGCATACATCAAGCGAGTCCTAAAAACCCAGTCTTTCCCATTTCAAATTGTAGCAGATTTTTTTAAAAGAAGAGCCTGCTGAAGTATTTCCTTGTGTTAGTGAAATTCATAGCTAATATTACACATTAGCTGAATTTTATTTCATTTTTTAATAAATATTTTTTATTGATTTCAGAGAGGAAGGGAAAGGGAGAGAGAGATAGAAACATCAATGATGAGAGAGAATCATCGATCGGCTGCCTCCTGCACGCCCCCTACTGGGGATCAAGCCACCAACCCAGGCATGTGCCCTTGACCGGAATTGAACCTGGGGCCCTTCAGTCTGCAGGCCGACGCTCTATCCACTGAGCCAAACCAGCTAGGGCCACTAGCTGAATTTTAAACATTAAATATGATGATTTTACGAGTAAAAGAAATCAGTGACCAAGTGGCCCTCCTATTTGCCAGGTGTTTGCCAGGTACTTCGGGAGGCAATTTATGTCAATGAAATAGGAACGATCAGCCCCACTTTGCAGGTGGGGACGCTGGACTCAGGTAAAGCAACCTGATCAGTGAGCTCCCCTCCTGGAAGGGGAAGGAGACACAAGAACACCGAAATCTGCAAATTCCGAAGGTCGTCTGCTCCTCCCCTAGAACCCAATGCTAGACCACGTCATCCAGTGACCTGGGCTATGAATGCCGTGTGACCAGGGTCAGTGCTTGCCGCCGCCTGCTCTGCACCTGCCTTCCCCTCCGGCTTCCAGCCTGACCTCCTCCCGAGGCCCGGCTCTCCCTGGGTGTCCAATGGGCCGCTTTGCTCAGCCTCGAGCTGCATCTGAGAACAGTGCAGCTCCGGGATTGGAGGTGGCTGGATTCTTTGGAAATGTGATCCCATTCATTTTTCCTCCAGACAATTAGACTCGCTATAGTCATAAGCCATCTGGGGGAAATTTTTTGGAAAGCGATTGGCAAGCAGAGCATTTCCATTTTCAGGTTTGATGCTATCTGTTTATCTCAGGGGGCCCGGTGGGGCTGCAATGAGATAGTCCATAATAAACGATGTGAAACTGTAAAATGCAAAACGAATCGAAGGAACACATATTCGGATCTGGTGGTGCTAAACATGGGTGGGGGAAGGAGAGCGTCCCCGAGTTTCGCCAGTGTTTGGGAGCGTGAGATAATGGTAAATTTCCACCAGGCACAGAGAGCATGCTGGCTGTCTCAAACGTTACATGATGCCCTTTGCAAATTCTACTGCTAAACTCGGAGGGCTTAATCCTTCAGATGACAACGCACTACTAGTTCACCAACAGCCCATGCGACAGCAGTGACAGCAATACCCACCACCACCCTTTGTACATTTAATGGGAAGGCATGAAAGAAAGAAAATTTCTAAAATGCTACCTGTACCATCTTGCAGTTCATCTCTTTGGTTTTTTACTGATACAAGTTTGCATTTTTACTTGTCCTTCAAAAGACTCATATTATAATAATGCTTTGCTGAAGTTATTATTTTAACTTACACTTAGCATGTATTAAAATGGGGAATATTTAGCTTATCACATAATATGATGGACAGCACATTAGGCTGTAAGTAGGATTTTTTTCCTCTTATTTTCAGGATTGTTAGAGGCAACAAGATGATTAGCAACTGTTTGAACTGAGCCACCCTAGCATATTTGTTGTGTTTTTTTGTAGACAATAGGCTGTGTAAATGTCCCAGTACAAGTGAACCTACTTTATTATATGACAATTGGTATGTGTGGATATAAGATTTGTCTTTTGTTTTTAGTTACTTAGGTGTGTAACCAAAATTATAAGCCTCAAGAGGATGGGGACCAGGTCTTATTCACCGATTCTAGACAGGATTTTGCACAAAAAAGGCCCTTGATGAATAACGGTTAGATTGCATCAAGACGGTCGCTACCCCTTTTTACTAAAGGAGGTAGTGATTTCAGTGGGTGCCCAAGTCCTGAGTTGATCAATGACAGGCTCCTGCTCTGGGGCCAAAGCTATGAATCACCACACTGCCCTTCTTCAAGCTAAAACCTAAATGAGTTAGAAGCATGTGGGAGTTACGGTGAAATGAACAGCAACATTTTAAAGCTGAGGTTGAGAGTGGGAAGACCCAGCAGAAAAAGCAGAAAATTGGTATCTCCCTTCAAGCAGGCAGGCTCATGGTCATTACCAAGAGGTAAGGCAGCAGACGAATAAACCATCTTCATCAGCAACAGTCATCTCCGACTTTAAGTCTACCTTCATCACAGTGACCGAGACCTTTCAGGGGTCTGGCAAGTTAGAGAATTTGCAAAAGGCTAATGTATTTTGGGGGATAAATGACCAGAGCAAGGTGACTTTGAAATAAATGAGGTTTTTTTGTTTAATTTTTTATTTTTAATTTGTGTATTGATAGAGGAAGGAAAGGAAAGAGAGAGAGGAAGGGGAGCGATAGAGAGAGAGAGGTGGTTTTGTTATTCTACTTACTTTTCCATTCATTGATTGATTCTTGTATGTGCCCTGACCGGGGATTGACCCTGCAACCTTGGCATATCAGGACGATGCTCTAACAACTAAGCTACCCGGCCAGGGCTAATTTCTTATTTGGGATGAAATAAGCTTCACTTAAGAGGTTATTTTTCCACTATGAGATTCCAATTATTTCCCATGTCTGTTATCTTTATTGCAATGTTGGGAACGGCCTCGGTTGTGGACTGGCATTCCAACCTTCAGTGTTTGGGTGAGGACTCAGGGGAACATGCTCAAAATAATACCCCAAACCTAAAATGAACTGAGTAGAATGTGGAGAAACATGGGTCTTTGGGAAAGTGAGAAAGAAGGCATGAAAGCACTTGTTAGGAAGTGTCTGCTTCTAAATGATTCTGAGAAGGACATCAAGTTAAAAAAAAAATCATCTCCTTGGACTAGGCCCCACTTCAGCCAGTCTAAGTCGGTGTCAGGATGAAAACCAAGAGCATCGCTGCCCTGCCCAGCGCCTGCTCGAAGGGCGCTCCGGTGTTATAAACCCTGCAGCCCAATCTTTAGAGCCTGGACGGTCACCCAGCCCTACTTCTGTGTCCCCTTTGCCTGCTGCTGATGTAAAGTGAATTTGGGAGCGTTTTCTTAAGCCCACTGCCAAATATTAGGCCCTCTCAGCTCGGTACAACTACCCCTGTCTCTCATGTATTCTCACATCTGGCAGAAACTAGTGCTGTAGCAACTGCTTTGTTTACTTCCCCCGGCCCATGCTTCTTTTCGGATATTTTACTATGAAATGAGAGTAGAGAGGCATGAGACAAAAGGGCCGCGGACCACTATGCTTGCTCTCGAAGCCTCCAGTCACGGCTGCGACCGGGATGGTTCTCCCTGCCAAGCAGAGGCCCTGGGGAAGGGGCAGTGCGGGGGCTGTGGCCGCGGTCTCCACTCGGCCTCGGAGGTGTCTCCGGCTCTTCCGACCAAGTGTCAAGGTTGAATGTTGCTGAGGACAGCTCACCTGGTGGGTGTCATACCAAGGGAAATAGAGTTACGTTTCTCAAACTTGGACATCGGGCAGGTCCAGGTGGGAGGATATGAGACTAAAATAGCATCCCCTGCAGAAGACAACAAACACTGCCTTTCTCGGCTCACAGGTAGTTCGCCGTCACCAACAGCCCTGAACAATCTCACACAAACTTCTTTCACCTTCTCTAAAAATCTCCTCGGATGGGCTCTCGGGTGGATTTGTAGAATACAGCAGGTCCTTGAATAATGTCGTTTTGTTCACTGTTGTTTCATTATAATGTTGATGAGGAAAAAAATTGGTTCCTGCCCGGCCCCTGTCTGTGTGGAGTTGGCACGTCCCCACCGTGTCTGCATGGGCTTCCTCCGGGTGCTCTGGCTTCCTCCCAGATGTGTGTGTGCGGGGCCTGGCGTGCCTAATTGTCCCAGCCTGAGGGAGTGTGAGCGTGAATGTGCCCTGCGATGCAGGGGCGTCCTGTCGGGGGCGGGTTCCCGCCTGGTGCCCTGAGCTGCCCGGACTGGCTTTGGCCACCTGTGACCCTGAACAACTGGCGTAATGGGGTTGGGAAAATCACCTTACTTGTTTTTATTCATCTTTCTTAAATGTATGTATAGCTCACATTGACTTCAGTGTTGAATGTTAGAACTGTGTTGGATCTTATTCAGAAGTTGGGTGATGAAATCTACCATAGGAACTTAACTCCTCTTATTTATCTCAATGAGCCTGTGGTAACATTGGGGTCCTTATTCCTCATTTCGCTTACATTGCAGTTTCTAAGAATCTGTGGAGGATGTTAAGTGAGGACTCACTGTATGTGCTATGCAATACAATAATGACCAAGACTTATGTCAGGAGACAGCAATGCTTTTTTATCCGTAAGTAGAAGGAATAACACTAAATTGCCATGTTATTTTTCCAATAAGATATTCATTATCTTAGGTGAGTCTATTCATTTTTCTGGCCTCAGAGATGTTTATAAATGGTACCCCATCTAATACAAACCACATGTTAATGTAGCATGAATGTTCAATCAATTAGTTTACACACACAAATGCTGGAATATTGATGACACATGTTAGCTTTTAGTGGGAAAAAAGCCAGCAGAGCTCATCTGATGCATTGATCCTTGGGACACGCACACAGATGTGAACCTTTGACTTCATCACAAGTGATTTGGCTGACAAACAGTAGCTTGTAATTATTGTTGCGCCATCATAGATTAATTAACAAACCAATCAATCAGTTCAGACCCGGCAGCCCAGGCGGCCCAGCCACATTTGTTGGTTTGGGATGTTTCTCTTCACTTTAGCTCCCTCGCACGTGCTTTTCTTATCAGACGCCTTGAAAACATTTGCTTGTGTAGATTGGCTTTTCCTAAGCTCCATTAGGGTATTCCAAACAACAGCATGGGTGTAAGGAGATGTTGCTGATAAATTGATTAATATCCTCTTAACTCTTGGCCAAAGTCATCTCCCCAGGCAAGGAATAGGCAAATAGTGTCCTAATCTCTCAGCAAATAGGCTGCATTTAGGGATTGCTAGTGGAACAATTCCCAACATTTTTCAAAAAATGTACTTCCTTGGTTCTGTTTCCACCCCTATGCTGTATTTTGAAAGTTTTCATTCACTGAACAAGTTGTATTTAGTGAACTGTGAGTGACTGCACTTTTTCAGACACAACCATTTAATAAGCACTCCTATATGCCAGGTTCTCTGCTGGGGACTTTGCATGTATTATCTCATCTAATTCTTGCAACAGTACTGAAAAGTAGACCCAACTCCCATTCTATAGCAGAAGAAACAGGCTCCGAGGGTTCCAGGAGTTTGTTCACATTTACAAAGCTAACACCGGGCAGTGCCGGTGTTATAACTTGCATTGAGGTATTTCTCCTCTGAGCTACTCTAAGGATGAGAGCCAAGCTATTTGTATTCCCATTGCACCACGACTAAGCAACCCAGCAGGGAACTTCTGAGCAGCACATTAGAACCCATGCTACCACATGGAATTAACACTCCATCACCTCACAAAGTTACCGTGTGCGTGTGTGTGTGTGCGTGTGTGTGTGTAACACTTCAGGTCTACTCTCTAAGCAAATGTAACATGGTGTTGTTAACTGTGGTCCCCACGCTGGGCATTAGATTGCCAGAACTTGCTTTCTTATTACTGGAAGTTCTTGGGTACTTTTCTCCAATCTACCCCTCTAAACTGGTCTGGAAACCTCTGATCCTGCCCACTCTGAACCACCTCAGAAGCAAAGGAAATGCTTTGGTTTCCAACTTTTTGAGGCCTCATCATAACCTAGCACACACATACACAAAAACCAGGCAGAAAAATTACATAATAATAAAACACTCTTTACTTCTAATGCCTACAATGCACTTTTAATAGTTTTATATTCTCTTCATTTTAAATGAAGGTGTTGTCTAAGTGGATATATTGACCCACTAGTGGGTTGTGATACATGGTTTGAAAAATACTCAGTGAATGAGAAAGTTCTCTTTGAGGTTGAATTCAATATCTGCATAAAAGTCCTTCAGATTCTTGTGTTTAGGGGGTCTTGAGCCCTTCTTTTGAAAGGAATTTCATACTCATTGGAAGAGAGTGATTATTTGGGGGACTGTGGCCCCATTGTATAACTTGCATTGAGGTATTTCTCCTCTGAGCTACTCTAAGGATGAAAGAATCCATCCAATCAGCCCTTGGACCAAGATCAGGAAGAGAGCAAAGTAGGTAATGGTTACTAGGCTGGGTCCATCTTTATAACATATGTTGAATTCTTTTTTCTTATCTTTTATTGTTTAAAGTACTACATATGTCTCCTTTTTCCCCAATTGACCCCCCTTCCCGCCATTCCCACCCCCAGGACAAGCCCCCACTGCCCCAGTGTCCCTGTCCATTGGTTATGCTAATATGCATGCATACAAGTCCTTTGGTTGATCTCTTACCGACCCCCCACCCCACCCCGCCTTCTCTCTGAGGTTGGATGGTCTGATCAGTGTTTCTTAGTCTCTGGATCTATTTTTGTTCATCAGTTTATGTTGATCATTATATCCCACATATGAATGAAATCATGTGATATTTATCTTTCTCCAACTGGTTTATTTTGTTTAGCATAATGCTCTCCAGGTCCATCCATGCTGTTGCAAATGGTAAAAGCTCCTTCTTTTTTATAGCAGCATAGTATTCCATTATGTAGATGTGCCACAGTTTTTTAATCCACTCATCTGCTGATGGGCACTTAGGCTGTTTCCAAATCTTTGCTATGGTAAATTGTACTGCTATGAACGTAGGGGTGCATATGTCTACGTCAGATAAACAGCACCTATTAGGACAGACCTTCATTTTGTAAATAAGGTGAAGGAATGACATTGAAAAATTTGAGGGGAAAAATAATATGTAGAGCCTTTAGTATTTAATTGCCCACTGGACACATAAAGAAATGTCTCTTTAGTGCAAATCAAATACGATTAGTAGAAGAGGTATTTTCCTAAAAAGATACCCCCCCCCACCCTCACCACTGAAATTTTTAGAAGAAAATCTTAGGTAGTATGTAAAGTTGCATCTAATTACATATTGTAAATCCTCATGTAGAATGGAGGAAAGTTAAGATTTATAATTTTTTTAGAATATGAAAACAAATTCTCACTAATCTGTATTTTATAATGTTTATAAACTAGAGAACTAAAGGGCAGCACAAATTAAAATAGAAGAGAGCACAGGATATAAAAATAGCTTCTGGAGGGTGCTTTAGATTATATTAAGAGTCAGAATTGCATCATGGTTAACAGTCTTGGCTTTGAAGGTCAGACACCCTGGGTTCATATCATCATATGCTATTGACCAGCTGGATAACTTAGACAAACAACCTAACTTCTCTGTGCCTCAGTTTCCTCAACTTTTATATATGGGGATAGTAGCAGGATCTGCTTTATGAGGATTAACTGAGTTAATATACATAAAAAGCACTCTGCCCAGTATAGAGCAAGTTAATTAACTATTAATTGCAAATGAAATGTAATTATAATGCTTTACCATAAAATGCTTTACAATAAGTAAGTCTACAAATAAGGTGAAGAAAAAAAAGTTAAACAACTCCTCCACCCTCCCTCCCCAAAAAGACAGAAGCTACATGTTAGGGAAATGATTCTTAGCAGTCACGCCTGTGACTTTAGGGCCATCTCAACCAACCCAGTTCCAGAGAGACTTCACTTATCATTTGTTCTGACACAGTGCCATCTCCTAGATTCTGAGCTCCTGTCCATTTTTTCTCTGTACTACTCTTGTCAATTATTTTATTTCCCCCCTGAACTCAGTGGCAAATTTCGAGTACAGATGAGATCTTCACCTTCCATTTTCTATCTCGACTTGTCCCTCCACTCCCCCCCATACCCTTGTTCGGGGTCATTCTATAAGACTTGCTGAATGAGTTGAGCTTGCCTTAAGTTCTAGTTTCTTAGTCCATCATTCATGCTTTGCACTCACAATTTATAAATTATATAAATATGCAGCAGTAATATATTGAATAATAAACATATATATATTTAAGTGACATCAGGCCTGCTTTTTACAGATGTATCCCAAACACACACTCAACTTACAAATGAGTTGTGCTCCAAAAGGTCACGTAGTCAGTCATTACAAATCTCGTAACATGTGCAGTAGGTCCTCAAATAACCCACCAAAGATGACTTCACCCACAGTGTACCGGGTGCGAGGATGGCTCCAGGCAACCAGGGACAGGAGCCTGGTACCTTTCCACTCCAGGGGAAGGGTCCTTCCTCCTTCCAACAGCCACTTTCTCTCCTTCCACCAGCCCCTTTCTCTGTATGGACAAGGACTTCATTAGCTCCAAGGGACTTCATTAGCTCCCCTGCTCTAGTCCAGGAAGGGGAATTGAGAATCGGCAATAAGACCTGAAGCCCCTGGAGAGTGCAGCCAGGGTGGGAGAGGGGCAGTAGGTAACATTTACTCACCCCGTCTCCTTTCTCTTTCATTTTCCTAGTATTGGCAAGGAAGAGGCGGAGTAGTCCTGCAGCTTTCCTTTGTCTGTGACCTGGTTCCCCCTTCTCTCCATCTCTCTCTCTCTCTCTCTCTCTCTCTCTCTCTCTCTCTCTCACACACACACACACACACACACACACACACACACACATACACATTTTTTTCTCATCACTCTATTAAGCCTCAAATCTGCAGGACAGAATAATGGAGGTTGAGGGTTAGGGTTGAAGGTGGACTAACAGGCCCCTTTGTCCTTTTCCCCTTTCTCATTCTAGTCTGTTCCTTCTATCCCACCAGTTCATCCCTGATCCCACCGCTATGTACTAGAACATGAGGAGAGCTGGGGAATCTAGACTATAGATTGAATTATGGATGGTGTTGATCACTAAGATTCTTACCAGCAATGGGCCTCTCAGTGATCGTAAGGGTAGGTACAAGAGGCAGGGAGAGAAGTTCCATTTTCAAGACAGCTCTGCTCAGCCAGCTAGAGCAAGTCAAGAGCTGTGTGTCCATAAACAAGAGCACTGTCCTTTATCACTTATCTTACCCCAAAATGTAAGGCCACGGGCAGACAGGCCCTTAATCTTTATACGAAACGTAGATATCTTTGCTGAGGACATGGTTGCTAATGCCTTATTTAGATCATCCATCTTTACAATGTATATAGACCCAAACCTTTTCCTTCCTATTAACACTGCATTTGCAAATGCATAAATCTACTCATTCTGTCAACACATTTTTATAGAGCGTTTACGAAAAAAATGCTGTGTATGAACAAGGCAAACTTCATTTCCTTCCTCATGGGGATTACATCTAGTGTAGGATGCAGTATGACAAGTCCTTAGTTGGTGAGTTATTGGCTGTTGTGAAACTATATAAAAAAGGTACCAAATTTATCTTGGAGGTGATTTAGTTTTCTCCAGATGCAAGTAAGAGGAGAGAAGATTCATTTGTGCAGGGAGATCAGCCTGTCCAAAGACCCAGTAGCCAGAGAGAGCACAGAAACAGGCGTCATGCTGTAAGTGAGGCTACTTAAATTGAGCAGAAAAATCCACTCTAAAGCCCTGCTATTTCGCTGATTGATGTAAAGGAAAAATGTCCAGGAACAGGGCCCTGAGCTATTAGAACATCCCAACCTACACACTACCAACGCCTCCACCACCGCCATCACCATGCCACACTCCGCATATCCACAGCAGGACAAGGATTTCATTATAGTGAAACTTCACAGACGGAGATCAGATAACAGAGGACAAGGGTCTAAGCTCAGATGGCTGCTGTTCTGCAAGTTTCTGGTTTACCCAGCCTGTTAGACTGCAGCCAGATGTACTGTGTTACCTACATAATCCTTATCAGCAGCATTCCATCTGTGTCACCCAAGTAGCAGGAATTAGGCAGGCACCCTTTTGGCAAGTGGCCCGAAGGGTACAGAACACAGGTCCGCCTTGGAGGCATGTAACCCACAGCCCTCCAAGCCGGGAGAGAAGAAAAACACATTGAGTTTCTGCCCCAGACACTCACTTGAGTCGCTCCCGCATTCCAGAGAGAGGTGGGTGGGTGGGGTGGGGGAACTTGGAGGTTAGCTGTGGGGCCTCGGAGTGATGATTCTTCGTAATGGAACAAATTAAATTATGTGAAATTTTAGCTGCTTTTCCCCTGCCCTAGTGGCTCCCAATCTATTTAGGGGTAGTCAGGAAAAGGGGACCTTCACAACAGCTGCCTAGCTGCTTGAGCTCAGAGAGGAAAACCATAATTTGCCTGTAATCCCTAATGCCAACAGTTGTTCATTAAGAAACAAAACTAATGTAATCTTGATTATTTGCTCAGATTTCTACTCTATCATGTTTTGTACATCTGGCAGGCTAATGTAATTTTCCTCAGAAACCCAAAGCAATCTGGTGCTCAGACAACACCATGCAGATTTAGGTAAATTCCAGGCTCAGATTAGCATAATACTAACTAATCACGAATATCATTTGCATTCATTAGAGTGTTGGGGGGGAAAAATTGTTTCTAAATAGCAGAAAATTGAAAGAAAGATTAAGGGCAAGGGCTTGAAAATCCTGTTTGGCTTGATGCGACTATATTACAGATGATTTTTCTCTTACAAGGCCTAATATTTAACGTGCAAGTATTAATTAGAGTATTGGAAAAAGATTGCATCTAATTAGAAGAAAACGAAGAGAGATTAAGGACCAGGCGTATGGACTTGCTTATGCCTGATTCAAGTGTGGAACAGATAATTTCCGTGTAATGCCAGGGAGCTTAAATGTGTAAAAGACAGGTGATTAATTTTTTTAGACTGAGCCAAGCCTCTTTTTAAGATAAGGGAGAAACACCATTTCTTTCCCTCATGGAGTAACAAGTTACTGGTCAGTGCTTTTGTTTCTATGATCAAGGAGAGAAGATAACAGAATTAAATTTCCAAGTCTGAAATACTCCCATGAAGCCCACACACCGGGAAAAATCTAAGTCACGGTAATAGATCCCAAATGATGTACTGATTAAAAAATAAAAAATAATAAAAAGATCCCAACCCCCACCTGCTGGTGGTTAGCTGTTTTCCTTGCAGTTTCCCAGGCCCGGCCATTTGGCATAAACAGCATTGTTTACAGGCCGGGTGCTGGGGCCTGTGCCGGACTGGGGTTGCAAGCAATTGTCTGTAAATCCTGTCTCTCCACAGCTCGGCTGCTGTGGGGCTAAATTCAGCGTTGCCTTCCTGAGGGCTCAGAGCAGGTGCGGGCCAATGGCTTTGGCTTCTCCTTCTGACAGATGAGCAAGCTGAGCCCGCTCGCCTGGTGGGAAGCCAGCGGAGCAGCCATTAGCAGACATGATTTTGAGTGTCCAGGCTAGCCAAGCTGCTCGCAGAAGCCTGACTGGGGCTCAGGCGTTGGCCTCAGAGTGGATGAGGGTCTGGGCAGCCTGGTGTGGGAGCTCGTTACTCAAGCCGTGGTCTGGGGAGCAGCAGCCTTGGCATCATCTGGAAGCTTGTTGCACATGCAGAGTCTCAGGCCCCACCCTAGACCCACTGAGTCAGAATCTGCAGTTGTACGTGCTCCACAGGAAACACATCGACTCCTTACAGTTTGAGAGAGGCTGGTGTCTAGGACACCGGGTTTCAAACATTTGGGGGCATACGTCTCACACTGAGAACTTGTGACAGCTCACTTTCCTGCGCCCAGGAGGTCCGTAGAAGGTAGGATCCCTAGCACCACACTGGATCATCTGTGCGTAGAGGCACGAGTGTGGATTCAAATCCACCTCACCTACTGTGTTGGTGGAAAGTTACTTAATGGCTGTCTCAATTTCCTCATTGTCCACGTGGGAAAATAGCTCCCGTTTTAGAGGGTGGTTGTAAAAATCGAGTGAGCTCATCAACAGAAGGTTTAGCGCAGTGCCCTGTCCATTGGCCCTGCAAAGATACCAGGTCCCTTTCCCCCATTTCTGCTTGCAACCCACTTCCTCCACCTGCTGCTGTCCCCAGGTCATTCCCCTGTCCCCCAAGTGCCCACTTTAGTGGCAGCTGCTCATTGGCTTTCACACCTTCCTTCACTGTGCAGCTCTGTCCTCTGACTGAATTTCCAGACTCCAAGTTTCACCGAACCTTCCCGACTGTATCCGTGCCATAGCCTGTTCTTCTGGTTCTTGTCTAAACTGGAAGATGATGCAAAGCTAATGGCTAGGATTGTGTGCAGTGTCTTAAATATGCCATTGCCTTAAATATGACTCAGGAGATAATGTCGTAACCTAGTGGTTCTCTGAAGATCATCTAAAAAAATGCCTGAGCCCCTTCACTGACATTCGGATTCGTTGCCTGAGGGGAGACCCCAGGCAGTTAAAAATGAGTGTCTTTAGGAAAGGAGCCAAGGAGACAATAGAAAGGATATTTTAGCTCAGGAAGACCTTTGAGCACACCTCAGAGTAGAGGATGTCAGCCATGTCTTAAAGGAAATGGATACTAAGTGTTGACCCATATCTCACTCAGTTATCCCCCATACCAGTTTTTAGGGTTTTTTTCATGAGAAATGCATCCTGGAATTAGCTTTAGAGACCAGGAGCCCTTCTTTGTTGAGTTTCTTAAAAACTCTGTGGGGGCCTTAGAACGTTGGCCTGCGGATCAAAGGGTCCCAGGTGTGATTCCGGTCAAGGGCATGTACCTTGGTTACAGGCTCCTCTCTGGCCCAGGCCCTGGTCAGGGTGCGTGCAGGAGGCAACCAATTAATGTGTTTCTCTTACATCAATGTTTCTCTTTGTCTTTCCCTCTCTCTTCCACTCTCTCTAAAAAATCAATGGAAAAATATCCTCAGGTGAGGATTAACAAAAACAAAACAAAACAACAACAACAACAACAAAAACAACCTTGTGGGAAAGCCATTTCTTCTTTCAAAAATGAACCTAGGAATATCTTTAGTACTTAAGTAATTCCACAATGTCTTTCTCCTGTTTTCTGTAAACTACTTTTTGGAAGAGAGCCAAGCAGGTGTGCAAACCCAGGAAGTTGGGGGATATTGTGTGTGTGTGTGTGTGTGTGTGTGTGTGTACACACATGCATGTGTGTATATTTGAAAGATAAGATATATAGTAAGAAATTTTAGTTTAGCATCTTAGTGGAGAAATTACAGAACTGGATAACAGAACAACAGGTATCAGGTCCTGCATTCCCATATTAGAGTTCTGAAAACAAATGCCACATCAGTACAAAGTCTAATAATGTCCAATACATGCAATTACCTTCCTCACTTATCTACTATAAAAGCTACACTGTCATCAATTTTTTATAGGCCAATTCTCTAGCTGTGGTATAATGAAACTAGTAATTAATAAAAAGTCATTAAAGACTGAATAACGGCTGCACAGGATTCCCACTAAAAATACAGATTTCTAAGAAAATAAAAGGTAGTGCCTGGCTGGCATGGCTCAGTGGTTGAGCATTGACCTATGAACCAGGAGGTCACAGTTCGATTCCCAATCAAGGCACATGGCAAGGGTTGCAGGCTTGATTTCCGTCATTGGTGCTTCTCTCTCTCTCTCTCTCTCTCTCTCTCTCTCTCTCTCTCTCTCATAATACTCATTCAACTTCCTATGTGTCGATTATAATTACTTTATATGTATTATCTCATTTAATTCTCTCAAAAACCCTGAAGTATTTTCAACTTCCTTTTACACTTACACTGAGGCACAGAGAGCTTAAGTAACTTTCTCAAGGCCACACAGAGAATAAGTAAGGAAGCTGGGTTTGAGATAAAATAACCTGTCTGCAGAGTTGGCATTTTTCACCAGTGTGTTATAGTTAGTATCAGAACTTATAGAATTTGGTCAACATTATAATTAAATAAAAACTATGGCTTTTCATTATTTTTCATGTCTATTTTTATTTAAAATGAAAATAGTCTGGCTGGCATGGCTCGGTGGTTGAATGTTGACCCATGAACCAGGAGATCAAGGTTCAATTCCTGATCAGGACACATGCCTGGGTTGTGGGCTCGATCCCCAGTAGGGGGCATGCAGGAAGCAGCCAATCAATGATTCTCTCTCATCATTGATGTTTCTATCTCTCTCCCTGCCTCAGTGAAATCAACAAAAATATATTTGAAAAAATAAAATGAAAATAAGTGAATTAAGACTTTACTTAAGATGATGGGGATGAAACAACAAAATAAACCTAAGGAGAGTGGGAACATAAGTTTTCTTTCTTTAAAGAAAAAAATTAATGATTTAGAAAAGAATAATAGGAGAAAAATATAGTTTTTCCCTTGAGAGGGAAAAAAAGAGGAAACTAATAAATATGTAAAGGTAGGGTTAAGCAAGAAGTATTTTAAAAATAAAAGGAATGTATCTCTTTGCGGGCATATATGAAAATCTAGATGGAGTAGATGTTCTGTAAGGAATACATAAGCTATCAAACATTGGCTTTAGAAGTGTACAACCTCAGCAGTCATATCATCATGAAACTCCTTTCAAAATTTAACATAGAATTGTCTCTAAAAAACAACAACAAAACAACAGAAAACTTTGTAGCACTTGACTTATGGGGAAATTCTTTCAAAATTTCAAAGAATTTTGTTTATTTCAGGAGCATAAACAAATATGGAAGGCTATTCAATTCATTTTACAAAGCTAGCCTCTCTGATTCTAAAACTTGACAGAAAGAGGAAAGAAAGTAGAGATGGAGGAAGAGAGAGAGGGAAGGTAGAAGGGAAAAAATACAGGAGGGAAGATAGGAGAAAATTTACTCCAACTTAAATTATAAGCAGTGATGCCAGAAGCTAAGTAAAATATTACTATACTGAATCCAGCACTATATTAAAAGCATAATAAATTGGTGAATAAGGTACTTTTTTTCTATAGAGATTTGGGGTTAGTTTGATGTTTAGATTTCTATGTTTAATCCATTACATCAATAGTTCAAAAGAAGAAAAAAACCCCTATAGTTATCTAGATACATGACAACAAAGATATACATAGAAATATGAGGATATTTTATTAATATTATTATCAATATCTATCTCAAAGAAATAGTAAAAAATCATAATAATGACACTCTAGAGAAAGTTTTCTCAGAGGACATCTTGGGAAATATTGAGTTAGAAAACATAATGGGAAGAAATTCCATTCACAATTGTGTCACACACACATGAAATAATTAGGAATAAGCTAAACAAGTAACACACAAGGTGTATATGAAGGTAAGTGCAAATTCTACTGAGAAGCTCTCATAGACTTGGTTATAGAGAATCTCATTGTTTACTCCTAGATAAAAGTTTAATTTTGTAAAAATATGTCTCTAAAATTAACTTATAATTAAATATATTCAACATAAGAGAGCTTTTTTCTAACTTATAAAAATAATTCTAAAGCTTAAGCCCTAGTGTCCATCAATAAATGAGTGAATTAAAAAGCTGTGGTATAGGTACACAATGGAATACTACTCAGCTGTAAAAAAGAAGGAAATCTTACCTTTGTGAGAAGATGGCTGGACCTGGAGAGCATTACACTAAGTGTAATAAGCCAGTCAGAAAAGAACAAGTATCATATGATTTCAGTCATGTGTAGAATCTGATGAACTAACAAGCAAAATAAAGACAGCCTCATAGAGACCAGGCTGGTATCGTCGGGTAGGGGGTGTTGGGGGATTGGAGTAGTAAAGGAATTGAGCAAACAAGACAAAAAAAGAGAGAAAAAACTCATGGACATGGACAACAGTGTGCTGATTACCAGGGGGAAAGGGGTGAAGGGAGGTGAAGGAGGGTATAGGGGGATAAATGGTGATGGACAGAGACTTGATTTGGGGTGGTGAACACACAGGATAGTCAGCAGGTGATGTGTTGTGGAATTGTGCACCTGAAACCTGCATAATCTTGTTAACCAATGTCACCCCAATAAATTAAATGACAAAGAAAAACTAAAGTTTATGTGGTAAAAGAAACCGTCAAGAAGATCCAAGAAAAAAAGAGGAAATATTTTCATTTGTTAAAATATATTATAAGTTTATAATTTAAAAAGCATTTATGTTTCTAGAGTAATAAAAAAACAGACAGCACAGTTAATAGAATAAAAATCTCAGAATCAGAACCAAAGCACATGCAATATTCAGAATGCATGTGAAGCAGTGCAGCACAGTGGCTAGGGGTGTAGGTTTCAGTGGTCCTACTTAGTGAATTCTAATTTCAACTCTGCTTCCTATTGCCTGTGTGATCTAGGGCAAGTCATTTAACTTGTGTATAAATATTCTTTGTGTATAAACAGAGGAATAACCTACTTCTACTTATAAAAAGTAGAAATAATCTTAATACTTCAGAGTTAACATAAAGTGATGAAATAATATTTATAAAATACCCAGAAATTGGTACACAATAAGCACTAAGTATGTGTTTACTATTATTATATAATAATAATAATAATAATAATAATTATATATATATATATATATACATGTATATATTTTAAAAAAAATATAGTTTATTGTTTTTTTACAGAGAGGAAGTGAGAGGGATAGAGAGTTAGAAACATTGATGAGAGAGAAACATCTATCAGCTACTTCTTATACACCTCCTGCTGAGGATGTGCCTGCAACCAAGGTACATGCCCTTGACTGGAATCGAACCTGGGACCCTTCAGTCCACAGGCCAACACTCTATCCACTGAGCCAAACCAGTTAGGGTGTATATTATATATTTTTAATTATGTGACAAAAGGGCATTTTAGATCAATGGGGAAATTTAGACTACATTAGATAGATAGAGATGGGACAACTAGCAAGTATTTGAGAACATTTATTAGTTGCACCCAAATATTTATACCATACACTAAAAGAAAACATTAATGATTAAAGTAAAAAGAACTATAAAATAACAAGAAAAAAGGTGAATATTTGTCTAAACATATCATAAAGACAGATGCATAATGGACAGTCAATAATCTTGATCATATAAAATATTTATATTACATGTAAATAAACTCTTTTTGAAATATATAAATAATACATTTATATTACATAAATATATTATATAACCATATAATGTTATAAATATAATTACATAATATGAGTATATTATATAAACATAATTTATATATTAATTAAAATGTGAATAAAGATTTTGTGTAATATTCTATACAAGATAATTTTAAAATACTCAAAAAATATGAAAAAATATAAAGAAGCAATACAACATACACACACAAAGAAATATAGAAGGTCTGTGAATATATTGGAAAATCTTTACTGACATTCAAAGAAATTCAACTTTAATCAGTAGGCAACATTTTTCTCCTGTGTAACTGGTAAAAAATGGATGATTCCTAGTACTGGAGGGAGAAAAAGGCCCTTTCAAACATTGCTGTTGGGAGGATAGATTGGTAGGCACAACACAAACGGGAGAACAAATAGGAGATATTTATAAATAAAATAAAAAAACCCTTTAAAACAGGCACATCTTTGGACGTAGCAGTTCATTGAGGAAATGATTGTGGATGGCACAAATTTAGTTACAAGGCCTGAAGCAGCATTGTCAAAGTTGGAGTCATCTGAAATATTAATGCCATAGACTTCCAACATGGGAGAAGAAAAGAATAGAATTCAGTATTGCAGTAGCATCACTAAGAAGAAACAAAGGCTGAAAAGCTGCACACCAAATATTTAACAGTGGTTATCTCTCAACAGTGGGATAAAATGTGATTTTTGTTTTATAGTGCTTTTCTGAGTTCTTCAGGTTTACACAATGAGAAAAAATATCTTTGTCTTTTAACTGCCTTTGAACAAGACTTACTTGAAAAGGGATCTGCATTTAGAGAATAGCTCACTCTATGGAATGAAATCTATACAGTTTCTTCTGCAGTTATGACACACTAGAGGCCCGGTGCACGAGATTTGTGCACTGGGTGAGGAGGAGGTCCCTCAGGCCGGCCTACACCCTCTCGCAGTCCGGGACCCCTCGCTCCTTACTGCCCACCTGCAGCAGAGGTGGGAGAGACTCCGGCCATTGCCACTGCGCTCACCAGCTGGGCTTCTGGCTGAGCAGCGCTCCCCCTGTGGGAGCACACTGACCACCAGGGGGCAGCTCCTGCGTTGAGTGTCTGTGCCCCCTCGTGGTCAGTGCATGTCATAGCGACCAGATGTTCCACCGTTTGGTTGATTTGCATATTATGCTTTTATTATATAGGATTTTATGCAAAAGAGCTACAAGTACTACATCTGTGGTTCTGTATTAATACCCAATTTCTTTTCTAAGACTCTGTTTTAAAATAAACGGAACTTTTGTGACAAGCACAAACTCACACTTTAGTCAACAGCATCAAAGAAGAGTATCTCTCATGTAGCTGGGGTGGATTTCTGGTTTCTCATTGGTCACCTTCCTGCCCTTTTCCTGTTCCCTCTGTGGTTTTTCCCAGTGCATGTCTGTCCGCACTAGGATACGGTATTGCTTTCTTCCATTAGGGCTTTTTTTTTTTTGGTTAATTGAAGAGAATTCAAAGTCTTAAGCTCCAACCAATCATATCTCAGGTGTAAAATGAATGTTATAAACTCCATTGTTTAGAAAAAACAGTCTGCCCCTGCGATTGTTTTTCACCAGGAAGAGCTGTTTCCAATGTGAGCTGGGTCCTGTGGCTTGCTGTCTTCCACTCTTCTCCCTCTCCATTGCGCCCTGGTGCTTCAGCAGTGGGAGGGCTGTTTCATCAGCCCCTGGCTTTTTGACAACAGAATGACTTCCAGATTGGACCCAAGGAAAAACATTGCAAAGGAGGCGGGTGGGGAGTACTCCTGATACATTTATTCCCTACGTAGTGCAGGTTGTATTTGGAATTTGCCAACTAGACTTTTCCTGGCCTGTGATAGTGGCATCAGTGGCATTGAAAACAGTACGCTTCAGGATGTACCGGAGAAATTAGGAGGTGGGAAGTATGTACTTACCATTAAATTTTTGATGAACTGGAGCCCAGTTTAGCAGAGGCAAGAAATGGCTCAATGGTATGTTCTTCAGTGATAGGCCATAAGGAACTAATTTTTGCCATATTGTCTTGGGTGGGAAGAGTGGGTGGAGGCGGACTGTCATTCACCTTCTGCAGCACAGGTGTGGTCGTCCACTGGCAAAGGTGCCTATGCTTCCAAATTAATGATCACCCGGCTAGCTGGCATTCTAAATTATCCAGAAGGTTCCTGTAAGAGAAAGAGACTAGGATATAAGCTATGCACGGTCTGTTTTGCTGCTCAGTAACATCCCCAGCACTAAGAACGGTGTCCAGCACCGAGTAAGGCCCTTAGAACGCTGGCTGAATGAATCAACTCGTTTCAAGAAAACAACTCCTTTGAAACATTTCTTTTAAGCAATATCTCTTCTGTTTCCTGGGGTCAGCATATGTGTTACTTACACCTTCATCCTCACTGCTCTAAATAACTGATGTGATGAATATCGACCCTGAGGAAATATTAACTCACCAGAGAAAGAGTCATTGCGTTCAGTGTCTTTCTCGCTTTAAGGCAGGAAACCAAACTCATAAGCTTTAGTTTGTGAACAGGGTTGATGCAAAGAGGTTTCAATTCTTAATTCATCAAATATTTTAATTAAGCTGCATGTTAGATGGTACCCTTTTGGTTCCTAGTGACCCAAAGCAAACAGTCTATCTCTCTTTCCCCAACCAACATAGAAATGATCAAAGTAAAACTGCAAGGTTTATGTGAAAAGTGACATAAAGTGGGAAGTTAGGTGCATTCAGTTCGTAGGATCTGAAACTCACATAGTTTGGGGCCCTTTGTAAATCTATATATATATAAAAGCCTAAGTGACTGTTGCAACCAAAACAATCAAATGGACAACCGAACAAGCTGTGTGGGGTGACCAGGGCATCAGGGGGGTTAGTGAGGGATGACCAAACAACTGAGCAGCGGGCTGCATGGGGCAACCAGGCCAGCAGTGGGGGCAGTTAGGGGTGATCAGGCCGGCAGTCAGGTAAGCAGTTAGGAGCCAGTGGTCCCGGATTGTGAGAGGCAGTACTTCTCAACCTGTGGGTCGCAACCCCTTTGGGGGTCGAACGACCCTTTCACAGGGGTCGCCTAAGACCATCAGAAAACACATATATAATTACATATTGTTTTTGTGATTAACCACTATGCTTTAATTATGTTCAATTTGTAACAATGAAATTGGGGGTCACCACAACATGAGGAACTGTATTAAAGGTTCGCGGCATTAGGAAGGTTGAGAACCACTGGTGGGAGGAATGTCCGACTGCCGGTTTAGGCCCGATCCTAGATCAGGCCTAAACCGGCAGTTGGACATCCCCTGAGGGGTCCTGGATTGGAGAGGGTGCAGGCTGGGCTGAGGGGACCCTCCCTCCTGTGCATGAATTTCATGCACCAGGCCTCTAGTATATAATAAAATCTTAATAATAGAATAAAATATTACAACAAAATTAAATATGAACCTCAATAATTGTTTTGAATAGAAAAAGAATCTATACCAAATCATAAACTTTTTGTTGGTATATATCACAAACCTCACAAAAATCCAGAAAAATATGTCTTGGTTTTGCCTGGCATGCATGTTTCAATAAGACTTTTTCTTCATATGTGGCTGAGTATTGCATATTGCCTCTTTGTATAATAGCAGTTTTCTAACAGTTTTCTATGGAGGTAATAGATAATCCAAGATTCTAGCAGCATTGCTAAAAATGTTATTTACCTTATAGAGAAGTTTCAGCTTTACAACTTGTTTTCACTAACAATAAATCTACAACTTCCTCTGTGGTTTCTGGCTCAGGTAGTCTTTCTTGGTGGGCATCAGGGGTCAGCCCTTGAGGAATTTCAGCCTGGTGATTCGCAGGCCTGGCCCCCCACGGGGGCTGCTGTAGCTGGTCCATCTCCACTGCAAACGTCCTGCTGCTCCCCGTGCCCCCTCCCCCAGCCACACCCTTCTGCCCACCAGGTCCTAGAGATGGGGTAAAGGGACTTCAGGAAGAGAGCAGACTAGCCAAACCTACTAATTCTTTTTGGGGGCAAATACAGAATCCAGATTTTTGAAGAGCCCCACCAGGGGCAGATGGCCATGGGGCCAGGGGTGGGGCTTGTGCGGTTTGTGTCGGTAGTTCACCTGCCCCAACAGCAGCCCCTGGCCCAGGTCTCAGGTGGTGGCTGGACAGTGCTTCATGTTCCTTCTCCAGTTACTGCCTCCGCCCTGCATCTTTGGGAAAGGCCTCAGCAACGTGAATGCTGCAGCTCAAGCTTCACTGTGCTTTCCATCCGGGAAAGAAGTGGACTGTCCACCAGTATTGCTGACGACGTATAGGAAGAGGGAGGAGAGCTAACATTTATTAATCACCGGTTGTGTGCAAAATACACAGGCAACATCCAGAGACATCTCCTAAGGAGCTGATTTCCTGCCAGAATGGAATTCGATGGGGTTCGAACAGAAGAGTTTGGCACCACTCTCATGCCACCTTACTCTGTTACATTTCCTGCCTCTAGACGTAGAGGACATTTGGGGCAGATGCTTCCGCTTCTCAGGTCACTTTCAGGCATCAGTAAACATTCTCATTTCCAGGAACCTTCCCTCAGTCCCTTATCTGCAATTCTGAAGCCCCCAAAGCACTAAACATGGAAACGATTTTGAAGTTTACTACAAAGTCATTTGGTGAACAAACCTGACATAAACTGATGTGAGGTGTTTATTGTCGTTACATACAGCCACCCTGTGTGGATAACAATGTATTGGCTGCAGAAATATTAGCCTGTTTGATTATGGGGTGCTGTCTTACACCCACTGATAACAGGACATGCCCTTCCTAAAAATCATAAATGACTTCTGAAATCCACCTGGCCTTGAGGGTTGTGAATAAGGAACTGTATTCGAATTGTCAGTGTGTTTCAATATCTAAATGTTTATTTCTAATCCAAAATGAACCCTGTAGAGCAGCGATGAGAAAGAGGTGAGGCAAGGTGGTCCTGCTATTTCATAATTATTCTTTCATCTTATTTTTCCTCTCATCCTGGCCTACTCGCTCAGCAGCCTCTGTCTCTTTAATGGTGGGGGTGGGGAGGAGGAGGGACAGTGATGTCCCTGACGCTATTGTAGTCTGGGCTTGGTGTCCTCTGTGGCTCATTCCTCTGTGGTTTTTCTGAGACAGTTGGATGCCTCCTAATGCACCAATGCAGTGGGCAGTGAGGCTCAAGGACAGAGAGGATTTGGGGAAAGTCCTGTTCAGTTGGTTCAACATCTCTGCTTAGAATGAGGGAGTCCTTGCTCTCATCTTTGTTCTTGTCTTTGGAGCTTCAACAGAAGCAAAGACACGCCCCCTTTAAAACTGCTGCAAATCCATTATCTCATGTTTAATGCTCACAGTTAACCAGTAAGGTGGGGGTAGCCAATTTTACAGATAGAAAGACCAAGGTAACAAAGCACCTACTTACTCATGCTGGTGGGTAAAAGTGATTTTAAAAGAAAGAAAATCAAAATGCTAAGATTAGGGAGCAAAGGGCACAAGGAAACTCTATGTCAAGAAAGTAAAAAAAAAAGGTGAGTCTGAAGGCATCGGAGCCTTTTCATTTTATGAGCAGCCACAAATAAAATGGCTTCTTTGAAAGGCAAAGGAAATATTTGTCTCTAAAGAGAGAGTAGAAAAGAGGAGCAGAAAGAGTGTGAAGTATCTAAAGAACCACATCTGGACAAGAGGAAAAAAGGACATGATGCGCAGAAACTACACCACTATGTTTTCTGGGACTTTCTGTTCCTGCTCACCACTCATCAAAACCCAGAAAAAATACGTAATCTTTAAAAGTCAAAAGTGGGTTTGAGATCCACTGGGATGAGTTTAGAAGCTCCATTGTGCTCTGAGTGGGTCTAAATTTGGAAATAAACTCAATCCCACAGACTCATTATACAGTTGGCATGTTGAGGAGAGGAACTGAAAACTTTCCTTGTCTGAATTTCTCACTTCTTTGGAGAAAGAGACTTAACGGGAGAGGCTGACATTTCAAAGACAGAGCTTAGCTGGGTTTAGAAACCGGGGAGTAGGCGGCTTTCAGAAGGCACCTGTAAACACCATGCAGATTAGCTGTGGGAAATGCGTGAGAGTCCCGGGATGGCATGAGGAGAAACAAAGACGCATATTCTCCTCCCACCAAGAGAAGAAAAATGTAGGACTCTAGGGCGGCAAGGAATGTTTCATTCACTCATCCATTCATTCAAGAAATACTTATTAAGTTGGGATTTTTTTGTTTGTGTGTTTGGTTGGTTGTTTTTTTTGTTTTGTTTTGTTTTTTTTTGCTGTGGTTGGGCACCGAGATACAGAAGAAAATAAAAATATTAAAACAAAAAAAGTGGGTATATAATTACAAACAGGTAAGTGTTCTAAAGGATAGTGTGACCTTTTACAAAAAGGTGTGATAAGGGGAATGGATCCAGGGTCGGAGCCAAGAAGTTTCCCTGAGGATCTGGTTCTTGATGTGAACTCTGCATGAATGATAATGAGGGCTAATGTTAATTGAGCCAGTCGTGTTCTAATTTTTAAAAAAAGATAAATTCATGTGAGCCTCACAGCACTGGGAAGTGAACACATGTTCTTGTCTCTGGCTGGAATGTTCTCAACTATTTGTTCACTGAATGTCTTGGAGAAGTCAGTGTGGTGGGAGGTAGGCTGTGAAGCAGGACTTTCTGAGTTAGAGTCCTCACTGCCCCACTGACTTGCTGTGTGACCTTAGACAAGTTACTTACCCTCTCTATGCCTCCATTTTCTCATCTGTTATACTGGGGTCCTGATAGTACCTATACATCTTAATACAATGTGCGGCAGGAATTTAAAGCAGACCAGTGTGACTAGCGGAAGAGTGGTGTGAAATATTGCTGGAGAGGCAGGCAGGGTCCGGATCTTGCATTTGGCAATAATTGCCTACTGTGTGACCGGCTCTGAGCTGGGAGGTTTACGTGTTATCTCAGTTAAATGGCTTCTCTTCAAGGAAATGCTCATTAACCAAATTAGTGGGTGAGTAAAGAGCAATCATGCTCTTTCAAGGCTGTTGGGATACACTGCCTGAGGCTAGGATTCTTCTTCAAAGAGGAACTGTGCCACCTGAATAGCTCTCTGATGGTTAATTAAACTCTTTCTCAGCAGGTTCTCATGGCAGAGCCTCCTGGGTTGGAGCAGAAGTAATGCGTGCAGTTGGCTGGAAGACATGAGCTTTGCACCCAAAAGACTGGGGCTCAGGTGCCTTTCCTGCCACGTTTCAGGATGTGTGAGCTTAGGCAAGTCAGTTCCATGAGCCTCATTTTCCACATCGAAAACATACGTTGATCAGAGCTGCCTCTCCATGTTGCTATAGAAAGAGATCAGGTGAGCTCATGTACATGAAAACCATTTTATAGTCCATACAGTACCATATAATGTTACTCACCAATTAGTTACCCATTGAGAGTTGACTACTTCTGCCTCCCTGTGCCAGTAATTGTACTGGGCCCAGGCTGAATGCCTCATGCAAGTCAGGGATACAGGAGTAGAGCAGCGCAACTGACTTTGACAACCTTCCCAGCTCCCATTTCAGAAATTCGTTTTCTCCTTTCATTGGGTCCTCATCCCAAGGCTTTCTGCCAGCCATCAGAATTTCTACGTACACAGGTGTGGTTAAATAAGGCTTTACTCCTTGCAGGAGGAGTGTTTGTCACGTAGATGGATGCCTAGAAGAAAATAAATCTATACTAGCATCCTCAGTATCAACACTCCAGATCTGTCTTTCAGTTTGTCTTCCCTCCCCTTTTCCTCTCTCTCTCTCTCTCTCTCTCTCTCTCTCTCTCTCTCTCTCTCTCTCTCTCTCTCTCTCTCTCCCCATAGAGATATACACACACATACACATAGTCACACAATTGCCAATGACTGCCACACATGGTCTCCAACTATAAAACCAGTCTTACTGGCTGAATTCCCAGTTCTCAGCTCAAAGTCTGACAGATAATAGGTGCCTACTTAATGTTTGCTGAGGAAGGGAATGGATGGATGGATGGATGGATGGATGGATGGATGGATGGATGGAAGGAATGATCAGTATGATCAAGAGTGCTTCCAGTGCTGTCCATGGTTGCAGACAATTCCTAGACAAGCTACTGTAGCTAGTGTTTTCCAGTATCTCTCACTCCACCAAGAACCCTGTCACACTTTCTCTGATTTGGAACTCCAGGACAACCCTGATTTCCTGTGAAGTCCATTCCCCACTCCTCTGTACACCTTTAGCCTCCACCCTAGGATGCCTGAGCTGTTTCTCAATGTTTGAAGTTGCCCATGGGTGTATCCTTAAGGGTTCTGTTCATCTCGTTCTGAAGGGAGCTTATGCACTTGTCTTTCAGCTGGGATTTAGTGTTCTGGGGGTCCTTGTCCGCCCTGCTCACCCAAGCTGCCCAGTGGGAAGCTGGAGTCACTCAGTGCAGGCAGGTTGGTTCTATTCCAAGGCCTTTTGTTAGTAGGCTTTTTTGATCAGGCTCATCTTGGCTCAAACCAAATGTGAAGCCCACAGCAGACCCTTTGTTATAATGCAACTCTTGGAGAATTCAGACATCTGGAAAGGCACCCACAGCTTCTCCTGACTTTCTAGGGAGGAATCAGGATAGAAAAAGCACAAACTTTGGAGACAAAAAAGATCTGGATTTAATCTCAGCCCCGCCACTTTGGGGGCAAGAAAATGTTCTTTTGTGAGCCTTGGTTTGTTCACTCAGAAATGAATATAATCGCTCTTTTATTTGTCTAGGACTCTTTGAGTGACACGTGACATAAATAGACTGGATTCGGGGAGTGGAGGGCGGGTGGAATGTGGGAGATCCATGGCAGTGTGTTCAGTTTCAGGCAAGATTAGAACCAGGAGCTCAAATAACCTTCCTAAGTCTGACACTTTCTCTATCTCCCGGTTCTACTTCCCTCTGTTTGTTATTGTATCCTGAGGATGCCTGTCAGCAGGTGGCAGGAGAAATGTCTTTATTCAACCAATCAGGAAAACGAGATCCTTGCTGTTCTAGCAGGCATAGCTCACGAAACCTGCTTAGTCCAGCCTGGACCACGTAACCACCTCTGTGTCCAAGGGCTGTAGGGTTGGTACTTGACAGCTCACCAGAGATGGTGACTCCATGGAAGGGATGCTGGAAGATGAATTCAAGTTCATTACAGAATTCCCTCAATGGGGTTCTTACGAGGCATATAGGAAGTGCCTCATGTGTTACGAGATGGCATTTGAAAAGTCTCTAAAACCATGTCAGACACACAGTGGAGTTCAATAGACTTTAGTTCTTTTCTCCCGTTCCCGACCTCCTTTTAAAGATGAGAGATTCTCAGTTATAGATCCCCACGTCTATACCATGAGTAATTGTCCAGGACACAACCTCCCAGAAACGGGTGAATGCCCTTTAGGCAGAGCCACCAGGATGCAGCAGCCAAAATAACTTGAACCTATGACACTGCTTGTAAGAACCTTCACTTACGCAGCTCATAGGGATTTCCCAAAATTCAGTTGGGTGACACTGATAGAATATAGTGTGAAATAATCCTAAACAAAGTAACACTTGGCAAGGTTTCTCCCTACTAATAAGATAAAAAACAGAAATCTAGACACCTAGCATATCATCTAAGACTCATTTCCCAAAGTATTTTTCTATTAAAATTTGACATGCATTCAAGTAGCACAGATTGGGCAAGATCAACCCATATGCAGATTCTCATAACTTTGTGGGCACCTTGTGATTTACGGATTTATTATATGATACCACTGAGTGCGTGGAACATTGGGCAGCTTGGTCTTGGAAAAACTACAATGAACTAAGCCTTGTTGAGCTGGACGCCACCTCAATTTGTAGAAAAGGAAATACAGAGGGCTCATTATAGATGTGTCACGAGCTAAACAGGGAATGAATGTAGACTATTTTGTGTTCATAGAAAGCAAGGTAAAATACAATAGTTGATATTTTGTTTCCCAAGGTGTCTAATAAACTCCCTTTCCACAATTATTGGCTCGAGTAAGAGGACAGTCCTTGGGAAGGATCCTGGCTCTGGGAGGGGAAGTCTTAAAAGTTTCTAATTGAACTCTTTTTTTTGGCTGGGGAACAGTTAATGCTACATGGATTGTGTGGGTGCCTCAGTGATATGGCCTATGAAATGTAAGGTGCCAAGGCTTCTGAATGTCACAACAAGAAGTAATGGAGATGGTGAAAAGGAAAGAGATGGGGGACTCACAGACTCTGAAGATGAAGTTCACATGGGTTCCCTTGGCCTGAAGTGAACAGTTATCATCCACATTGACAGCAGCAATAGGGAGTGCTCATTATGTGCTCAGTGCCTACCGAGCCCTGAACTAAGCACTTTAGATGCATTGTCTTTTTAAAAGATCACAAAAGCCTTACCGGGTAACTTTTAGTATTCCCATTATACAGGTGAAGAGATTGAGGCTTACAAAGTTTAAATAACTTGCCTAATATTCCACAATTTGTACATATAGGATGTGGAACATAAACTCAGTTTGGTCCTAGAGCCTTAGTCACTATCTCATAATAATTTCTGGATTAGAGCATGCAAGATTTAAGATACTCAGTTTGTGGGGGGGAAATTAAATACAGGGGACTATAGCAAAATATAATTTTCTAAGCTCTTAGTTTATCTTTAAACATAGTTCTGGTCTAAGAACAGGCTTTTCTTGTACACTAGCTTCTGTTACCTCCCCATCTGTGTTTTTAATAAAGATAATTAGGGTCACCTGGGTTCAACCAGACCTTCTTATTTATAATTATGGTGCACCTGGAAACCTGAAAGAATGTACAGATTCATCTTAGCTCCCAGGTGATGCTTGGGATGGTTTGTCTTGCCCTGAAAAGACAAGCAGTCTTTAGTGAAGAATTTGGGAAATTGGGCATTGAACCCATCCAAACAGTCCAGCAATTAAAATTGGTCTCTAGCTCTTTGTCTCTCAGACACAACGTTTATTTCTCTTCTCCTCGATCTACTGTTGCTGGGATGTTGGCAAAAACACCGTGTAGCTCTGCTGATCCTGGAGTCCCTGGAGATACCTTTGGGATGGGTGACATTAGTTTGACTTTTCCTTCACCTTGACCTCAGCATTTGGCCCGTGATTTGTTTTCCACAAACTGTGGATATAGTCGACTTGCAGTACTAACCTTCCTTGGACCACAGTTTTCTTCCCAGCATTTTATTTCACAGGAAGATGGAAGATGAATGTCAGCATGACTGTTGTAAATAGAGAGAAGGTCAGGTAGCAGATCATCTTGTCTGTAGCACAAACAACACTCAAAGGTATTCCATCGATGCAACCTGAAGATTTTTAGTATTTCCCCCCATTGCAGATTTAAGGAGAATGTGTTTGGAATCAGTAGAGTAAATGGCTTTCAAAAAGTTAAGAGCCACCATCACGGTTTGAAAAGAGATCATAAAGCATTGCAGTACATACTCTGTTGGGATGACTTGAATGAGGGTTCTAGAGCGTAAGTGAGGGCAGTGAGTGGGAAAGGCCCTCATGGATCACTTCCATGGGTAGGGGAGAGACTGGGCAACTGGGAGTGGTCAGTCTGAAGGGCCTCTGAGGTACAAACACACAGGAGAGACAAGGAAACAGTCTGTCCTTCTACAATAAGGAGGAGAAGACCCAGGTAGTCTTTGGGCCCCTACAGCTTTTGCTAAGGTAAAATCGTTGGATAGGAAGGAAGTAGATATGTTGAGTGCTTCTTTCAGAAATAAAAGCAGCAGAAATATTGATAGACTTGAAGGAATTGGAGCCTTGGAGCTATACTCTATGAACCGCTGTTTCGCCAGTTTCACAGTCTTCCATGTAAGTGACACCCTTGATGTGAAAAGAGCCTGATCCCCTGACCTATGAACAGAGCCCTGAGGAAGCCAGTCCAGACTCAGGACCTGTGCACACAGCAGCCATTCAATGATCCTTTCATGGCTCCATAATGTCGGGGGGGAAATTAACATGTAAGGTTTGTCTTTGACAAGTAGCATGATAAAAGAGCCAAAAATGAAACCAAGAAATCTGTCAATAGCCCTGTCAGGTTTGGCTCAGTGGATAGAGCGTCAGCCCACAGACTGAAGGATCCCAGGTTTGATTCCGCTCAAGGGCACATACCTTGCCTTGATTGCAGGCTCCCCAGCCCTGGTTGGGGTGCGTGCAGGAGGCAAGCAATTGTCTCTCTCACATTGATGTGTCTCTCTGTCTCTCCCTCTCCCTTTTGCTCTCTCTAAAAATCAAAGGAAAAATATCCTCGGGTGAGGATTAACAAAACAAAATTTGACAATAGACCCAAGGACATTCAAGCTTTCCTAATAAGAACTTTGAGGATGTTGAGTCAAATATGAAAGACTATTTAGTACCCTGAATGCAAATGCCTCCCATGAGGGGAGGGAGTGTTGTTGTTCTTGTTTTGCTTTTTGCTAAATTTAAACATGGAAACATTTCATTTGCCTAATGAGTGGAGGACTGCAAATGTGAATTCCGCTCCAACATCCCACCAGGAACCCTTAAAATAAAAGACAAACTGGAAAACTTCCTCTACGAAAACCTCTCATGTATCAGCCAAACCCTTAAACAGTCTGAGAGCAGAGGTCCATTTCCACAGGTATGCTCAGCGATGGTGCCTTTAATTGCTCTGAAACCTGATCTAGCTTAAAAGAACTGATCAACTTCAAAGGAAAAGCGTGTCCCCTCTGATTCTGCCACTTTAATTAATGAGAAATAATTAATAACCCTTTTGCCTCAGAAGAGCGTCCCCATATTGTGAAACAACCTTTACCTACAAGGGAAGGAGAAGGAAAATAGCCTCACATGGAGATTAAGGAAAGTCCATATTGTCTAATTTGTGTCAAATTAAAAAGCACAGAGCTTCCACACACTAATGCTCACCCTGGTCCTGCGAGGGGTCCATTCAGCCCTATTATCACTCAAGATTCAAAATTCACCCACGAAACCTTCACAGACACCTACTTTGAGTGGAGTGGGAGTACCGAGTGTTCTGTTCTTAGCGTGGAAAGATAAAGGAAGTATCACACCCTTGCCCCCATGGTGTTTATTTCATAATTCAATACAGCTTTGAAATAATTAGTTAAGCATTAAAGTCACACTTTTATGGGAGAATTTAACAGTGGAGTACATTCAGGGATTCTCCTCTTTTAAAAGATCTAATGATAAAGTTAGAGAAAAATGCTTTTTTCTTTCAGTGAAATCACGTTTCAAAAGAAAAAAAATTTGCCTCAGTTACAGTGCTCATTCCTGGTAATCTGAAAACTAAAAATGTATAGCACTATCCACTCATATATTGAAATGATAACATCATCTTCTGAAACGTGGTGGCAAAATATAAGCCTTAAGAATAGGAGCCAGACCAAATCTCTGACTTAACAGTAGAATAATCACGGCTCTCCTACCACCACTATAATGGGCTATAACCTCACTGAAGTGTTTACAAAACCCTGTTAGGCATATTCATCATCCCTTGTCAAACATTCAGAATATGAGGTTCAAAGAGATTAAACAGATTACCCAGCTGATAAGTCGTAGAACCACAATTTAAATTCAGAACAAACCAGGTTCGGAGCATTCTACAGTGGACACACCCACTTTCACCTCAAGGCCATTTCACCTGTAACATGGACCTGGCAAGGCCTCTGTCACAATATTGTTGATAGGAATCAATTAAATGCGGTACTGAACTTGAAAAGGCCTTGTAAACGACGCAGTGTCATAGCATGCCTGAGATTCGGAGACCCTATCCATAGAACATGGATTCAGAAACAAGATCTTCATTAATGTATGTCTCCATCATCGTGATTTTGATGTTTGGGTCTCCATGAAAAAAATGGATGCAGATTTCCGTGGGGCCAGTAGGAAGTCATATCTCATTACTGTCTTTGAATTTTAAAAAATGAGTCTTTGAGTTAATAATTAAACTTCTGGCCAGTGTCAAGAGGACAGCAAAAACTCGAGATAGAGAGCAACTTTCACAAAATAAGTAGAAACTTCTAGATTATTCCACCAGGATTTTCCCCTTTCAAATACAGAAAGCTGTGAGTGTCTTGAGAATGCCACCGTGCCATGGACTAGTTATAAATTTCTGGGAGGCCCTCTGCCCATCACGGTTACATCTTCAAGCCAGGCCCCTGGCTTTCTTCAGCCTTGTCTTCTATTTGTCCTCTTGCCCACGTGCTCTGCCCCAGAATGGTTATCATCCTGAAATATCATCTTTTTTCATACTACCTGACACTGCATTTTCATCCCTCTTCCTGGTTTTGATACATGCTTTTTTTTTTTTTTTTTTAAACCCTCCACTCTGTCCCCATCGCCTGAGCTTGCCTCCAGACCTCCATGGGAGAGCTCAGGGAGATGGGTGGGGACAGATAACAGTTTTGTAGCTCAGGGATATTTTTCTCTTTTCAAAGTCTTTGATTTCTTCTAGTCATGGAAGGATATGTGTTCATGATAAATACTTTTGCAATTACAGAAAACTAAAACTATAGAAGAAAGAACCTTCCCATAATTCCTCCTTTCAAATACAGTAGAACCTCATTTCTCAAACTTAATTTGTCCCAGAAGGCTGTTCAAAAACCGAATCGTTTTTTCCCCATTGGAAATACTGTAAATTGAATTTATCCATTCCAGACCCCCAAATGATTCTCTGTTTTAACCTTTCTTATATACAGTACATGTCTATTGTAATGTTTAATCTATAAACAAACACTTTAAAAACAAAAAAGAACATGAAATGGAAATGAAAATTTAACAAAAAGGAAAGAAAATGAACAGTAAAAAATGAAAAATTAATAACTGTAAGCAGCAACAAAACAAAAACCACAAAACACGGAAATATTCACAGCACAATATTCTGAGATTTTAACAGTGATAAACTATTCACGCATTCTCTCCTTTGTCACCTGAGAGATGCATGACTGATCATACAGGTATCAGCCTGAAAGGGTTGTCAGGTTGAGAAGCAAATTGTTCTAGATGAGACATGTTTGAGAAATTAGGTTCCACTTTACTGCTAACCTTTGGGTCTTGGTCATTCTGGTTGTATTTCTTGGCATAGGTTTCCCCCACCCTCTTATGTGTGTTATGAGGGTGAATGCAAATATGTTAAGTCTGCACTCGTGTCCAATCCTTCCTCCCTTCTCCCACAGTCTGCTAAGGAATTCTATCTTTGGGGAGTAGGCCTCTCCCTTTTCTTGTTCCCCTGCTCCCCTTTTTATACCAACATCTAAGATTCAGAATTTCCTCCTCATTCATCTGTTTTCCTTTTTGTAGTAGTTGGACATTTTATTACTTATAATATTTGAAAAGTAGATGTGTCCTTGGCATTAACTTAAATTTTACACTAATGATGCTCCAGTATTTTGACAGCACTCCTTATAGAATGCTGGATTTTACAAAATCCACACACGCTCACATAGATCCTCAAAATCATGCTTACTTTAAGGTCTATTAAGAATGCAAAAATGTATTTTAAATTTTTATGTTGCTTGAATTGCATTTGAAATTTTATTTCATTTTTATTGAATTTATTAGGATGATAATGGTTAATAGATTTATGTGGTTTTCCGGTGTACAATTCTCTAATATATGATCTACATATTGTATTGTCTATTCACCACCCAAAGTCAAGTCCTTTCAGTCACTGTTTATCCCCCCTTTATTTTCTACCTCCCTCCATCCTCCTTTTTCTCTGGTAATCACCGTACTATTGTCTGTGCCTACGAGTTTGGTTTTGTTTTTGCTTAATCCCTTCACCTGTTCCACTCAGGCCCTGCACCCACTTACTTTAGCTGCTCAGCTTCTCTCGTCCATGCGGACCAGGACTGGTGGAGCCCATCCCATCACCATGCACATTTTGCTTTTTCCAGTTCCCAGCTATTTCATCAGTGCTCTGACAGGGAGTCTCAAAAATACATCAATTGTGCAAGAGTTTCTGTGGGGGAATCTCCTAGGGGGAACCCTTCCAGTGTAGGGGTGCCCCTGTGGGACTCTGGCAGGTCCTGCACACTGTTCTCCCAGAGGAGGGGCTTTCCCCTTTCCCCCAGGGGATCTGCTGGGGCCCCTGCTGCCTCACATTGTCCCCAGGGCGGGTCCCCACCAGCCCAGAAGCTGCCAGTCTGAAGGTGACAGTGCTCTCCCCCCAGTGTTGACCGTGGGTGTGTCCCCATTGGGGAGGGGGGCATCTCTGACATGTACTGGCGGGTGCCCTGCCTCTCGTTGGAAGTGCCTGTGTTTGCCCTGTGTCCCTTTAGAAGCACCGACTTTCCAGCGTTTTCTGCACCACAGGGATGTGACACCTCTCTCTGCCCTTGGGTTGTGAGGAATATTTCCCAGCCGGCCCTGATGCATTTTCCACAGGCTGCTGCTCCTCAGGGCAGGTTCTGGAGAGCTTTCTTCAGCCAGGAGTGGAGGGTCCTCAGTTAGGTCAGCAAATGCTGCCCAGGCCAGCCCTGCTACACAGCTGCAGCTGGAGGGGCTGCTGGAGGTGGACATGCCTCCAGGTCTTCCTCAGGATGGACTGAGGTGGTACAGGAGGAGCCACCTCCGCCTCCTGGGCTGGTGCTGAGTTTTTGAGAGGAAAAGGTCACCCATATGCCTGTGCTTCCATGTGTCCCCCAAACACAGAACATGGCCACAGCCCAGGACCCACCACAGGACGTCTTCCCGGGCAGGCAGGCAGCAGATGTGTGGTCTGAGGCTGGTCTTTGCTCCTGGCCAGCCTCTGGGGTGCTCCCTGTGTGTTTGCACCAACCCTTCCCCATAAGCTCACCTGCAACTCCACCCCCAGCCCACCCCCACCTCCCCCACCTCCTCACCCTTGGGCTCTGTCTCCTTGGGCTCCAGCTCATCAGGCCAGGTTTGTTTAACATGGGCACCATGCTCCAGGTTGGAGTCAACATGTGTGAGCTGCCAGCGGAGACTGAGTGGCTTCAAGGTTGGAGGCTTATGGGGCCTCAGTGGAGGAGTCCATCCACAGGCCCTGGCTCCCCAGGCCCCCAGGTGGCCACACTCACTTCAGGCCTGCTCAGGCCCTCAGTGGTGTGGCTCACCGGCCCCTCGCTGCTGGACATGGATGGGGGTCTTAGTTAACCAGCTGCTGCTCCTCCTTGACCTGGGTTGAGCTCTGCAATGACAGTGACTGGCAGCCAGTCGGGAAGACTCAAGCTGTGCCTGGCCCTCCCCACATGCACCCCCGTTCTACACACACACACACACACACACACACACACACACACGGAGGGGACATGGGGTTGCTCAGATGGGATCAGAGTGGTGGCCTGGCCCAAACAAAACCTCCCTGGGCCTCCATGTGTTACCTCTGGGTCCCGCCGTGCAAAGGGCCACAGGCCTCTGGGCGGAGTCCATCGCTGCCTCTCTTGAGGCCTCGGCGTCGGCACACTGGGAGACAACACGGAAACATGGTGTCCTCTCCAATGTCTCTGTCCGAGTGAGACAGGAAGGGCAGTTATAGAATGCGGCTGCCTGGTTACCAGGGTTCCAGGTTCTATTGGGCTCCACTTATTTCTATCTCCCTCAGTTTCCTTCCTATACTGAAAAGTATAGGTCTTTTACCTCCTTGGTTAAGTTTATTTCTAGCTACTTTATTTTGTTGTTGTTGTTGCAATAATCAGTGGGATTGTTTTCTTTTTTTTTTTTTAATATATTTTTATTGATTTTTTACAGAGAGGAAGGGAGAGAGATAGTCAGAAGCATCGATGAGGGAGAAACATCGACCGGCTGCCTCCTGCACACCTCCCACTGGGGATGTGCCCGCAACCAAGGTACATGCCCTTGACCGGAATCGAACCTGGGACCTTTCAGTCCACAGGCCGACGCTCTATCCACTGAGCCAAATCGGTCTTGGCGGGATTGTTTTCTTAATTTCTCTTTCTGATAGTTCATTATTGGTGTATGAGAACACCACCGATTTCTGAATATTAATCTTGTGTCCTGCTACTTGCAGGCAGTGACCTCATTTCTGAATGTTGTTTCGCTCAGGTGGGTATAGAGAATTGAAGTTGCATTTTGGTGGGCAGTTCAATTTCATTGGTGGAAAGAGGAGTTTCATGGCAGGTGCTAAATGTTAGAGATATTTACAGTAAAGAAAAAAGGGAAAGGGAATTTTTAAAAGTTATAATTTGGATCTCTTTATATCACCCCACTTGGACTGCTATACTGCACTGTCAGTCTCCAAATCTTCGTGTCTTGAAGCAACATTACTTTTCATTCACATGACATATTAATTGTGGACCACCTCTGGCTCAGCTCTGTATCCTCTTCATTGCTGAGCCCAGGCTGAAGGGCCCGTCCTGAATGCTCTATGACAGGCAGAGGGAAGACTAAGATGGTAGAAGCACTACTTGAGGGCTCTTATAGCTTCTGCTGGCAAGTGGCATTTGTCACTTCTCACCTTGCTGTGCTAAAGTGACAGGGCCCAGCCTGACGTCAGCAGGTATGGAGATGTAATGCTCCCAAAGCCATGCATTTGCAGATAATAATCTATCATGCCCTAGTAAATCCTTTAGGAGACAGGTTCTTTGAAGAAGATATGCTTGCAGGAATTTTATTGGCGGAGCTCTTAGAATAGCACCTGTGAAGGAGTGAGGGAAATGGGTTGGAGCAGAGGGAAAAGGTGAACTGTGATGCATTCTCCACAAAGGCTTCATCTGAAACTGAAACGGCCCTTCAGAATTGCCCCACATTGAGGCAAGGGGGCTGGATGTTTGTATGGCAGCACCAACCAGCCATTGGAAGAGGCTGTCCCTGGGAACAGGGGCATGACCTTGGGCAGGGCAGTCCCTGTAGCCAAGGGCAACATTCCTGGAAACCAGAAGAAGGAGTGTCTCTGGCTGGGCAGTGCAATCTAGGTGGTACACACAACGTCTGTACACATCCTCTTTAACGTTCTTTATGAAACATCTATAAGGACTGCAATGGCTTTTTATTATTATTATTATTATTATTATTATTATTACTTTCTAAGAGTTGCAGCAACAGTCAGAGGCTGCTATGGGGCATCCATCAGTTTATATACACGGGGTTCACAGAGATATAGAACTGGGTATCCTGCTTTTCTTTTATGCTGTTTTAAAAATCGTCATAAACATCATTTATCCTGTGGTTGAAGGAGATAGAAAATATGCCAAATAGGAAAGCTGAATCTCTTTCTCAATCCAGTCTCCCGTGCTTGCTCCTCGGAAAGTTTGCAGGAACTACTGATTAGCTTAGAAAGCCATGGTACTGGCTGCTGAACCAGCCGTGGGAGGTGTGTGGGGTGGAGAAGGAAGGGAGAGAGAATTCTGCTTTCCTTTTTAATCACGTGTCTGATGCGTTCCAGGAAGGAACTTAAATTCTTTGATTTTTCTGGTTTGCCAGTAGGAATCACCCAGCTGTCATCCCTCTGAGGATTTGCTAAGGGGAAGGGGGAGAAGGAAAGTATGTGTGGGCATCACGCATTGAGGCTACTTAAGTCAGTGGGTCCTAACCGCCTGTCTTCTGTGATCTGAGTGTGTTAGCAGTTCATTTCCCAAAAGATCTTAAATTTTAACAGGCTATTTCTTTTCATTAGATCTGAAAAGTGATTCTCTCTGCCAGAGGTTTTCTTTCTCTAAATATTCTAACTGAAAAAGGGTACCTATAATGCCAAGTGATCATTGTGAGTTTTCTGCCCTTTTACCAATTTTGGCTGGAACTCAGTGAGGCAAATGTTACCTTAACAATTTATTTTTTAAATTCCTACTGCACTTAAAGGGAGGGAAGGCAATGAAAAGTCAGTTTTTGTATATGTTCAAAGCTTGTCTGAGTCCAGGGCAAATTTTCCAGCCTCATAAAACCGGTTTGTCTTATTCAGACAAAACCTTTGCTGGTATCTAAGCATGTGAAGTGTCACTGGTGAGGGAAGGGAAAAGACAGGAAAATGTATTTGGATAAATTGACATGAAAATAAGGCTGCACTTAGGTTTTAGTTCATAGATAGAGCAACCAGCTCTGCAGCTTTGGTACTGCCATGCCTTCCCGGTGTAAGTCAACTTTATAAATTAATTTCGTTGTTTATGCTTGCAAAAATAGTAGCTGTTCAACGTAGAAAACATAGCATGTAGAAATTGATAAAGAAATAAACAAAAATTGGATATTATCTCACTACTCAGATAGACCCTGCCACGCAAGGAGTATCATAATATTTTCTTTTGTCTCCCCTGCACATACTTAAGTGTGAGCATGCATGTACTTATCCGCATACATACTGCATACCTGCCACAGTGTTGAAGGCAGAAGTCTCAGGTGGGGAAAGCCTGCTGTGTAATCCAATTCCCTCTCTTTGGGGCCAACAACACTTCATTAAAACTGCTCTCCTCCCATTTGTCTGCCGCCTTCTTTTCCTCTTTGCTTAATCCTGGGCACTTTTCCCTCTTTACTTTGAGCTTGTGAGGCTGGCCACCCCACTCCCCTTGGTAACAGCCTGATGCCTCGCCTCAACCTCCATGGCAGTGCCCCCTCCAGGGCATTCTCCTGCTTCTGGTCCACTCACCGTCCACAGCCTTGCTATTCTCTCCTATTTGTTCTGTGTTGCTGCTCCTGAGAGCTCTGTCCTAAGAGTTCCTCCCTCCATACTCTCCATACATATTGGACTACTTTGGGTTTTCCTAAGGAGCTAGATATTCTGGTACTCCAAGTTTTTTCTGTTAGTTCTTCCCTATATCTGGAACATATCCCCTTGGACTTCATGCTTATACACACACTTTACCTAGATTACTCTTACTCATCTTTAAGATTTCAGTTTAGGCCTGGCCAGTGTGGCTCAGTTGGTTGGATGTCATCCTGTATACAGGTCTCGGGTTTGATTCCCCGCCAGGGCACATACCCACGTCTGCAGTTTCAATCCCTGGTTGGGGCATATATGGGAGGCAGTCTGTTGATATTTCTCTCTCACATCAGTGTTTCTCTCTCTCTTTCTCTCCCTTCCTCTCTCTCTCTCAAAAAAATAATAAAATTAAATAAATAAATAAATAAATAAATAAATAAATAAACGAACGAACATGTCCTTGGGTGAGGATTTAAAAAAAAAAGTCAATTTAGACATTACTTCATTTGGAAAGTCTTTGCTCCAAGTAGGGTGCTTCTTTTTTGTGTGTGTTTTGTTTTAGGTGTGCTTCTTATGTCAGCCCTTAACACCATCCTTTTCCTTTTTCTAGGACTGAGAACACTGTTTTGTAAATACCCATTTGTTTGACTATATGTCCTATCAAACTGTAAGGCTAAAGCCCATCTTGTTAGTCATCACTGTATCCCCAACTGCTGATAGTGTCTGGAACTTAGTGGTCTCACAACATTTATTGAATAAAGAGATGCCAACAAAACTCTGCACACCATTTTCTGTGGAGCTCTGTGAGTCTAATCAGTGACGATTGGTACAACAGCTATATCAGCTGAGTTCCTTCATCATATGTGTCTTAGTCCATTCAGGCTGCTGTAGCAAAATACCACAGAGTAGGTGGTTTAAACAGCAGACATTTATTTCTTACAGCTCTGGAGGCTAGACATCTGAAATCAGGGTCGATTCTTAATGAGGGCTCTCTTCCCGTTATGTCCTCATGTGACCTAACTTAGCGGGTGGTGGGTGGATAGGGGTGAGTATCATTCTTGTGTTTCTTCTACTTTTTATAAGGCCATTGATCTCATCATGAGAACGTCACCCTCGTGGCCTAATCTAACCCTAATTGCCCCCCAAAGATCCCTTTCCAAATACCATCAGATTAGGGATTAGGGTTTAAATTTTGGTGGGACACAAATATTCAGTCCACAGCAATAGGATAGACACATGATTTCTTAAAAAAATAATCTCCTTTGAGTACAAAACAAGATAAATTTGCCTTTATCTGCAACTTGAGTGTTTAGATCAAAGTACTAAATAGTGAGGGACGTGCAATCCAAGACCCAGCCCTGGAACAAGCATGCGATATCCTTTCCCTAAAGGTCTGTGACTATTGGACATGTCGGTGAGGCCTCCAAACAGATACAGGCTTCCAGACAGCATTGTCTTAATCTGTCTTGTTCACTATTAATCCCTCCACTTTGAATGGAGCCTGGCATATTGCAGATGGTCAGGGATTCTCTGTTAAATTAGTGAATGAAGTGCAGTGTGTTGTTGCTCTGAGGCCGAAGGTGGGAGGTAATGGGGAATAAGACTAGATGGCCATTCAAGATGTAGGGAGATCTAATTTACAGTTATTTGAATCCACATAGACCTCTGTTTGCTTGTTGGGTTTCTTTGTTTATTCATTTCTTTGATAAATTTATAAATTCTTAACTATGGTTCTCCCAAGAGGTGTTGAGGTTGCATATGGAAACACGCATTTTTCAGCAGAATCATAAAGAAATAGATGAGAAAAGTGGAGTAAAGTTAGTACACTAGGTTGCATGCTATAAGGATCTGCATCATTTGGCTCTGAACTTGCTATAAGCGAAAACTAAGAGTTAAACCAAGCCAGTTATAAGGTTTTCAGTTTCCATAGATAAAAATAAACTCGTTGCCAGGGAGGTAGAATGTAAACTGCATCACACAGGGCAGGGATTTATCTCTCTTTTTTTCACTATTTTATTTTCAGTACCCAGAACAGTGCCCGACAAAAACTGAGCGTGATACATTCTTTAAATGAACTAAAAACTATTTTTCCTAGTCTTAATAATGAAAAGATCTTCACAAAAGGGGAAACCATGTAATAAAGTACCTAGCATCCTCAAGACACCCTTATGATGAGTAAATATTTAATTCCCTAGAGCTACTTCTTTTTTGCACTTCCATGTGAACTGATGACATGACATATAACTCAACAAAACGAATTCAATAATATCAATTCTATAATTTCAGTCGTAGCTTTTTGAAGGTCCGTCTTGTGCAGAGGATAAAATATAGGCTATTTTCAAACAATGCCCCATGAAGGTTATTTCTCATAATATTTGATCAGAAATAGGCAGCAGAATGTCTGGAATAATATTTTTCTGCGGGAAACTATAGTGCACGTACTCTCTACGTGAAGGTCAGCCATGTGCTTTGCCGCTCAATGGCCTGTGAGCAGGGCAGTGCTACTCCTAGATTCTTATTGCTAACACGCCTGGGTAACTCCTCTGTCGTGGGTGCTGGGCCAAGAGTTCCCTTTCATCCTCCCATCAAACGTAAGAGGACATACTATCAAGAAACCCCATTTTACAGGTAACAAATCAAGGCCCAGAGAAGTTAATAATAAGCATTACAGAACTACCAGTGGTGTTAGAGACAAGATTTAACCCAGGGTGTCTGACCTCTTAATCAATATTTCTGCTTATGTGACAATGAAGGAAGCTTCCGAGATATGTGAGAATCGATACTTTTTTCTTTCTCCGCCGTCATAAACACACTTGACCAGTTCTCTCTCTAAGCAGAGGTCGGACTTCCCCAGAACCCTACTCAGGACCTTAACGTGTTCTCTGTGCCATGTAGCAGTGAAATGAGTGATGTGATAACAAAATAACATCATAATAATAACTTAATCTCCCAAACATATTGTGTTGTTGGATTTTTAAAATAATTTTACAATCACACACAGAAACTGAATAGAATTTTAGAAACGTACAGTTCTGTGATTTTCAAACAGCCCAAGCAAGCATTTCTGATTCGGTCCATAGCCAGTTCCAAAAGGGCCATTTCCCTGTGTCTTTTCCTTGAGTAAATAATGCACAAGACAACCATTGTCTGAGTGCAGGATCATAATGCATTTTCTTTTTATTTGAATTTTCATTTATTGATCTTGTTTCTCTTCCACATGAATAATGCATCCTTTCAGAAGGCTTCCAAATTCACATTATTTGGCACACTAAATAAAAAGTCCTTTCTTTTATGCACTAACAAATACAAATTATGTAGTCAATGTGTTTTTAAATTGTTTAAATATGTATTTACATGCTCAGCTGAAGCATTATTAGAGTTGTTTGTATAGCAAGTGGAGTTCTAAAGTGTCCAAATATCTGTTCATCATAATAAAATAACTTTAAATGAGTCTGTTGTTGTTCATCTGGGGGAAATGGCATATTTAAATATTGATATAAACAGCATTCCCTGTACTAACTGGAAGGGGGGTTGTAACAGTTTAGGCAAACAATGCAGGCCTTTAAAGGGCCCGCACAAATGGAGACACTTGAGTAATGCATTGTATCCATCTTCCAAGCATTCTTTGCTTTGTGTTCTCCTATATAATCAAAAGAGAACCTAAATAATGTCCAAACTGTCTTCTCCCAATTCATCTTCCCAGAACAGCGAATTGCCTGTGGGAGGGTTCCTGCAAAGACGAATTAGGGAAGGAAGCTAGCAGTACCCCAGAGGGCGGACACGCAGCTGGGAGGGTGAGCAAGATACGCCCATGCCCCAGTACCATCAGAATGGCGTTGGGGCAGAGATATGGTGATTTCATAGCTGACTATGCCCTTGGCCATGGCTCTGTGTTTGGCAGGGATTTCTTTGAAAGAAGAGAAACAGAGGAGCTATTTCTGATACAGGCGAAGACATTTGGCAGGAGTGACATACAGGAACTAAGAAGAATTTATTCAGCTCAGTGACCAAATAGCGTCTTGTTTGGGGAAGAAAGGAGTGATCTTCTGCAACACAGCATTTCAGAAAGAATCTGGTGGTCATTTTCTTTTGTGGTTGACCCAGTATTTAGAAGATTGGGGCAAAGTCATTGGGGATAGAGACCTATAGAGGGGTTGGGGGTAATTTAGCCAGACTGGTACTTAGAGGACAATCAAAGGTGAAGATGGCACCCATGCAGGGAATGGGTTGAGGGGGAGAACCCTGCACAGCACCACTTGGGACTGAAGAGCTTGATTCCTACCTTGGGTGAGATTCTTGAGCAGACATGGAGGCCCTGTGGGTCTCAGCTTCCTGCCTGCACATTTCTGTCATTCTATGTGTTGCCATATTTAACGTGTCAGGTAAAGAGAGACCTAATAAACTTTGCCATCTATCTGTAGGAGTGGCCATGGAGGGGGGGACCACTTAATTTACTGATGGCCAGTGAAACCTTGGGACCTCAAGAGATTAGTCAATGGAGGAAAAGTCCTGAAGGGATGAAAGAAATCCAAGTTCAACAGGAAGAATAGAGAAAAAGATCAAAAGCTTATTTTCTTTTTTGAAATTCTTTTAAATTTACCTTTATTGTGGAAAGTATTAGAGATGTCCCCCTTCCCTCCCACCTTTAACCCCCTCCCCTCCTCTCCCCAGGCCTTCACCATCCTGTTGTCTGTGTCCATGGGTTCTGCATATACGCATACAGGTTCTTTGGTTAATCTCTCCCCTCCCCCATCCCAGCCTTCCCTCTGAGATTTGTCAGTCTGCTCCATGCTTCTATGTCTCTGGATCTATTTCGTTCATCAGTTTATTTTGTTCATTAGATTCCACATATGAGTAGATCATGTGATACTTGTCTTTTTCTGACTGGCTTTTGTTGCTTAGCATAAAAGCTTATTTTCTTTTCTTGTCCAGAGTGTGTGTCACCCTTGTCTGGTTTGGGTCTTTCTTGAAGAAACCTCTGAGACAAAGATTTTAATGCAAGTAGACACTTGGGAGATAATCCCAGAAAACTGCAGGAGAGGGATGGGGAAGTGAGACAGGGGAGTGAAGGATGCCAATCCAGGGTGCCTTGTCATACTGGTTGCCTAGAGCTCGAGAACTCTAGGGGCAGGGTAGAGCAAGCATGTCAAACTCAAAGGCGAACACGGGCCAAATAAACAAGGTTTAAGTTTATGTGGGCCGCTAAAAAACAAAAGCTTCAATTTTCATAGAAACATAGGCTTATTTCAAAAAGTATAGTATAAAGAAAAAAAGAACAAGAGCAATGATAAAATTAATGTTTTCTTCCTGACACTTGTCATCTCTTCTCTGCTACTATCTTTCCTACTTCAGGGGAAATCTTGTTTGCAGCGATTACTTTCAAAACTGACTCAAGGTGAATGTCAGTAATTCTGGATGGGACAGGAGACTTATTTCCTTTCATAATTGCAAATAACTGCTCACACCGTTACATTGGCTGGGCCGCAAAAATATTCGTTGTGGGCTGCATGAGGCCCGCAGGCTGTGAGTTTGACATGGGTGCCTCTGCATTATTCCAACCATGGCGTTAGGATACTGAGCTCCTTGTTGATATGTATCAGCCCAGTCTTTGGCTATTTGTCCAGCTGATTGGTTATCCATCCAGTCTTTAGATGAGAGCCATCATTGGATTCGCTCTCTCGCACACCCTACTTGCCTCGCACCCAGGTCTGTCATACTCCCCCGTCTGGCAAAATCCTCAGGGATTTTATTTACTGTCACAGGGTTCATGGTGAGCATCTGAGGGGTCAAGGGTGAGACACCAGCAATGTCTGCTGCTACCTTTTATGTTTTTAATGAAAGTAAAAACCAGGATCTGAGATTTCTCCACTGATGTTATAAAATGATCTCCAGCAGAAGTGGTGTGAAATGCAGGAAGGCTTTGTTCTTGAGGATGAGGGGGTGGTTAGAGGTACCAGGACATCTACAAACAGATGTATTTCCATCTCAGCAGGAGACAGCCATGTTCCTCTAAGCGTTGATTACACTGTCCCCCATGGTGGTTCCCTTGTTTGTCTCATTCATGTTGTTCTCATTTACCTCCTTTTGCTCTGGGAATTTGCCAGCATGGAACTTGTTTCAGTGTCTACACTGATTAGATACAAGCTTATGTTAAGCTGGAAGCCAATAAACGTTTGGCTGGGGAACTTATGGGGCTCATTTAACTCAAAACAGGGTTTTGAACTGAAAATGCAAATAGACACGGGAAGGTTACAATGAAGGTATAAATGCAGGACACATAGTGGCCTGTTCTTCAGAAGCAGGGACACTTCACTTCACTTTTGAGGACTGATGTCAAGGAGATCCCTCAAGTTCCTCCACTCAGAGTCCTTAGGGGAGACTGGACACATGGGTCTGATGTCATTGGTGATTCTTGTATTTGCTTTGAGCTTCTGATTAGGCCTAGAAGCAACATGGTACGGTGGAAAGGCTCAGGTTTAAAAGTCAAGAAAACTTCAATTCAAATCCTGCACAAGGTAATTAATTGCCTTGTCACCTTGGACAAGGTATTGAAACTCTCATTTTCGTAAAAAGTCTGGGTAATAACTACATCTCAAGTTATGGGGAAGGTGAAAATAAGACACAATAGCTAAAGAAGAGGCCCTGACATAAGATGCACTCCAAATAAGTAATTTCCCTTCATCATTTGTTGTTTCTCCAGTTTAGAAAAATGTCTATCTTTCCTTTTTTTTTTTTTAACCATCAGTGGTTTCCAGTATGTTCACAAGATTGTGCAACCACCACCACTATCTAATTTCAGATTTATCTTTCTTTTGATTTGTTGACAGTAGTTTCGTTTGTTAGTATGTTATACCATGGCATTTACAAAGAGCGGTAGGAGACCCCCTTTACTAACAAAGCCTTACATTTGAAATTCAGTTTGGGCTACAAACTGCATTCATATCTATGATCACTGTGGTCTTCCTCTGAAAACTACATGATTCATTACCGAGCCTGTTTTGCAGTGGAGACATTGAGAGGTGACCTAAGGACAAAATATCTGTGAAGGTGATATATTAGATCTTGTGTCTCCCTTCTGAAATAGTACTCAGTGGCAACATTTTACCCCAGCAACATTGCCAACACGTGCGAGGCAATGTCCTGCGGAGGAAGCAGGTGTGGCTCCCAGGGTGAGGTCTCAGCGGCATGGACAGGTTGTCAAAGCGAATGTGGCCAAAGGCTCAGCAGACTCACCCCGACAGATTTCTGTTACTCCCGTGGCGCTTTCTCATTGTGGGCTTCACACCTGAAACCTGCTAGTATGGGTTTCAGTACTTCAAGGATGTTTCCCATTTTTCAAAAAAGGAGAAGAGGGCGATTGCACCACTACTTCTTGGGGCATCGACTCACAGTCTCGGGCCCCCTGAAAGCATGGCACGGGGTGCCTGTCTGCACCTTCCCTCAAGAGTCAAGGTCAGTATTGCTAAGATTGGCAACCTACACAAACTCCAGCCACACCTACATTCTCTTGTCATTCACTAGGTCAAGGGTTTTGGATCCCTATTCAGTTGTATTTCCTATCATTTTTTCCTGGTATGTAGGGTTGCAGTGGGTTTAGGGTGGCGATGTTTAGGAATCATTTCTTGGTCTCATCCTAACTACTTAGCACCTGCAAGGATGACGTAATATGCTAATGACTGTTTAAAATTGTGATAAGAGCCTTTAAATATTTCCCTGTGAGTGTGCACCCTGTTGAGGGGAATGAATACACATGCTCTTTTGTGAATAGCTTGATACAGTCCATCAAAATTTCAAATGTGCTTATCTCTGAACCTGTAATTCTACTCCGGGGCTTTTCCTACAGCAGTCCACTCATACAAATGTGAGAATATCATGTGTAAGGCTGTTCACTGCATCATTTTCCTAGTGAAAAATTGGAGGGAAAAGCTAAATATAGATTGATAGAGGGGATTCCTAAATATAATGTACTATGAAATACTTCCCATAAGGTTGATTTAAATGATATGGAAATTACAGAACAATATGCATTATATGTCCCCATCTTGTAAAACATAACAATACCAAAATAATCTGTATATAAAATCCAACCTCTTGGTTTCCTTTTTTTTAAAATCATGAAGGTGTCTTCTTTCTTTTTCTTTATTAAATTTTTGTTGTTGTTAATCCTCACCTGAGGATATTTTCCATTGATTTTTAGAGAGTGGAAAGGAGAGAGGAGGAGGAGAGAAAAACATTGATGTGAGAGAGACACATCAATTGGTTGCCTCCCGCACATGCCCTGACCAGAGCAGGGATTGAGCCTGCAACTGAGCCTTTGACCAGAATCAAACCCAGGACCCTTCAGTCCACAGGCCAACACTCTATCCACTGAACCATACCAGCCAGGGCTCTTTGTTTCCTTTTTATAGTTGTGAGGTCTCTTTTGGGTGGACCCTGTTAAATGATTCTGCTCAGTAGTTTTAATGAGTTTGGAGAGAAAGATTTTGCAGAAAGAGGTGAAGAAGTCTAACTTGTTCCGCGTATTTGAAGGATAGAGGCCAGAGCAGAAAATATAAGAAGGGGTGTGGGGGAGAAAGAAGGAGAGAATTGGTGGGAGTCTGGTAGGATGTAATGCAAAAGCAAGTAAGAAGCTTCTTGGAGCAAGGAGGATGAAAGTACTTTTAAGAACAGAAATAGTTAATGAGCAATTTAAATTGTTTGCTATGTCCTTCATAGTAGCAACTCTGCCCCATAATCCTCAAATCATTGGTAATGTCACTATTTCTTTGTATGGATACATCTGTGTGCATGAGTGTGAAGGTAAGAGTATGTGTGTGAGGGTGTGTGTGGGTGTGAGGGTGTGTGTGGGTGTGGGTGTAAATCCAAGGCGGGGCCAAGTTGCAGAACTGAGGCAGATATTGAAGCAGAAGCCCTGATTGGCTTTGGTAACATACCATCTCACTCCACCTTTGTGAAAGGATGCAGACATTTGGGGGAGGGCATTGGACTTCCTCACAGCATGAATCAGGGGTTCCAAATCTTTCCAATTTGTTGATGGTTCCCTTTGCTGTGAAAACCTTTTTAGTTTGATGTAGTTCCATTTGTTTAATTTTTTCCCTTGCCCAAATAGATGTGTCAGAAAAAATTATTGCTAAGGAAAATGTTAGAGATCTTATTGCCTACTATAGGCCCGGTGCACGAATTTGTGCACCGGTGGGGTCCCTTGGAGTGGTCTGCAGGGATCGGGCCCCAGCTCACACCCCCAAGCTCACAGCCCCAGCTTGGGCTCCAGCCTCGCAGCCCTGCAGCCCCGCCTGGCACCCCTCTGGAGCCACCCCCTCACCTGGTCCACTATTCCATCTGCAGGGCGATTAATTGGTTGTGTCCCCCAACCCCCCGCCCGGCTCCCTCAGCGCCTGGGAGCCAGGCGGCAGCCCTGCTCACTGCTGGTCGCCATCTGTGGGGCCATCAGGCCACCGCTCGCACCTGCCTTGGCCTGGCACCGCCCACTCACCTCCGCAGTCCCGCTCTTGTCTGGGCCCATCGGGGCCCACAGTGCCTCCACTGCCGCCTGCTGCCAGCACCGTGTCCCTGATGCCCACCATGTTCCATGCCGCCCCCTGGTGGTCAGTGCATGTCATAGCGAGAGGTCGAACTCCCGAGGGGATAACTTGCATATTAGGCTTTTATTATATAGGATGTTTTCTTTTAGTAGTTTTATGGTTTTGAGACTTATAGTTAAGTTTATAATCCCTTTTGAGCTTATTTTTGTAAATGGTATAAGAAAGTGGTCTGGTCCTACCTAGCTGGTTTGGCTAGAGCGTCGGCCTGCGGACTGAAGGGTCCCAGGTTTGATTCCGGCCAAGGGCACATGGCTGGGTTGCAGGCTTGACCCCCAGTAGGGGGTGTGCAGGAGGCAGCTGATCAGTGATTCTCTCTCATCGATGTTTCTATCTCTCTATCTCTCTCTCTCTCTTCCTCTCTAAAATTAATAAAAAATATATTTTAAAAAAAGAAAGAAAGAAAGTGGTCTGGACCAAGGCCATATCTCAGATCAAAACTCTGGGAAGAAATGAAAATGTTCCATGTGCATTATGATAGGAAGAATTAACATGATAAAAAGGAACACGTTTTGTAGGTTTACCCCTTCCTGCTGAGTGATCTTGGGCAAGTCACCCACTCTATGCTTTGTTTCCTGAATTGCAAAGTTAGGATGATAATAATTATACCTCCTTCATGAGCTTTTATGGAGGTTAAATTTGTTATTGAGCACATATTAGATGCTCAGTAAATGTTGGGGAAAAGCCTTCTGGAAAGCAGAGCAGTCAGTGTACATGTTAAAATCTATAGTTTGAATTTGACGCCAGGGTTCTGTAGCTTCATTCCCTTCTCACACCTTGTCCGGCAGTCACCTGATGACTGTGCTCAACACAGGCATGTGGAGTGGAGTCCGCACCTGTGAGGAGGCAGTCAAACACAAGAACAGTTACTAAAGAAACACTGTTGCGTTTCAGAAATCTTTTCTTTTCAACTGGAAAACAAATCTATGAAATTTCCAGTAAAAGTGATGGCCTATAGGAAATCATTATGGGCCTAGATAAGATGAAAAAAAGAATGAAAAGCATGTGACTCCTTCTTGTGGAATACCATTGGAGAGCAGGTGTGGCCATGTTCAGGGAGCTCAGTGACTGATGCCAAGAGCAAAGGGTGGGCAGTACGGCCTGAGTGAAATGGGCGCAAGGTGCGGGGACAGGATTTCAGGGCCAGGATTGCAGGGCTGTGGTGCTGGGAGAGGAAGTACAGAAATCCACCACTGAAATAGTGAAAAAGTCATTCCTTTTGCTGGTGAACAGCAAGATCTGCAAACAGCCCATTTTGAATAAGCTTGGATTGGCTTCTTTACTGAACCTCCTCAAGGCTTTCTTCTCTAAAAAATTATTAAATGACAAAAGCCAAAAGAATAACTTCAATTTCTAGACTTATAATCTTGGCCATATGTCAGATGACCATTGCTTTTTTTGCCACTAGGTTAAAAATTATATTCCCCTAGTAACAGATGATATGGAAATGTTTATTATACAATGGGATTTTCCCAGGAATCCCTCTGAGACATACATATCCTGTCCGTCAGTGTTTCCCCAGCAGTACTGAGGGGGATTCTGCATACCCCAGGCCTCTGAGAGTTAGGAGGTGTTTATTCCATCCCCTCTAGAACTATGCAGATCCCCTGTTCTTGAGCAGCATGTAGAATGTGGGGAAATCTACACCAGGAGGTGCTGAACATTGAGTTCTCCTTCTCAATGGATGCTAAGATGCATCACTAAGTACGGTTCAAGGAAGCTAGAAAGGAAAGTTGAAATAATTCTAGAGCAGTGCTTTTCAAACTATGTGTGTGTGTGCAGAAGAACCAGTTTTGGTTGGGTTTGGTATTTGCAATCTGTTCAGATGAATACTTTTATAAATTCTAACGAAAGTGAATTACTAGACAAATGAAAATTTAAAAATCATACAAGGTCCAAATTTTACTTACTGTGTTCAATGGACATAAAAGACACTCTGTAAACTTGTCATCACATTTCTAAACTCCTGCTTATCTCACTGTAGACCTGGACTGCAAGGTTCTGCAGATGGACCCTAAACCAGGGGTCATGACTTTGAGGAGCACGAGGCTAGAGAGTATTGAGAACAGTAGGTTTTTATCCATGACTGGGACCCAGCCTGTGACCATTTCAGAGCACCCAGCAACATGTGCACTGTTCGTGCTCACTTAAAGGAACATACCTCCAGGAAGACACTGTGTTGCAAAGTATTTTATTGTGCGGGACACAAAACAAAGGCGATCTCAAAATTCCAATCAACCCAATAATCCATAAGTAATGCACTGATCAAGGAAAATTGTTCTTCATCATTCTCCATCATTCCTATTTTCATGTGTGAAAATGCCTACTACAGGACCTGCGAGGGCAGTCTGAAGAGCAGGAGAACCCACTGAAGGAAAAAAAAATGAGCCTGAGCCTGGGATCAAGGCAGAGAATGAGTTTGCCAAGGAGCTGGGGCAGTAAGCCCTTGACAACTCTATGTCTGATGAATGTGGGCAGACCAGTCCCTTCAGAGGCCTCGGGCGAATAAGCCAATTTTCCTAGGCCAGGAGTCAGCTCAGACTGGTGTCTGTCGGGCCACTCTGAGACCGCACGTCACGAGTTGGTTTGGTAAAGTGGCAGACTGAATTTCCTGGATGCGTTCCAAGGCCCTCTGTCAGCAAGTGGGGAAGAGGGTAGGGATTTGCTACTCTTAAGCAGCAAAGAGTAGAACCAGAAAACCCAACTAATAAAAGAACTATATAAAGTCTGGCCACGGCATCCCATGTCCAAAGACAAGCAAATATGGTATTCTTCCTGAACCGTGGCCATAATTTGAGTAGCTTTGCAGTCTTCTTAGTTATTAAAACATCGTCATTGCCCTAGCCAGTTTGGCTCAGTGGATAGAGCGTCAGCCTGCGGACTCAAGGGTCCCAGGTTCGATTCCGGTCAAGGGCATGTACCTGGGTTGCGGGCACATCCCCAGTAGATGTGCAGGAGGCAGCTGATCGATGTTTCTCTCTCATCGATGTTTCTAACTCTCTATCCCTCTCCCTTCCTCTCTGTAAAAATTCAATAAAATATATTTAAAACAAACAAACAAACAAACAAACAAAACAAACATCGTCATTTCCCCATGTCGCTGACGGCTTTTTTGTATGTCTACAAAATCCATATTTGGCCCAAGCTTTAGCAAAACTTCTGGGGTGCATTCCTCATGTGATTTCCATGTTACCAGCTAACTTGTTTATAAATAAGTCCCACCGACACCTGAAGTCAGGGAGGAGGCAAGTTCACTAAGAGCAGTTTAACTTTCATGCAGACTCACTGTGCAATGTCAGTGCTGTGGGAAGGAGGTTGGAGCTTAGTCATCAGACCTGTTTAAGTGAAAAACCAGATCAGTGATTCTGAGTTTGTTGCTTCCTATCATTATAGAAGTTTATATATAATTTCCACAGTATTTTTTACAGCAACCTTATGCTAATTCAACATATGCTTACTTTATAAATTATTGTCTCCAAGAATATCAATATATATGGAATTTTTCAGAGAATTAATGCTTTAAATATGAGCCAAGCTCAGTTATCTAATCATGCCTCTCCATTTCCATTCCTTTTTCATCTTGGAGATGAGGAAATGGAGCCCCTTTGGGGGTGGGGGACAGCGAAATGAGTTACTGAAGGTCTTACAACAAATTATGGGTAGGGTCTATCTAGGCTTATTTCCCCTGACTCCTTGTCCAGTGTGCTTGTAGGGATTACCTCCTAGTTTTTGCAGAAATCAGAGTTCACCAAAGAAACCCTGAATATAATTGCTGTGGACATATGGTCTTGAATTTATACCACAAGATGCTAATCACTGCCTGCCTGCTCATACCCTCTCTAAAGGAAATCTCCCTTCCCCTAACCCCTGCTGCCTAAGCAGCCAGATTTTGTATTATGGAACTCCTCTAATCCCACTGTTGTTAATTAGTCTGGAGATGACCATCCTGCCCGGTGGAGTTCATCCATAGGAGGGGTGAAGCGGCAAATAGGACAATCAGATTCCCTCTCTCAGGAGGGTGAACCAAGGAAGAGAGAAAGGCTACTTTCTGGAAGTGGGATCATGAAGTCGAAATAGGAATAAGTTGAAAGAATGCAACTATGGCAAACAAAAGCCGTATGCAGTTCAGAGTTATGCGAGAACGGAATCAAGAGCAAGCGCAGAAAGCCAGTGAGTATAGAGCTGCACACAGACTCTGCAATGTGGTCACAATGGCATTAACAGTTAACTCTGCACCAGGCGTTGTCCTTAATGTCTCACCCATATGAACTCGTTTCCGCCCTCACAACAACCCATGAGCGGGGTGTCACTGTTAGCTGTGTTTTCAGATAAACAAACAGGCACAGAGAGGTTAATGAACTTGCTCAAGGTCATACAGCTCACTTCACTGCTGTAGTTCCTGTAGGTCTGTTTGTATCCCATGTGGTAATGCCTGATATGGTTCTTTTTTTAACAACTGAAAATATAGTTATGTATGTAACCACAACAAAAATAAAATGTTTGACTTGAAATCTTCAAACAGATAAAAACTCACCTGGGAAAGGCATGATCATTTCTATGTCGCAGTTAGCATGCTCTTTATCTCACAGTCCTTTACTTGAGTTAGAGTAAGAAACCTTCCCAGGCAGAACCAAGGTGGGCAGCCAATAACAATGATGGGGGTGGCTTCCTATGAAGTTTAGGCTGAAAACTAGGTTCTTGTGACCGAATGTTTGAAAGGGAATATAAGGCAGGGGTAGAAAGAGGAGGCTAAGTGGAAACACTAAACACGAAAGAGCTCACATGCCCAGCCTCTAACCAGTCAATCTCAGGCACCTGTTGAATGACTTAGGGGCACGCATATGAGGGGAAGAAACCAGTGGAATGCACAAGGTAAGTCATATCCAAACTTGGAAGTGAGGAGCCATTTCAGAGCATGACTATGGGCAAAGGCAAACTCACCCACTCAGCGCCTAAATCCCATCAGTGAGAGGAACCCAGGGATCTGGAGAGGCCCAAACCAAAGCTGTATCCAGAAGGATCAGCCCTTCTAAGAGCTTTGAAATGTAGCAAACCGAGAGGGCTACAGAAATACAAATACCGGGGATGTGGGCAGTTGGGCAAGAGGTCAGGAGGAGAGTCTAACAGCATCAATAAACTAATAATTTGTCACTGAAAACAATGTGCCCCAAACCTTCCTTATGCTATGTAATGGAATAAACTGGGAGCTGATGAGAGAGAGAGAGAGAGAGAGAGAGAGAGAGAGAGAGAGAGAGAGACCGACCAGTCCCAGGTCCCAACCTAATTTCACCAACTCCACACTTCAGGGAAGAGCCCTGGGAATCCGTACATCATCAGGCCTCTGTGATTTTCATCCTCGGGGAAGTTTAGGAAACACCAGGCTGAGGATCCTTGTCCTGTGTGTGTCAACCTCACACGGACTCTTTCAGGTTGACAGTGGTAACAGACGATGAAACTGAGTGATAGAAATTCATATCATGCTACGCAGTTGAGAGGTGAGAGTGTCCACGTGACTCTACAGGCCCATACACACTGGCTGACAGTGTGTTTTGCAAACTTGTGTGGTGCCCACCGAGTAGGAAGGGTCTAGGTGGGGCCTTCTGATAAGAGGGCTCTGAGGCAACCCACTGCTAAAGGGTTTCAGGGTCCTGCCAGGTTCAGTTTGCCCCTCTACATTCTGATGTTTGCATATCAGCCAACTTTGCAAACAGTGGCATCATGAAATCATCTTGAAAGGGAAAGAGGCAGCCCAAGGAAAGCAGACGCAGGCAGCAGGGGTCCAACCTGGAGCGTACAGGGCGTGAGAAGTGGGCATTGCTGTGTCCGTTCTCCTGTCTGGTCCCACTTATGTTACCTGGGTGGGTCAGTGTGGAACATTTGGGAGTGGGGTGTGGTCAGGGTTCTGGGGAGGGAAAAAGGGGGGCAGAGGCTGTGGGGGTGAGAAGCTACCAGTATCTCTGGAATTATTTTCTTTCCAATTGCAGGTCCTCCTTCACCTCCAGTTTCAGAGAGAGATTTTATATGAGTCTAGGCTTTCCAACTCCTCACACTTGTTCTAGGTATTGCTCCCTGCCTGCTTCATCATGTTGATGTGCAATAAAATCCTTAAAATGAAGAGGGCTTGTGATTTCTTTGGGAAAACAACCAAGAAGTAGATTTGGTTCCATACCTTACCAGTTGTGAGATCTTAGATAATTTACTTGTTAGGGTCGAGTCGTGACTCCCTTGTCAGTAAATGAGTGTGATCGTATCTACATCTTGACATTGTCTTAAAACTTAATGAATTATGTATGTAAAACATCTAGTGTGCAAAAATCCCTCACAGACGTTAGCTCCTCCTTCATGTGTGTCCTCTCTCTCTCTCTCCACTCTATCTTTCGTCTAGTCCCTGCCAGCATCATGCTAAAGTGGATTGTATCTCATAGTCCAAATCCTGCCTCCGAGAAGCACAGAGAAAAGGAACGAAGTGGGAGGCCCTCTGGGCGTGATTTTCACACACGCAGAAACAGTGCAAAAATGTAAAGTTCCCCCAACCAAACGGAGTGCCCACTCCCACCCCTCTGCTCCTCCTGGGTCCCAGTGAACAAAGAATCTCTGTTTATAGATAAGTCTGTATTTCTTGTATCTATATTATTCCAGATGTTGAAAATAACCGCCTACACTGCCCCTGAGTGCCTCACACCCGTATCTTCTCATCTTATCTTACTGGCTAAAAGGTTTCTTTTAAACAGCATTTCACCCTCCCGCTGGAAGTACAAGGACAAGCATTTTTTTTCCCTGCATTGGTTACCTTTATTGTAAGTCTTTTGAAAGGTTCTTATTCATTCTCTCATCTTAAAGTCTTGCTAAATACTGTGTTTTGCAACTAAGATATGTAGCATCATGTTTCCTAGTGAACTTCATCCCCCGACATCCAGTCTGAGTGGCATGTCTGAATTGGTTTTCTGCCTTGGCACTTTGTGTAGAAGTTGGTGCATTCCCCTCTGAGAATAATTTCCAGACATAAATTCTGGGGAAACTATTTAATTCCCACTGCAAAGTTAATTACTCTTCCTCAGGTAAAGTGACATCCCCCCAAGATGACCGTCAGGTTGAAATCATGCAGGGCTAGGCTTGATTATCATTTCTACCACTTAATGTCAACACTGTGTGTGTGTGTGTGTGTGTGTGTGTGTGTGAGCCTCAGTTTCTGCACCTGTAAAATGGGGATAAGAATGTCTGCCATATATGTTTTCTGTGAAGATTGAAACAAATATGAGGCACCTGGCAACCTGCAGACACAGATCTTTATTTTCTTCACCGATGTATCCCAACTCAAGCCAAAAGCAGTGCCTGGTTCATAGTAAGTGCTCAATAAATATTTATTGAATAAATGTTGAATCAATAAATATTTATTGAATGAATAAATATGACTGAATGAATAAATATACATCAAATGAATAAGTGGCTATTGAATGAATAAATAAATCACATCGAATGAATAAATAAATCACATTGAATGAATAAACAGTCTACAAAGCTCTACAGTGTCAGAACAGAGACACGTACCCCTGGACACGCAGTAAGTGTTGTTAATGGGAACCAGTAGCCACAGGCGCATTCGGCTACTGTAAGGCTGTTTCCATCCTCTCCCGTCTTCTCTCTGGCTTCTCTAGGCCATGTTACTCCTAGGCATGCATCCCCAAGTTTTACAGGCTTCTGAATACCTTGATGATGTGCTTGGATCCACCTGTGAGCTGGTCCGCTCCTGTGTGCTGGCTGTGTGGGGAACAAGGTCAGCTTCCCCATGCCCAGGGGGACAGGTCACAGGGGGGCTGGCTGGCTCCCTGTGGTACAGATACAGCCTTTTCCTCCAATCAGGACAGCCTGTGGGTCCTCGCTGCCCAGTCCTAGGGTGAACTTGCCAAGTGATCAACTCTATTTACATTCTAAGAAATACTTGTCAACACAAAACAGCAAATACTTCACACACACACACACACACACACACACCCCAATTCCTTGAGGGGGAACCCTAAGTAGCTGTCCTTAGTGTGTGGATGGATTTTGCTGTTTCTCGGCCCCATTGGCCGGACACACTGGGACCTCACAGCCCCTCCCAATACACCAGCACTTCAAGGCCTCCATTCTAGCTCCTGGGGTGGGGAATCTCTTTGTAACTTCACTGAAATTCACTGCACTCAGAGCCCTGGCTCTTTCTCAGGCGAGGTGGCGATCAGCCTGGCTTGTTTTGTCTCATTGGGGCTGAAAGCCACCCGCCCTTGACTGTTTTCAAGACCCAGGGTAAACTGCCCTGTGTCTGCTGTGGCCTCAGCCCCAGCTCCCCTGCCATCACCCAGGATTTTTATCTGGTTAAAATGAACATCAAAGGCAGCCACAGAGGAGAATAAAGAGGGAGGAGATATCACAAAAGGGGCCATGGGGGGCAGAGGAGAGAGGGAGGAGAAGAGAAAGGAGAGGGCCCCTCACGGGTAGGACTGTGTCCGCCCCCCGTGGGGAGGAGGAGGGGAGGCTCTGACAGGAGAGCCCCCTGTCTGACGGCCCGGTTTTGTTTTCATGCTGGAAGCCCCCGCCTCCCTGGCTTTTTCCGCTGGCTTTACAGTCTCTGCAGCACATGGAGCCGGAGGCCGGAGGCAGAATGTAAAACACAGGCCCCTAGGATGGTGCCCTGTGCCCGGCTTCCCATCTGCTCACGGCCGTGCAGGAGCGCGAGGCTGGTGTGTTTGATGTGCCCTGGGGAAGAAGGAAAGACGGGCCCTGCCTTAGTGTTGCTCGCTGCCACCACTTGGCAGCCCTCCAGGATTTTATGACAAATAGTAATGAATAATTAACAAATCATTTGAGCTGCTCCCAAAAGCCTGAAGAGAAAGAACAGCAGCGCCCCTGCTCCCGCCACACCAGACAGGCCTCGACAGTGTTTCCCCTCTTACCATCGGCAGCCGAGATGCGGGCCTCTGAGAACACCCCAGGCCAGCAGGGGACCAGCTCCCTCCGGCCTGCGCTCTGTTACAGGAAAAATATAGCTGGCATCTTGGCTTTCTCTCTGCCACGCTTTTCTGTCTTAGACCAAGTTTTGAGGGATGCGTGAGCTCTTTGAGCTCCGTTAGAGCAATAGTGTATTTGGGCTGGGGGACACCTTCACCTTCCGCCCCCAGAGGACACTGAGCACCGTCTGAGACACTGTGATTGTCATACTGGGAGAGGGGTTGTGGTTGTTACTGGCCTCGAGGCCAGGGGTGCTTCTAAACACCCTGCAGTGTACAGGACAGCTCCCGCAACAAGCATAGCTCACCCCAAGGCCCACCCTGCAGTACAGTAACAGAGTATGTGCCCCCACCTCCAGTTGGGTTTCAATGCTTCCTGGTGCCTGGAGTGAGCCCAGGACCAGAGAAACTTGGGCTCCCTCGAGTGGTAACTCACGCTATGACAGCCAAGTCATCAGGCCCAAAGCACAGGCTTGGATAGGGGTGTGTGTGTGTGTGTGTGTGTGTGTGTGTGTGTGTGTGAAACAAGTCAGTTTATCCATCACAAATGACGCTTCGGTTGATGGCGACAGCAATATTCATGAATCATTAATGAGCCATTTTCCTCTCTCCATGTTGTTAATATCTATGCAGCGGCCTTGGAGTTGAGAGCAGATTTCCTTCTGATTAGTCAGACAGAGTGTTTATTTTTGAAATACGTTCTTCGAGTTTAGAGAAGCCCTTGAGTGTGAATTCATGTGCTTTCTTTTTTTTTGTTTTCTCCCTAAATAGAATCTCCAAGAGCTTCCATCATATTTCCTCATCCTCCCTTTGGGAAGAGGACCTTAGAAGTAGCCCGAATGAATGGGTTGTAGATAATGTTTCACTTACATTTTTTAGGGAAATGAGGAGAGAGGGTGGGAGGGGATTTTAATATTCCAATTCTGATCAAAATAACCCTAAATAGGTCAGATCTTACACTGTCCACTCAAACGTATCTCCAGTGAAGCATTTGCGGAGCATCCCTTACCTGTGAGAGGTCGTTTGATCTCCCAGCAAGGCAATACTTTCCAATGGATTGACTTTCCTCACTTACCTAGGAGCCTGTCGTCATGTCACTCCCATGTTCATATTAATTATAACAACAGCAGTAATGATAATAACACCATTTATTGGGTAAATCCCACATGGCAGGTCCTGTGTCTCATTCATTAACTCATCTAATCTTCATTACAATCATGGGAGGAATGTGACTGCATTTTACAGACAAGGCACTGAGACATCAGAAGATAAGGGACTTGGTAAGATCACTGAGCCAACAAGGAAGCACTCAGGACAGGCATCCAGGTCTGTCAGATCGCACAGCTACCTGAGGTTTTCTGGGCTCTGGTCGATTAGAACAGTTCTCCACGCTGGTGCTCAAGGTCACTGCCAACCCTTTCCAGCCAGCCTTCATTCTGTGATCCTTTCTTCATAAGCCCTTCCCCTCTGAAACCATCTCCCAGCTGGGCCCAGCTCTGCTCTTTCTCAACCCCAGATCCTATGTCCTTTCCCTCGTCAGAAATGGCCTCCCTTCTCCTCCCAGCACTTCCGATTCAGTTTTGCTTCTAAGTCCAGTTCCCATCACCACCAAGAAGCCTTTCCTCGCCTTCTCCACTTGAGCACACGCACTGTCTGGTGCGGACGCAAGCCTGCCTGAGTCTGAAGTTCTCGCGCTGTCACAGACTGCATTGCCTGCGAGAGGGAAAGCTGGCCCAGATATTCACTGGTTTTACAAGGCGAGGTTTTGTGCCTTTCTTTATCTGCAGGCTTCACTGAATATAGAGAGTATGCAGGTATCTACACTAATAAAAGAGAAACATGGTAATTGGCGTACGACCGCTACCCTTTTCATTGGCTAATCAGTGAGTATATGCAAATTAACTGTCAGCCAAGATGGCGGCCAGCCAGGCCTGGATCAGCGGAGCCGAGAGGCCTCCGGGCCCCGGGATCAGCGGAGCCGAGAGGCCTCCGGGCCCCGGGATCAGCGGAGCCGAGAGGCCTCCCGCCCCGGGATCAGCGGAGCCGAGAGGCCTCCCGCCCCTGGGATCAGCGGAGCCGAAGGGTGCAGAGGTCCTGTCCTAGGCAGAGGCCTATGGCGAAAATTTCGACTCTGAGAAGCAGCCTACGGGCTGGAAGGCGGCTCCTCTGACCTCAGTGCTGGAGAAGACCATTAAGCAGAAAACTAAAGAAACCGATTTTACATCATTTCCCAGGTGGAGAACAGTTGGCATGTAAGCCCCTGACCAGTGCCCAGCCTCTCCTCTGTCAGTCTATCTCACTCTTAGGTACCATGTTCTTTGTTCTGTCTTAACTGCAACTCATTTTTAAACTAGATTGCTTTTAAAAGAAGACTAAATAAAGTTTCCCTTAAGTTATTTAGGTGGTGCTGGGGCTGCTGGGGCTGCTGGGGGCCTGATAGAAGACACAAACATGCAATGGGGGGCCTGTACCCAGCAGCCCCAAGGCCCGCCACCCTGGTGCTGGGGCTGCTGTGGGTATCAGAGACACAAACCCGCAGGCCCGGCACCCAGCAGACCCAAGGCCTTCATGGCAGAACTAAGGAGCAGCAAGCCAAGCGGTAGGAAGCAGCAAGCAGGTGGGCAGTAACAAGGGAGGGGTCCCGGACTGCAAGAGGGCACATGCTGGGCTAAGGGACCCCCCACCCATCCCCAGTACACGAATTTCGTGCACCAGGCCTCTAGTCAAATTATAACGTGGCACGCCTGAAACTTATACAGTGGGGCCTTGACTTACGAGTTTAATTCGTTCCGTGACGGAGCTCATAAGTCAAATTACTCGTATGTCAAATCAATTGTGAACGAGTGAGACACATGATGCTGGGCTGATGTTGTGGCGTTCACTGTGACGTTCGCTGCACCAACTAGTGGTGGGGTATCTGAAGCTGGCTCATAACCCGAATTTTAGCTCGCAACTCAAAGCAAAAAATCGGCCAGCTCCTATCTTGAAAAACTCGTTAGTTGGGACACTCGTAAATCAAGGCCCCACTGTATAATGTTATTAACCAACATAAACTCAATATATTTAATTATAAATAAATAAACCAATTAGACTGAATTGAAACCCAATCCATCTTCACAGAATTATTGCAATAAATAAATGAGAAAATAAAAACACTTTGTAAACATAAGGCATGGTTAGATTATCATCTGGTCTTTTTCCCCCCAAATTTTTATTAATTTCTTTGTGTGTGTGTTTTTTATTGTTTTTTTTCTTTTCTTCTCCACCCACTCCTGCCAGTTTTGTTCAGAATTACATGAAGTAGGTCAACCATGCTGGGCTGGAGAGAAATCGAGCTTTTCTTCTCCTTCCCAGGCCTTCTAGCTGTAGAAATGCAAAATGTGGCCAGCAGCCTCGGATGCCACCACAGGGTGTAATGTTTAGAAAAGAAGGGAGAAAACTCAATGACTTCAGTCATGTAAACTTTCCCAGTGGTTTCTTGTGTCCCAGAAAATACAGATTTTAATAAAATATGAGAAAAATCCACTTAATTCTGCTGCCCTGCCATGGAGAGAGGGAATATAGGTTTTCTTTGTCATTAACAGCATCACCATCCTAATACCAATAGGCGGGGGAAGTGGAGGCTTTTTCTAGGGTATTTATTAAATGACTAGTGGCCTGGTGCACAAAATTCATGCACATTAAAAGGGAATTAATTAGAGGAAATATTTTATTATTGCTATTTGCCCTTTATCTGTAATAGAAATGTCAGAGATGAAAGAAAATTAATAAAATGTATATGAAAATATTTCTCCTGTCAGAGTCTGGGGTGTGCCATGGGACCCACAGTCAAGTCCCCACTCACCCACGTGTGCCTTGAAATTGCACGAGACCCAGACCCGGCCAGCCCCACCCCCATTGGGTGAGATCCATACCCATCCAGCCTCACCCCCATCAAGCCCCACTGGGCAGGGGGAGCAGCCTCAGGTCCTCTGGCACATGCCAGGTGGGGGGTGCAGCCTCAGGTCCCCCAGCCTGGGCTGGATGGGGGGCTTGCTTTGAGGTCCCCCATCAAGCCCCGCTGGGCAGGGATGTGGCCTAAGGTCCCCCATCAATCCCCGCCAGGTGGGGAGCACGGCCTGAGGTCCCCCATCAAGCCCTGCTGGATGGGGGGTGTGGCCTGAGGTCCCCCAGCCCAACACTGGAGTGGGGGCATGGCCTGAGGTCTCCTGACCTGGGCTGGGGTGGGGGGCACACTTTGAGGTCCCCCGTCAAGCCCCGCCAGGCTGGGGGTGTGGCCTAAGGTCCCCCGTCAAGCCCCGCCGGGCGGGGGGCGAAGCCTCAGGACCCCTGCCCCAGTGCCACGCAGCCTCAGGTCCCTGCTGATCGTTCGTTACTGCTCATTGTGGGAACCCCGCCTCTGCTGTGGGCACAGCTATCTTGTTAGGGCGTGATGTCATTAGGGTTAATTTGCATATTACCTCTTTATTATATAAGACTAGAGGCCCCGTGCACGAAATTCGTGCACTTGGGGGGCAGGGGGTGGGAGTGTCCCTGAGCCCAGCCTGCACCCTCTCACAGTCTAGGAGCCCTCAGGGGATGTTCAACTGATGGCTTACCATCAGTTGGACATCCTTAGTGTTGCCACGGAGGCGGGAGAGGCTCCTGCCACCACTGCTGTGCTCACCAGCCATGAACCCGGATTCTGGTGCACTGACCACCAGTGGGCAGTTCCTGTGTTGAGTGTCTGCCCCCTGGTGGTCAGTGCACATTATAGCGATTGGTTGTTCTGCCGTTTGGTCGATTTGCATATTAGCCTTTTATTATATAGGATAGGCAGAAATTTCCATTGGATTTTCATTGGAGTTGCATTGATGAATTCAGAAAGAATTGACATCTTTTCCTATTGAATCTCTCTATGCAGGAACACGCTGTAGCTCTATTTATTCAAGTCTCTGTTATCCCCTTTGGTGCTGACGCCCATGAAGACTTTTTATATTTTGTGTTAGATTTCTTTCTAGGTAGTTGCAGTTTCTCATGCTATGGCCATAGGCCATATTTCCTTTATATTATTATCACTGGTTTCATGTCCTTGTGTTTTATAAACACTATAACTCTATGAATATTAACATTCTGACTTTGCTGAAATCAATACAAATATATGTAAAAAAAATAAAGTGTTGTGCCACATAGTATATATATCTGGGTACTGGGCTGGCAGGCAGAAACCAAAGGACATGTTTTGTGCATTAACCCAAAGTATTAACGGCACATAAAGATTTTTTTACTTTAACTGCAGATAATTTAAACCGATTTTAGTGAGATAACCAGAGATGAATTATGGCTAGAATGTAAAATTTGCAGGTATATGTGTGTTTTAAGTACTGGGCACACTGCCCAGGTTTCTCAGAGGTTCCTAGTCAGCCTGTGCGCTGGAGTCCTTTGGGTTAAATGCCTGAGATGCCCTGGGAGTAAGTAGCAGCAGAGATGTACACATGTAACAGTCGAATCTCATTCTCCCCTTGCTTTTCCTCTCCTCTGGTTGCTCATTGGACTCTTCTGGAAGATTCCTTGATGCTTCTAGTACACCTTTGTCTGATTCGGGCCCAGTGACCCTGAAAGACTAACTGCCACCACGGTTCTCTAATCCTCTCCTTCTGCGCTCTGTCCCCTGACTAATCTGCCTCGAGCATCATCTTCATTAAACCACATCGCCGAGATTCCCTGATCCACACCTTTCCTTGCATTTTCCCTCCAGGAGTCCGCATGTCCTCCTCTCACCCCTCCACTGACTAAAAGCCTCGATAAATCCCCTTGTCCATCTAGTTCACATCTTTGAGTGAAATCTTGCTTGGCTGGTGTGACACTCCACTGGTCCCTTCCGTGAAATCGCTGCTTTATCTCACCGTTGGCATGTTTTTTACGTGTTATTTAACCTGAATGTCTTAGGTTTCAAAAACAGAGAAATCAGCCCTAGCTGGTTTGGCTCAGTGGATAGAGCGTCAGCCTCCAGACTGAAAGGTCCCAGGTTCGATTCAGGTCAAGGGCACATGCCTGGGTTGTGGGCTTGATCCCCAGTAGAGGACATGCAGGAGGCAGCCGATCAATGATTCTCTCTCATCATTGATGTTTCTATCTCTATTTCCCGCTCCCTTGCTCTCTGAAATCAATAAAGATATATTTTAAAAAAACAAACAAACAACAAAAAACACTCAGAGAAATCAACCATTTAGTTACATTTACATTAAACCCAAATTTCTGAGGTTGAAATAAAGAAACATACTCAGATTTTGATTTATTGGCACCTGCATTTGTCTAGATGTATCTCTAGCCGTTCATTCAATCTGTCGACAAATATGTATTGTATGCCTACCATGTACCAGGCACTCTGATAGTCATTTGACATTTGTATCAATTCAAACTAAGCTAAGCTAAGCAATGGTAACAAATGGCCCCCTAATCGTGGTGGTTTATATGCATAAAGGTTTATTTTTTGCACATGTTACATGTCCATCCCCACTCAGCTTTAACTCTGCTCCAAATCTTCGTTTCAGGACTCAGGTTAAAGTAGCTGCCCTACCTGGGATATGCTGGTCACATGGCAAAGGGAAAGAGCAAGGAGAAATCCACGTCAAAACTCTTAAAGCATCTACTTCGAAGTGGCACATGTCAATTGCACTCATATTTTATTTGCCAAAGCAAGACACACAACTAACCTTGAGATCAGTGGGACTGGACATAGAATACTCCAGCAGTGAGGGGCCCTTTAGTGAAAGGCATTGAAGATTTTTAACAAATAATAGAATGAACCACAGCAATAAAGTGCTGAGAAAGACAGATGTAGTACTGATCTCACAGAGATTACAAACTAGCAGGAAATAAGGACGTTAACCAAATAATAGCACAACTGTGACAAATGCTGCAAAGGAGAAAGGGAGGATGTTAAGAAAACCTAAAATGGGAAAACCAACATAATCTGGGTAATTGAAAAGACCCTCTTTCTACCACCACCAAGAGATATTTCAGAGTTAATAGAAGTTAACTAGGTAAGAGAGAGGGTTGCCTCTTGGGCAGATGCTTCCGGTAACTTGAGGTCATTCAAAACTCTTCAATATACTAATTTGATCAGGATGATCAGAATTAGTATTCTTCTGTTTTGCAGATTTTCTGCATCTTAATTGAATAAAATAATTTTCTCAAAGTCTCAGTGTTCCACATTTCCTTATTAATAGGTTTTCCCCATATAACAAGTCAGAGATAACTTTAATGCATTACTGTGTTGACATTTTTATTGGTTTTGAGGGACCCTAAGTGACAACTTCTAATTAGACTGAGATATACCTTTCTCCAAAGCAGCATGTAAGTCTTGATATTTATACCACCTATATATTTGCACAATATGTGTAATTTGTGTTATTGTTTTTTGGTAGTAATTATAGAGCAAGAGAATGGTTTAATCATCTGGATGGGAATGTACCCTATCTCTAACATGTAATTATTAGACCATTTCCACATTCATAAGATAATATTACTCTCAATTATTTACTGGGAAATAAATGAGGAAACTAATAATGATGCTGGGGTCTTCGTCTTGCTTTCCAAATGGATGCCTCAGAAGAGAGCCTTTGTAATTTCGTCTCCATACCATATGTCTCTGTTGACATTAAAGTGCTTAGTTCCAAATGAGTTGGCTTCATTCAAGCATCTTAATTCAAGAGTGGATGATTAGATCTTAAGCTAAAAACCTATTAGGATGTAAGCACTTGTGTTTTTGAAAGGTATTAAGGGAACATCATAGTATGGTTGTAGCTAAATCCTCCCTATCTGGCAGTGGGTTGGCAAAATTCTCATTTGATCTTCAAACGCTACTGACTAGCTTCATGTCAAAGTTAAGCACAGAATGAGAAATCTGCCAAGTGTTTGTTATATAATACACAGACTGGATGGTGTCTGCTTTTATCCTTTTCTTGTAGTACTTTCCAAGATCCTGTCTCTGAGCAGAGATAGAGAGGACCATGTACCCTTTTCATGGGGAAAAAAAAAAACACAAAAACCAACACACCTTGAACTAGATTCCAAACTCAGAGCAGGGAGCCACCTTAACAGGACATCTCAAGTGAATGCCACCATGGTGGGATTATGCACCCGGGTTTCTTTCTTTTTAAAAAAATTATTTTTTTAATTTTTCAATTAGATTTGAGGTATAATATAGTTTCAGGTGCACAACCCAGTGATTGGACATTTATATAACTTACAAAGTGATCATCCCGATAAATCTCATACCTTCTAACACCATACATAGTTATTATAATATTATTGACTGTGTTTCCTATGCTGTACTTTACATCCCCATGACTATTCTGTACCTGCTAATTTGTACTTTTAAAAAATTCTTATTGTTGAAAGTATTACATATGTCCCCTCTATCCCCCACTGTCCTCTCCCAGCCCAGGCCCCCCACCCTTTTATTGTCTGTGTCCATTGGTTATGCTTATATGCATACAAGTTATTTGGTTGATCTCTTACCCACCCACCCCCACCCACCCATCCTCCCCTGCCTTCCCTCTGAGGTTTGATGGTCTGTTCGATGCTTCTATATATTTGGGTCTCTTTTTGTTCATCAGTTTATGTTGCTCATTATATTTCACAAATGAGTGAGGTCATGTGATACTTATCTTTCTCTGACTGGCTTATTTCGCTTAGCATAATGCTCTCCAGGTCCATCCAACACATGAGGTCTCTTCACCAGCACTGTGCTACACAGCAATCATCGTGAGTAGAAAAAGATGAATCACGCTGCAAATACGTTTAATCCCTTTGAGAAAGCACATATTGATCTAAATGAAACCCAAAATATGATTGTTCCTGCTTTTATTTAACCACATGTGTGGTCCAAACTAATAGGATTCTCCCTCTTTCTGAGTTAATTTGCTTTGTCCCTGTGTAATCCTATCATCAGCAGGGCACAGTGATCTTTATACAGGGAATGGGAAAATCATTTGATAACCATCTGCCTAATGTTTTGGCAGAAATTTGTTTAGCTTACAGAGCTACTACCAGACTGGGACTCCTCATCAGGAGTTGACATTTCTCCTGGGGAACGGGGCAGTATAAACTCCCAGGACTGAGATTCCCTAAGAATGTTCTGACAAATGACCTAGGGAGCTCCTGACAGTATCACTGCTGAAGAAAGACAACATGAATTTATCATTTTCTAACTTCAAAGACACAGGCTAGTTTCTCCCACCTCCCCTCTCTCCTTCTTTCTTCCCTTTCTTTCTTCTTTTACTTTTTTTTTACATAAAAGATATGGATACATTGAACCAGTAAAGGTGGGCTTTTATGAAAACTGCTTGGGGAATATTAATAGCTCATACTTCTAATTCCATAATCCCTCAGTGTTTTCCCTTTGGTTCACATCAACTATTGACAACTCCTTTATTGCTCATTAGAAACACAAATGAATAGAAAAGAAATGCTTATAAAAACAGGAATGTAAATTGCTGCAGAAAAACGTCAGATATATATCAAAGTACTTACTATTGACTTAACCATGAAAAATAAGAGCAGACCTCTGAGATTAGCTTGTATTGATAATACCTCTTAACTGTATCCTCTCCCACCCCCAAGGAGCTTTGAGTACCACAACAACATTATCTGGTCCAGACATGCAAATTAAAACAGGACTATAGGTTCAGAACTTGAAAGAAATGAGTCTATGCTTAAAAAAAATTAGGCTTCATGAATGTAAACATTTTCATGAAAATTTAAATTAAAGCATGAGAACTAAGACCATGATGGGAGTGGGGTGGGTATTTGAAGCTGCCCTACTAGAGAAATGTCCCCACAAGGATGAGTTCTCTCATACTTTAACTTAAATGAAAAATTAAAAAAATCTGAGTCGCTGGAAGTTAATCAACTTACTAGTATGCAAACTCTGATATAATACTTACTAGTATGTGACAATTGGATGTTTGAACTCTGGCTTTATATTGAACGATATTAGCAACCTTCTATCAGTTTATTTTAGGCCTGAAATGGTATTGTGGTTCTATTTTTTTAAAGTGCTTATCTTTTAGAGATACATACTGAACAAGTCCTAATGTTTTAGAGACACATTCTAAAATACTGTGAAAAAAATAATAATTCATCTTTGATTTGCTTCATAATGACTTTGGGAGGAGGAGTGTACGGGGATATTAAATAAAATAACATTGACCAAGTGTTGATCAATGTTGAAGCGGAGTAATGGGCACATTAAAGGTTCAGTATACTATTCTATTTTGTATATGTTAAAAAGGCTTCATAATAGCTTGGCCAGTGTGGCTCAGTAGTTGAGAGTTGACCCATGAACGAAGAGGTCACTGGTTCAATTCCCAGTCAAGGGCACATTGCCTGGGTTGCAAGCTCAATCCCGAGCAAGGGGTGTGCAGGAAGCAGCTATTCAATGACATTTCTCTAACCAATGTTTCTGTCCCTCTATCCCTCTCCCTTCCTCTTTCTCTAAAAAATGCTTCATAATAAAATTTAAAATAGCCGAAACCGGTTTGGTTCAGTGAATAGAGCGTCAGCCTGCTGACTGAAAGGTCCCAGGTTTGATTCCGGTCAAGGGCATGTGCCTAGGTTGCGGCAGCTGATCGATGTTTCTGACTCTCGATCTCTCTCCTTTCTCTCTGTAAAAAAATCAATAAAAAATATTAAAAAAAATTTTAAATAAAAAGATAAAGTATATTAGATATACAATGATGTAACAAAGAATAATCTGGTCAACACTTACCTCCCCACTTTCCAACTGAAGAATTAAAACATAGAAATGTGGTTGAAAAAGTTATAAAGCAATTCTTTTACTTCAATAACTTGGCTACATGTGTGATGTCCCATTGGGAGGGCAGTGGACTCATTCATTAAAGTTGGTAACACCTAAATGTTTACCCCAGCTAGCTAGAATAGATCTGGATTCAGGCTTCACTGAGCTAAGTCACGCCTGAGAATCAAAAACACCTAGATTGAAATGCCTGCTCTAATTACAATTGTGTGACCTTCGGTAAAGTTCCAAATCCCTCTGAGTTCCATTACCTCATGTATGAAAAATATGTTTAGAAATCCCAACCTTGAAGGAGTACAGGCAGTGTCTGTAAATCACATAGTTGGCACTGGGAAAATAGTAGCTATTTTATTTGATATTTTTAAAAGAAGACATGTGGACATTTCCCAACTAAAACGTATGAGCATCTCTGAATAAGCAATGAATAAATACTTTATGGCTGGATGAAAAAACAAAGTCCAATTTGCTGCTTATCAAAGGAAAGAGATTATCACCTGGAAAGAGTTTTAGTAGCATCTAGGATTGGGGAGGACACGGTTAGGATATTGATAAGTTTGGAGGGGGGTCTGATTTAAGGTAGGTCTTTAAATGTAGCATAAGGGGGCACATAATTGAGCAAAATGTATGATATTATAATTAAAGATTGGTGGACACAGAGTTGAGAGGATTTCAAAAGGAGTCTTGAAGCCCTAACTAGTTTGGCTCAGTTGATATAGCACCGGCGCCCTCGGACTGAAGGATCCTGGGTTTGATTCCGGTCAAGGGCATGTACGTGGGTTGCAGGGTCGATACCCTGCCCCAGTCAGGGCATGTACAGGAGACAACCAATCGATGTGTCTCTCTCACATTAATGTTTCTCTCTCTCTCTGTCTCTTTCTCACCCTTCCGCTCTCTCTAAAACAGTCAGTGGAAAAATATCCTCAGGTGAGTATTAACCCCCCAAAAAATAAAAAATGGAGTTTTGAAGAGTAAATTATTTTTTGAAGCTATATGACATCCTGCAACTTTGGCTTCCTGGGCAAGAGTTTCCTGGAAAAATAAAGTTAGGTTAATGTACTCGAATAGTAAAGTTGTGTTAATGTAAACAGTAAGCCAAAGGGATAGAGATGTTTTTGTTCTCATTCATATATGAGCTTTACACAATATTTTTGTTGCTTGTATTTTTATTTTTAGGTCCAAACATGCATGAGGATTATATGATACGAGTGCATTTTAACTAAATTAACTCTCTTTATGGTCACACTTGCATCTCCAACATTCTTTATTGCTTTTTGTCACCTCATTTGAAGGTTTCATACTGTCCTTAGGATATTATTGTAGCTTTATGCCAGTGATCCTCAATTTTGCCTGCACATTAGAAACACTTGGGGAGATTTTGAAAGTCCCAAAGCCCAGGTCCCCCCTCAAGCCAATTCAATGAGAATGTCTGGAGTGGGGCCTGGATATCAGTAAGTTTAAACTCTCCCAGTCATTCCAATGTGCATCCAAGGTTAACAACAACTGCTTGATGCCTAGCTGGAGAAATACAACCTTGACTGGGGAATTATAAGAGCCTCGCTAGATCCTGACACTAACTACTAACTGATGAAAGTTGGAGGAGCTTTCTAATGCCATTAAACTTTAGTATAGCCCTAGCTGGTTTGGCTCAATGGATAGAGCCTCGGCCTGCGGACCAAAGGGTCCTGGGTTTGATTCTGGTCAAGGGCATGTACTTGGTTGCAGGCTCCTCCCTGGCTGGGGCCCTGGTGGGGGCTCATGCTGGAGGCAACCAATCAATGTGTTTCTCTCACATCAGTGTTTCTCTCTGTCTTTCTCTCTTCCACTCTCCCTAAAAATCAATGGAAAAATATCTTTGAGTGAGGATTAAAAAATAATAATAATAAATTTTAGCATAAATAATAATGACAGGGGTTATGTACACACATCCTGACCTCAACAGTCTGGATTCATATCAAATCACATTTCTCAGGTACTTAAAGTTTTATGACAACCTTCATCTTCGATTACCCACTCCAGCAACTTCCTTTTCTTCACTATCTTATCATAGTGCGATTCTTTTATTCATTCCTCTCTGGGAACCACTCCATTTCCTGGATTTGCACATGTACCCTGTCATCCCAGGACCTCCTCCCCCAACACACACAGGCTCATATAAGACTTCTGCAGGTGTAGCTGAGTTTGCTGGATGCTGGGTAGATAGAAGTTTTAGATTGCAGAAACATAAAAAGATTAGTGTAGAATATTAGAAATCAGAAAATCCATGGCCTGAGAAAGTCCTTTGGCCACTTTGCATGCTGATAATTACCCCTCCATCTACCTTTTTTCTGCCATTCTCTTTCTTCTTTGCCCCTCTCTCAAGAAAAAATTAATTTTTCTACCACTGTCTTATGCACAGCACCCTAGTTTCTTGCTTCATCCCCATCATCAGCTTTGTAATCCCTTTGCATATCCAAAGACTCATTAATTCCTCTGATAGACAAGCATCTATTCCAGGTAGCACCTTCTCCATCCCCACTAGATTCTTTAAGCAAGGAAAAGAAAGTACTAGAGAAATGTTGCTACCATTCTCATGGGAATTATGGCAGTCCTTTCCTAACCTCTTAGAACAGTGGTTCTCAACCTTTTTAATGCCTCGACCCTTTAATACAGTTCCTCATGTTGTGGTGGACCCCAATTTCATTGTTACAAATTGAACATAATTAAAGCATAGTTATTAATCAGAAAAACAATATGTAATTATACATGTGTTTTCCAATGGTCTTAGGCGACCCCTGTGAAAGGGTCATTTGACCCCCAAAGGGGTCTCGACCCACAGTTGAGAACTGCTGTCTTAAAATATATAAATAGTCAATCAGTTTAGATTTTAAATAAAAACGTTTTCCCTACTACAATAATTTAATTTCTTAATTCTTCTAGTAATTATGCCTATGGTAGTAGTTGCTAGGAGATGTGTAAGCAAAATGAATAACATATCTTCTAAGAAGAATCAGTTTAGTTGGGGACATAAGATAGATTAATAAGCCATAGATATGATATAATACAAGAGACTAGTTGTATGTTCAATGAACTCAGCTTCCAAGAATTTACTAGTATTTCAGTTGATTGAAATTCACCTTTCTGAGATCCATATTCTTTATTATTATTATTACTATTACTAGAGGCCCGGTGCATGAAATTCATGCACTTGGTGGGGGGGGGGGGGGATCCCTCAGCCCGGCCTGTGCCTCTCACAGTCCGGGAGCCCTCAGGGGATGTCTGCCTGCCGGCTTAGGCCCGATCCCCATGGGGAGTGGGCGTAAGCCGACAGTCGGACATCCTTAGCTCCCGCCACTGCCGCTGCACTAGTCAGCCGTGAGCCCAGCTTTTGGCTGAGCGGTGCTCCCCCTATAGGAGCACACTGACCACTGGAGGCAGCTCCTGTGTTGAGCGTCTGCCCCCTGGTGGTCATTGCACATCATAGTGACCAGTCATTCTGCCATTCAGTCAATTTGCATATTAGCCTTTTATTATATAGGATTATTTGCAAAGGATCAGGCTTTTCTCAGTCCTATTTTTAGTGACATGTATGGTCAAACCACAAGTTACATACATTTTTTTATTCATGGTCAAGTTTTCTCTGACTTCACTGGTCAGAAGGCCAGATGAGTATGGCTTTAAAAATAGAGAACTTCTATTTCCAAGGTAGGTACCTGGGTCAACCTTCCTTCTATAGACAATAGCTTGTCTAAATTATATGAAAACCATCATCATAAAGCCATCAATGAACTCCAAAGAAAGAAAATAATTTGAGTGTAATAACTGAAGTCATTTGTTGAACCAGATGAACTCCTCTTTTCGCAACTTCAAGGTACAGGGGATGGGAGGCAAATCCCAGGGCCCACCAAGATAGAGACTCCACAACCTGCATCCCAAAGGGCAATACCTTCAGACTAAAAAATGAACTAGAAACAACCCTGCCACTTCCCACCCTCAATCAGAAGACTGCTGAGAAAATGTATGGTTGTTTTTTGTTTTTGTTTTTTTACCTTGATGCTGAGAGAAGGTGAGAAAATGAAAAGAAATCACTTCTGAGAACTTGGAACTGCAGCTCATCTCAGGTTAACGGCCTGAATTCACACTCCCTGGATGGTCTGAGAAACCTCAAACCAAGAATTTAATTGAAAGTGACCCCAGACTAGTCATGCCACAAAGTGCATAGTAGAAACAATGTAGATCCTCTCTGAAGAATACATCTTCATTTTAAGCCCTCAACATTCTCAGATCATAATAAAAAGTAACTAAATGCACAGTGAAATAAAGCACCATGAGCAAGAACAAACAAACAAAATCCACATACACAGAACAAACACCAACTCATAAAGACTTCAGATCATGGAAGTTTCAGACACAGACTATAAAACACTCTAATATCCTTAAAGAAATAAATGACAAACTTTCAAGAAACAATGACCTATAATATGTGAAGCAGATTTTAAAAGAACTAAGTTGAACTTCTAGAAATGAAATATAAAAAATTTTTCAAACTCAATGAAATAAGGAATTACTGTTGGTTTAGGTGTGATAATAGTGAGATGGTTCTCCAACAAAATATTAAATATTCTTATCAGAAATGAGTACCAAGGTATATTCAGATCAAATGTAATTTCAGATGAAATCAGACGATATCTGAGATTTGCTTTAAAATGCTGTAAGAAAATTTTGTTTGAAGTTTCTATTTTGAGAAAAATTAGATTGTTGGAATGTTGATAATTATTGAAACTGAGTAATGGACTTGTGGAATTTTTCATACTATTTCCTTTTCTCTTGGGTATGTCTGAAAAATGACATAATGACAAGTATGGTTGTTTAAGAGATAGGGAGTCCATTTACTTAACTATGTGGGCCCATTCAACTTATTTTTTAGAGTATAATTTTAAAAATGTCTGATTATCATAAGTAATTTCAAGTCATGTTACTGTAAGTATGATATACATTTTCACAGGCTGATAAAACTATAAATATGCAAGGCTGGTTTAATGCTTGAAAATTAGTGTACACAGTGACAGATTAAAAGAGAAAAATCATGTCAATAGGTAACAAAAAAGTATTTGCTAAAATTGAATATTTCATGGAATAAATTCTAAAATAGATAAAAACTTCTAGTGGAAATGGGCAATAGAAGGAAACTTCTTTAACCTGATAAAAGATATCTACAAAAACTTACAGTAAATATCATATGTAATAATATATTAAGCTATTAAGAGCATTTCCTTTAAGATCAGGAACAAAACAAGAATATTTGCTGTCAGCCCTTTAATTCAAACTTGCACTGCAGATCCTGACCAGAACAATAAAACAAGGAAAGAAAACAGAAAAGAACAGAAATTACCAAAACTGTGACAATTGACAGATGTTATATATAATTCTAAACATAAAAAAAAATCCAAAATAGCCCTGGCCGGTTTGGCTCAGTGGATAGAGCGTCGGCCTGCGGACTCAAGGGTCCCAGCTTCGATTCCGGTCAAGGGCATGTACCTTGGTTGCGGGCACATCCCCAGTAGGGGGTGTGCAGGAGGCAGCCGATCGATGTTTCTAACTCTCTATCCCTTTCCCTTTCTCTCTGTAAAAAATCAATAAAATATATATATATTTAAAATCCAAAATATATACAGGTTAATTATTAGAACTGATGAGAGAGTTTGGCAAGGCTCCCAGATAAAAGCCAATATAGAATAATTAACAACATTTCTAAATATCAGCCACGAATAGTTGAGAGGAAAAAAATCACTAGACAATGAACAAACTACAGCTACACACAGCAACATGGATGAAGCTCACAGACATGGTTTTGAATATAAGAAGCAAGCCACAAAGAAATACATACTGCATTGTTACATTTATATAAAATTCAAAAACAAGCACAATTAAACAATTTATGGCTGAGGAATGCACACATAGGTGGTAAAGCAACAAAGAAAAACAAGGGAATGATTATCACAATAGTGAAGATATTGATTCTCGCTGGGAGAAGACAGAGAGAGCACAGTAAGTGCTCACACGATTCCAGCAATGTTCTCTTTATAGTGAGGTTGAGCTTATTTCCATGTTTTAATTATCAATAATGTAGTTATTTTTTTTACTCTCCTGCCATACTTCACAATTTTTAAAAAGTTGAAGAGTAAGTGAGGATAAGGACAAAATTCAGTAAATGTAAAATGTTTGCATAAGGAAATGATAGCTATAATATCATCTGAGTTTTTGGTGTGCTTTTTTTGGTTACACTTCTGAGTTTTCCAACTTCTGATCATAAAAACATCTTGCTCTTGGGCATGAGGTTGATAGTACTACATAGATCATTCACTCTTATCTGGTCAGAGCTTCCACAATTACCATTATGCTTATAACTTCCAAAACTCGATTTCCATGGCTTCCTGTCACCCATTTGTCAATTTCTTCTAAACACTGCCTTCTAGACAGAGCCTCTTGAATGACCTGCTGTCACTTAAAACTATAGGTCTGGTTTGATTCATGTGTGGAGTTTGTGAATACTCTTCTTAACATTCTCTCCCTCGGTAAGTTCATTCATTGCCTTGTTTTTTAAACCCATCTGTATGCTGCATCTCCCAAACATCTTATACCAACTCTAAGCCTCTCTTGTGAGTTCCAGCTTCACATATCCATCCGCCTACTTGATATCTCAATTTGGCTCTTTCAGTGGCAGCTCAAACCAGCACGTTGACTATGCAGTTTTGCATCATCAGGGGCATGAAATGTATAAGCGTACTTAGAAAATAACCAACAGTTCTGTATTGCTGGTCTCAGTGTGGGAGGATGGACAGAAATGTAGAACATGTGACTAGAAAAATAGTTTGGGACATATACTAAAGGACCTTACATGTTGTGCTTGAAGTTTGGACTTTGTGGACAATGGAAAGTCACAGAGGAATTTTTATTTTTTCATTTATTAGTAAATATTAAGTAATTATCTACCATGTACTAGACATTGTGCTCAGCACTGGGGAAACATCCATGAACAAGACAGAGTCTGGAGAAGAGAGGTTACTAAGAGTATTGGGAGGTAGAATGAATGCATTAAAATTGGTGTCACGTTAGGACAAAATGGGATGGAGAGTTGTGGCTAGAGAAAGGGACTGAGGATGACACCAAATTTTTCTTCTGGCTCTGGAGACTGGGAGGATGGCGATGCCTTTGCCTGAGGGACGTGATGAAGGAGGGGAAGGTGGATGGGTGGGAGGCACCCGAGTTCAGCTTGGACAGTGAGCCTGAGATGCCTGTGGGGCTTTCAGTAAGGAGGCTGAGTAGCTCATTGGAAACGGGGGATTGTGTTTTAGGAGAGACGCTCAAGATGAAGCCCTTGGTGTGGGACGCTATCTGAGGAAATAATAGTTGAGCGTGGTGGGCGGAGGCAGGTGGCACGATATTGCCAAGAGGGAGCAAGAAAGTGACCATTCATATTACATTAAAAACACAATTGGCATTGGAAAGTCAGTGAGCCCTAGCAGTGCCTTAACTAGCTCCTAGCTATGTAGCCCTAATCTCCTTTGCCCAAAGTTTTGTGAGTCTCCCTCCTACTGTCCCCTTATTTATTCCGGGAAGGAGAAAGCCAACTTATATAGGAAAATCTTGGGATGGTAGGTTTAGAGATGTATGAAAAGTTTGCCTGTGCTTGACATTGACCTAGTCACAGCCATGCCCAGGGTTAAAGCACTGTGTACAGCAGTTCCTGCCAGATTGCAAACACTATACCTGATAAAAGTAACCTATGTTCATTTATAAACATTACTAATACCATTATTACTAATAGAAATCGTAGCTCATGGTTAATTATGGTTGGATTGTGTCCCCCCCCCAAAAAAAAAATGTTGGATTTATAACCCCTAGTACCTCACAATGGAACCTTATTTGAGGATAGGGTCTTTATAGAGATAAGTTAACATGAGGTGATTGGGGTAGGCCCCATCCCAATATGACCAGTGTCCTTTTAAAAAGGGAAATTTGGACACAGTGACAGATATGCGCACAGGGAGATGCCATGTGAAAATGATGGCAGAGATTGGGGTGACTCATCTACAGACCAAGGAATGTCAAAGTTTACCCACAAACGACCAGTAGCTTGAGGAGAGTCATGGGGTAGATTTCCCCCTACAGCCCTCAGAAAGAGCCAGCCCTGCTGTCACCTTCCAGCCTCCAGAACTGTGGGGCGATAAATTTCTGTTGTTGGAGCCATCTAGTTTGTGGGACTTCGTTATAGTAACCCTACCAAACTAATGCATGGTTGTGTATTACTTGACATTTTACCAAATGAATTTTTTGCTCATTCTCATTTAATCCTCACAACCTCCTGTGTGCAAGGCATTATCAGTGATCCCTTTTTTGGGGGATAAGAAACTAAAACTATCAGAGATCTAGGTTTCTGTGTGATAAGACACAGGACACAGGAATTTTCATAAAGAGAAAGTCAGGACATTTCACCCATGTGCACAGCGTTGCATAAATGGTGTAGTAGAATATGTTGGTTTAGCTGATAGCATTCAGCCAAGGGCAGTCTCCTGGGTTCGAATCCCAACTCTGGCGGTTCAGGCTGTGTGTTTCTAAGTTTCTTAACAAACTCTGTACCTTAGTATGATGGAGAAAATAACAATACCTAAGGCTCTCATGAGGATTAAATGAGTGAATTCCTGGGAAATGTTTAGCACAGTGCCTGCTGCATTAATGTGTGCTCAACAAGTAGTAACTATTTTTAAATAATTTTTCATGGGAAATTATAGGAAGTTAAGAAGCCCTTTACAAATTATGAGGGTCATACAATCATAGTTGCCTCTCGTGAATGTACTGTGCAAAAGGTCTGTACTAAATGCTTTGTGTGTGTGGTTTCTAGGTGTCTGGAGTTGGGGATGCATGACAACTGCTATCTATTCCACAGACAAACATGGTTTTGCGGTAATTCTGCTCCAGGGTCCATTCAGTTGTCACTGGGGAGGTCCTTTGCCCATCTTAACCCCTCAAGAAGTTCTTTGTGATGGTAATAAGGATTCAGGCCATCTTGTTAGATGTGATCCAGCTTTAAAAAAAAGGAAAGAACTGGGGGTTATATGCAATTGAGAATTAATCAGTTAAAAGGTCAGAAAGTAAAGCATGGGTTCCTGACATAGATGGATCCCACATGCTTTGAACTTTGAAATCACTGCATAAGTTTTCACTACGAGCAAATTCTCCATAAAGGCATTTCACCACACAAATAATGAGTAAAAGAACACAGTCACCATCCTGATTTTTTAAATGCAATTAAAATTGGTGCAGACCCACAAGCCTTGCCAAACCCTGCTTTAAATAACAGTTTAGAGAACCACAAACTTCAATTCCTTTTGGCAATGTCTTCGTTTTCTGTGAGGCACTATAGGTTATTAAATGTCATACCTATTTATCTTGCTAATGAATAGTTTATTCTACTTCAGTTAGACTGGTCCCCCCCCCTCTTTCCCTCCAGCTCACTCAAATAATTGATGATAATTAAGGGAAAGCTATCAGCAGGGGACCATGCTTTTCATCTAAGATATCTTTACAGTTCTAAGGTTACCTGTAGAAATCTGGCTTCATCTTGTAAACTTAATATCTACCTTTCATATCAGTACTGGCTATCATAATGATGATAGTAAGAATAATTGCAGTTATATGTTCTATGCAACACCTTTCAAAACATTGTGAATATTTTACGTTGTTCTTTTACTATCCTATCTAATAAAGAGGAAATATGCAAATTGACCATCACACCATCACAAAGATGCAGCGCCCAGTCCCCTCAACCCCACAGGAGTTCCACAGTCCTTTCAGCCCAGCGGGGGGAGGAGGGGCGGCAGGTGCACAGTGCGGCCAGACCCGCCCTCAGCCTCCCAGCTGCCTAAGGCCAGCCCAAGACACAGGCAAGCCTCGGATGTTGGCTGCCCAGCCGTCTAGGGCCGGCCCGAGGTGCAGGCAAACCTCGGATGTCGGCTACCCAGCCGTTCAGGGCCACCTGAGGCTCAGGTAACCAGGCCTGGCGGAGGCTTTCACTGCCGGCAGTGGCAGCAGCAGAGGTGTGATAGGTGCGTCATCTTCCCCTGATCACCAGGTCGCCTCCTGCCCCTGAGGGCTCCTGGACTGTGAGAGGGGGCAGGCTGGGCTGAGGGACGCCCCCTCCAGTGCATGAATTTTCATGCACTGGGCCTCTCATCTTTGTATAATAGACAAGGAGCAGATTTATTATTCTTTCTAAAGTCAATGAGGCAAAGGTGGTCAAATGAATGTGCCCAGGTTATAAACTTCATTATGAACAAAGCAGAACAAAACATGAACAGGTGATGTAGTGTTCATTCCATCAAGCTATCCAGTGCCTGGTTCCTCTCTCTCAGGTGACAGAAGAACTGAGCCCAGGAGATGCTAATAGTATTTTCACATATGTCTAGCTTCCACACTGCTGAGGTCTGATCAGTTGAATAGCAGTCCCTTCCTGATCTGTGATGTGCTTATTTATCTCATAGCTCGGCTTTGATCAAGAGAGTTGATGGCCCCAGTGATTACTGACACTCACAGAGGCGGTCAGAATTGGACACAGACCCTGTGTAATCCAACAGAAGTGTACTTGTGAAATGTATTTCAGGAAAGGCAAGGTTAAACTCATTAATAAAAAAAAAAACACCTCAATATAAGAAAAAGGGCCAATTAAAGAGCTCTTAAATATTTAGCAGCTCTAAAGAAAGACCAGGTTCTGGAGTTTGATCCACACCCAAGCCAATTCCGTGTTTTAACCTCGTCAGCCAATGCTCTGTACTAGGCACTAATGTCAAGTGTGTGGGAGACAGAAAAAATAGTGCACTCCTTGGCTGTCATCTATAGTCATGGCTCTCCTCCAGCCCTACCCCAACTCGGGCCAGGTACCTCACACATGTGAGACCTTAGTCACTTTAAGAGCAAACTCATCATCATCACTTTAAGACAAAGAGAAGGCCCAGCTGCTGAGCCCAGTGCCTTGATCATTCTGTACAGAAAAGGATTTGAGGAGTGATCTGGCTCCTTTATGTCTCTCAATCACCCCCCCCCCCAACATGTTCCAGTGCCCACACTTACCTCCTGACTAAATTGGCTCCAATATTGGCTCCTTTACGGCAGAGGGACAACAGGACAGCCTGAAACTGGGCGACTGCCTCTGCTTTGGGGGCCTTCTTGATTTGTATGCTGCATTTGTCTCTCTACTTATCCTCACCATGTGTCCCAGTCACATCCTATCTCTGGGATTGGAACCACCTGTCCAGCCCCCGAGGCATCCTTCCCTCTGGCATCTAACTAGCCACTTATCGTTATAACCAGCGCCCAGTTGGGAAGCCACAGGCCACCTCTGGGCTCATGCCTGCTCTTCTGGCACCTCCTCATCCTGGCCTGGAGCTCAGAGCAGCCGACTCCCATATCTCCTTTGACCAAAATATGCCTAATAATTACTAATGACTTCAGACTAGGCACTTTTTAAAATGCATTACATGTTTATTTAATCCTCCCAATAACCATATACATTTGACATTATCATCCCATTGTTATAAAGGGAACTTAAGTACAGGGAGATTCAAGTATTTGTCTAAGGCTATCAGCCCCAGATCCCCCAGCAGCCCATGCTTAAACTTCTTTAAGAAAGGTAGCTCCACAGTGATTGGCTAGAACCCTCACGGCCATAAATCCAAAGCGCTAACTGGTCCCCATCCTGCCAACAGTTCTCTTTCTTAAGACCTCAGCCTCCTAATGTGATGGGGAGAAAAATGTAGTCCTGGGGCATGTCCTCGCTTTCCACTATTAGTCCAGCCCTCTCTCCACCCCCTGCTTCCTCTGGGGGTCCCGTTGCCACCACTTTTCGTACATGCGGAGCCCTAATGCTCTGCCGCCCCAGGCCTTCAGCTGTTCTCGGGGCTCTGAGTTATTATTGCACATTATCATTAATGGATCAGCCCCCCCCCCCACACCCCAATAAGGTTTCCAAATAGAGGCCTGGCCTGCCAGATCATAAAGGTTAGGCCCACGTATTCCAGAGGGCTGTGTCAGATGAGGAATTCTATTAGGAGGCGTTGCATCTGGAGTTTTCTAATGGTGCCTTCAGGCAAAAAAATTAAAATTAAGCCAACCAAAACCCCCTCGGCCCATCCCACCACCCCCTCACCACCACCACCATTCCACATTCCCCACAGCAAGACTTCTGACTTGGTTAAATACAATTCATTAATACGCATGGGGAAAATCACCTCAAGGAGTTCACTCCTGAAAATGTAAACTGTTAAACATTTTGTGGTTACAGGCATTCTGAAAATAATCCATGTTCTCTATTGTTTTGTGATTTCTCATAATCAAAGATTTTCTATACAGGCAGGAAGCGTTTCAGAGGTGGTAAACCTAAGGCCATTTAGCTTTCAGTGTGTTTCTTTATGATAAAGGTGACGTGCTTGAAGGTTTGAAATCTGGAGCTCCCATTTACTTGGGCTTCCTCTACTTCCCCCTACTTTTGTCCCCCCCTAAAAATTTTCAGGAATGTATACAAGCAATTCTTGGTTTCCTTACATGTACAAAAAAAGATTTGTCCAGCTGTTCTCCCCTCCTTTCCTGCTTCCTTCTCTCTCTCTTCCTCCTGCTCTTTCTTCTGCCTCTCCTCCTCTTCCCTTCCTCCCTCCCCCACCTCTCTCTCTCTCTCTCTCTCCCTCTCTCCCTCCCCTTCCCTCCCTCCCTCCCTCCCTCCCTCTCTCTCTCTTATACACACACACCACGCACATACGCACGCATACACACTGTCCACTGGTATGGGAATGAGGTTCTAGAAAGAACCCACAAAATGAATAGTTTTAAGGTCCCTTATATCCTCAAAGCTGGCTGGTCCAGGACTAGAGATGGGACTCTGGGAGGAGGGGACAGGGAGCCCACTTTGCAGGGCAGTTCCCAACCTGTCTTTGTCTGAAAACTGGGCTCTGGGCCAGCCCCAACTCAATGGATTGCTGCTCTTGGCCTCCAGCCCAGTGATGGATCTGACTGTCATTTGCCTACCCTCAGCGAGGCAGGAGGCAAGCTGAGAAGAGGGATGAGGAGGAGAAACAGAGTTGGTCTGGGAGAAGAGGTGGGCGTGGCCATGCTGGAGATAGGACTCAGCTGGGGAGGTGGGGGCCTCCACCAGTCCCGGGGCCCTCTTGCCAGCCCTGCTCCTGTGTTAGCATCCATTAGGAAAGCCAGGGAAAGTAACAGCTCCATCAGAAGAATCTGGTAGTCAGGCAGCAGGAGGAGAGGCAGGAAGGCAGTCGCTCCATCACTTCTAACAAAGAAAGGCTGGTCAGCAGCATTCTTCTTTTTAAAAGGGAAGTCCATATCTTCTTCTTCCGGAATAAATTCCAAAGTTAAATGCCCCACACAAGTGAGAAATCTTCTTCACACCCAACTTAAACCAAGAGATCAACCCCTGTGTATGAAAATATGTTTCCATAGGCAGGGAAATAAGACTGGTAACATTTAGAAATTGACAAAAGACCAGCTTCCATGTAGTTTAGAAAAACATAAGGGATAGCTAAACAGCTGCAGGACTTACCTGTTTTCATTGGGATTTTATCCCTTCACAATTTTTATATTTGGCTGTTGTTTGTCAACTTATTTAAGGAATTAAATTTATGACAAATCAGAGATATAAAGAATCTGAGAGGTCATCTAGTCCAATTCCCCTTACCTTACCGATGAGGAAATAGACTCTGAGAGGTCCAGGGACTAGCCCAAGGTCACAGGTAGAAGAGCTGGAGAGAGGACCAAAATCCAGACAAAGCAAGCGCTGACTTGCTTTCTATATATACCTTCCCTGCTCTTCTCTACTTCAGCCTAATTTAAAAACTTTAAGCAATATATGTATGTATGTATGTATGTATGTATGTATATTCCTTTCCATGACACTAGCTCATACATTCTATTTACCTATTATTTATCTGTATGTCTCTCACTAGAATGTAAAAATCATGAAATCATGATACATGTCTCTCTTGTTCTCTGTTAAATTCTTAAGAGCCAGAAAAATGGCTGGACTATATTAGATCCCCAACAAGTATTTGTGAGTGATGAATAAATTAGTAGGAGAGGGATAATCACCTCAGGGTTGACATAGTAAAGTCATAAAAAAACACAATCATGTAGTAGATTAAAATGAAGATGAAAATGCCATTAGAAGGCATGTTTTTTAAAAAAATTATCTTTATTGTTGAAAATATTACAGATGTCCCTCCCCCCCATTTTTTCCCATTGACCCCTTCACCCTGCACCCAACCCTCCCAAGCCTTCACTACACTATTGTCTGTGTCCATGGGCTATGCATATCCTATATAATAAAAGCCTAATATGCTAAGTGTCTGGTCAACCTGTCATCCATTCAACCAATCAAAGTGTAATATACTAATGATATGCTAAGGCTGCTCAACCACTTGCTATGACGTGCACTGACCACCAGGGGGCAGACAGTCAACTGGTCAACCAGTCACTATGACATGCACTGACCACCAGGGGCAGATGCTCCGACCAGTAGGTTAGCTTGCTTCTGGGTTCCGGCAGATCAGGACTGAGTGAGAAAGGCTGGACATGCCCTGGAGCCCTCCCATGGCCCCTCCACATTGGCCCCACCCCTGATCGGCCCCCAACACCTCAATCAGAGGCGGGGCCGGCCGGCCAACCACCCACGGCCCCTCCCCACATCCGGCCCTACCCCGATGGGCCTCCATCGGAGTGGGCCAGCCAGACCCCACCCGTGCATGAATTTGTGCACTGGGCCTTTAGTATGTATATAAGTTCCCTGGTTAATTTCTCCCCACCCCTATCTTCCCTCTGAGATTCATCAGTCTGTTCCATAGAAGGCATGTTTTGATTTTATCGCTTTTTCCCTTTGAAGTGGGTCATAGGTCATTGGTGCTTGTGGAAGGAATATTAATATATACTAGTATCCCCAAGAAGACAGTGAATGGGCAGAAGAGCCTGGCAATTGTTCAAAAGTCCATTGCAGTTCAGTAGTCAAGAATATTCCAGAGTCTATCCACATGGTGCCTACCATTATCTACTAGAGAACCCCATGGAGATGCTAAAGAAAAGCTGATGTGTTTGCCCCCGGTCATGTCTGCTGTTAGGCGTACAGCCTCCCAGATATACCTCTCCACGCTTCTCATGGAATGGGATTTCTGGGAGCCATTCGTGCTGTTCCGCTGAGGTTTCCAGCACTGCCTTCTGGGTACAAGGCCTAGTGCCCTTGAAGGTACTTTTGCAGCAGGTCGAGCTAAGTGATCAGTTCTAGCCAGTGAGTTGTGAGAAGAGCCTTCAGTTGCTGGTCTGGACACTCCAGGGCTCTCTTTATATTTATAAAGCAATGAGCCATGTTCATGATGGCAGTTTCCTTACCCAGGGCTCCTGCTTGAGGCGCCACAGAGCAGGCCCTGCAGTGGATGTGAGAACAAGGAGGAGGAAAGGCTTCCTTACTCTCAGCCACTAAGACGTCAGCATCGCGACGTAGCATAACCTAGCCTGACAGATGCAGTGTGGGAGGCGATGCAGGGGGTGTAATGATTGGGGCATTTCATAGTATTGAATCCTGTGCAGAGAAAGCTATTTCCTTTTCAGATCTCTTCCATCATTCAGATGAGCAGAGAAGAAGCCCTGATCAGAGGCTGCTATGTCTTTAACAGCTCTCCTACTGTTACTCACTTTCCTTTGCACGGAGAGTAGAACTTGGACTCGAGTACGGGCTGGATTTTAATTCTGTTGCTTTGTTTTCAGATTTTATTTTATTGTGCCCTCTCTTTATGGAATGCGATACTGTGCTTTTCAAAAAACAAAACAAACCCACATATAGAGCAGCGGTTCTCAACCTGTGGGTCGCGACCCCTTTAAATACATCCTGCAGATCAGATATTTACATTATGATTCATAACAGTAGCAAAATTACAGTTATGAAGTAACAACGAAAATAACTTTATGGTTGGGGGTCACCACAACATGAGGAACTGTATTAAAGGGTCGTGGCATTAGGAAGGTTGAGAACCACTGATATAGAGTGTTATAAAATTTCCTTCAAAAATACATTTAAATAAAATAATATAACTAATATTTCACAGTGCTTGCTATGTGACGGGCCTCCTTTAAATTTTTGTTCAGTCCTCATACAACCCTATGAAGTAGGTCCTATTATCTCCACTTTACAGATGAGAAAACTGAGGCACAGAGGTTAAATAAGCAGCCCAAGTTCCCCCAGTTAATACATAACAAAGCCAAAATTAGAATCCAGAAGGCCTGTCTCCACAATTTATACTCTGTGAGTTGACTAAAACATACTTTCCTTTTTATGCTGTTGGTGTGTGCCCAGAGCAAAAATCATGAAGGTGGCACGCAAATGATGCTACTTTAGGAAACTGCTTGTCAGCCAAGAGATGTGGCTGCCCCCTGCCTCAGAGTGATTCTTACCGATTCACCTGTATTTCTGTTCAGGCCAGGGGGTGCTCTGCCCTGGTTCCCACACAGAATCGCTAGGGCTCAGGCCCTCAGCACAATGTTCTTCTATGTGACTGTGGAAGGAAAGGGGATTTGCGAGAGTTTGAAGCAGTGGTTCTCAACCTTCTGGCCCTTTAAATACAGTTCTTCATGTTGTGACTCAACCGTAAAATTATTTTCGTTGCTACTTCATAACTGTAATGTTGCTACGATTATGAATCATAATGTAAATATCTGATATGCAGGATGGTCTTAGGCGATCCCTATGAAAGGGTCGTTCGACCACCAAAGGGGTCGAGACCCACAGGTTGAGAACCGCTGGTTTGAAGGAAGACAGAAGGGACCATAGAGAATTAGAGCGGAGGGGATGAGTGGCCATTTGTGTCTGAGGCTTTTACACTTCCTTACAGAAGTACTGGGGCTGCTGGCTCCCACTCAACAGATGGACGAGGGTCTTGCCACCCCACGTACAGTGCCAGCTAGCCCCAACTGCTCCCAGATCCTCCTTGTTCAGAAGGCTTAAAGGAGACACCCGATAATAATTCATTGATTAGAAATATATTTTCTGTATCTTTTCTATTAAGCCATTCAACCCTGGGAATAACTTTAACAGACTAATTTTTAGAACAAGGAAATGTATTAAAAATTTCCCCTTGGAACGTATTCAGTGTGGAATGCTCCAGTTGCTTTGTGTGGTGGGTTGCTAATGTTACTGGCAGGTTTTCTTCTTGTGGCTTTAAGACCTACATTTTTTTTGGGGGGGGGGGGGGTAGCTTTAGCTATCAGTGGGTTTGAAAAGGGGCCTTTCCTCAGTTCGGGCTTCCTTCCTCTGACTTCTTCTAAGAGGAGAAACAAGCTTTCTCATTCTCCCCAGTCCTCAGGCCATTCTGTTCTTGCCATGTTTTGTTATGGCCGCGCTGCCTGAGACGTGGAAATAAGGCTAGTGGTGGAGAAACCACAAAAGAGGCTCAGAGTCATATGTCACTCCATGCGGCCTACTTGGTGGTGGCAGTTGGGGGGTGGGAAATCTGTATTCATTATTGGTTAAAAGTAGGAAGCGTGAGTCAACAGACTCGTTTCTCTCGGTCTTATTACTTCGATTGCCATTTCCTGGACAGTAATTCTTGCGAATCCGACCTCATACGGTGTCACCAGTCAGCCAAGAAGACCACGTCGGTTTCATGTTCAGCCACTTTGGTATCGTTCCTCTAAATAATTAGAGCTTTCTGAACCGGTGATCCTCTTTCCCAATATTAAGAAAATGTACATAGTTAGGCAATAGATGGCAGTGTTTCCACAAATTATAATATTGCCATAGCCCTTCAGGGAAGCCAAGTGCTCAGCTGTCCTGTGGCTCGCCGTGATCGTATAGTGGTTAGTACTCTGCGTTGTGGCCGCAGCAACCTCGGTTCGAATCCGAGTCACGGCAGGAGGGGAGGAGGCTTTTGGAAGAGAACAACCGCTTGCAAACAGCATTTTGCAGCGAGACGTCAAATAATGAAAATCCATAAAAGAGAAGCCGCTACAAATATTTTAGATTTTAGAGAGATGACATACACAGAGTGGCCCTATTAATGCGCTAATCCGGTGGCGAGCGTGTTGTGTGGGGGTTTTTTATTTGCGTGGACGGATAATATGATAAAACTGGAGTGCAGTGGGCATGTAATTATTATTAATTACAGCTACTTACGCCCTGCTTTGAGCGACTCGTCAGGTCTGCTTGCTTTTGAGCCCTGCCAGGGCTGTACAGTAATAACAACCCTGAATTATTTGGAAAGATGTCAGCAGTCCGTGTGGAAATCCTGTTTAACCAGGCATGAATTGTTGTTAGGAGGGTTTTTTTCCAGGATGACAGAGAGAAAATGAACTGTCCCTTATCAGTAATTGCAGGAAACATTTTGTTTCTATGATATGAACTGGCTGTAATTTCACTTTCCTGCATCATTGGATAATGTAAGAAGCCAGTTGTTGCTCAAAACGAAATTCTCTGAAGTGGGCATTTGGGTCTGATAAAGGGCATATTCTAAGTAGACAATGGGGCTCGGGCAATAAATTATGTCCATATATGGTGAAACTCTTAAAATGACATTTTCCAAAAGACTGGGGTTCATATTATAAATGGCTAAATGTTGAATTAATGTGAGTAACATGGCTTTAATGGGCCTTTCTCCAGGACTTAGAAACATGAACAATATAGCCTGAAAATGTAAAATATAAGTGTGTTATAATGAGGTTTACTGCTCTGAAATTATTGCCCGCCATGTTCAATAAGGGATCACGAGAATTTCCATTTTAATGCCTCTTGTCCCTGTTTCATGGATGGCCTAGCAAAAACTTGTGTTTGTTATTTATGGAATACTATAAACAATTTTAAATAAAAATATATGTGCAGAGGGTAGACACAGAATCTACTAAGTTCCTTCGGTGTCAGTGAATTCCTAGAAACAGTATTCTAGAAAAACTGAAAATTAGATTGCCCACCTCGTCCAAAAAACAAAACAGTTTCTGTTTGCCTATGGCCCTAAAAGATCAGCCTCAGAATGTCATAAAGTGAAAAGGACATATTTCTTGTTTTCTCCAAGACTGACTTTCAAGACCATTTTTTACTCTGAGTCTCTTCTTCCCTTGGCTTATTCCCTCATCCCTCCCTGCCACAGTCCCCCCCCCCCAATTCTGCCTCCCCTTATGCAAAGGGCCTATTGTGGGCTTTGCCTCAAGACTGCAAGGCCTTTTTATCTGGCTGGTGCTAATAGTACTTCTAAGAAGACCACTGAATTGCAGTTGTTCTTTACTGAAAATCAACTTACAGAATAAGCCCACCCAAGGTTATTTGTATTTTATTAGGAGACTTAAAATGCAAAGAATTGATCATTTCAGGAAGAAAATCATGTCAGTCAGAACCTAGTGTTTGCAAGTGACAGAAATATAACACGTCCTGAGTTAGAGACATGTACCCAGACATGTGTTCAAGGGGTCTTCAGAAATAATTGGTGTGGCTCAGTTGGTTAAGCATCATCTCATGTACCAAGAGCTTGCTGGTTAGATTCCAGGTCAGGGCATATGTTCAGGTTGCTGGCTTGATCCCTGGTGGGAGGGGTGTGGGAGGCAGCCGATTGATGATTGATGTTTTTCTCTCTCTTTCCTTCTCCCTTCCCTTCTCTCTAAAAAAAAACACCAAATCAATAAAGACATATAAAAAGAATTGGAACTAGGTTATTAAAGATGACCAGGGCACACTCTATATCTCATTCCCCATTTCTTTCCGAAAGTTACCTTTCTTCTCTCAAACTAACTTCTATGTGACAGAAAACATGGCAGCCAGAATGGATTCCTGCTCTTTATATCTTAGCTGTTGCTGTGTCCTGCAGGAGAGCCCCTTAGGAAGATGTCAGAATATGATAATTAATTTGGACACAGCCTGGAGCTTAGGGACAGAGCAACTGCTTGAACAAAGGGAGCCCTTCATCTTCTCTCTCCTCTGTCTTTGCCAAAGGGGTTCTTCTTGCCCTGGATGACTGCTCTCCCAGCGTGGCCGGGAGAGAGTGAAAATGCATCTGACTTCGCTCACAAAGACCCACTTGAACTTGGGCAAGTTATGTGAGCTCTCAGAGAAAACAGGAGGAGAGAGGTAAAGCAAAAAATAAAAGAATAATATGCAAGTAAACAAAGAACACCTAATCTAGAGGCACATAATGGAAATACAACACTGGCATCCAGCAGAGATGCAACAAATAATATTTATTCCCATTATTCCATAGTGTCTGCATAGTGTCCTCATCCTCCACCCAGCCTCCATTGGTAGAGGCGTTAGAGTGAGATTTCTATTAGGAAAAGGGTTCCTCGCCATGGGTTCCAGAAGTTAAAGATGTGGTAGAGTAGACTCTACACCAGGGATAGCACAAGTCAGAACTCACTGAATGACCAGGTCCTTGTCCAGATTTGCTATCCTGGTTTACTCCCCCTTCACGTGGTTACCATGACCAAGAGTCATATAAATCAAAGGTTGTTTTCATTGACTAAAAGTTTGTTGACATTGGATGTCCTATCTGTCTTCTTGCTGATGTTAAAATATATTGATTTTTTGTTCTAAAACCAACTCTTTATCAAGTTGGTGTTCAGAAGTGTTAGAACATTTATCAGAAGAAATGAATTTTAATTACATTAAGTTCGAGATCATTTCTGCTGTTAACCTTTTAAAAAGCATTTCACAACCATCTCAACAGACTCCACTGTGTCCATTCAGATCGTCTACATGTTATGCCAAAGCCAATACATGCTGAGGGAAAATCAGAGTGACTCTGCTATAATCTTTCAAAAACTGCCCTCTCTAAAATGTCAGGTATAAAGCATTTCAGGGCAAAGGTGAGCCATTCACAAACCAGATTCCCTGACAGCTTTTTAACATTAATGCTGAAATGTTAGAGTACGAACTGGATCCTTATTTTGATCACATGGCTTTGACAGCTATACTTGTCATTAGTCAATGACATTGTTATCCCCTACATTTGTTCATGCAAATAGTGAAATCATTTGCTCATTGACAAGTCAGGTAGCCTGCTTTTCTTTTTTCTTTTTGGGGGGAGTCAACTTAAAGAGCAAGCGAAGTCTTAGTTCTCGGTATAACCTATTACCTTCTGTCCCTCAGGTTGGTATTGCCACAGTGGTCTATTAGTGTTTGCTCAAGCAAAAAAGACTTCACCTATGTGACTGTAATTGAGTAGCTGCATTAACAATTCAGAAGTATACATGCTTGCTTTATAAGCTTATGGCTTTAGCGGAATGCTTCTTTCTTGCTCTCTTCAATATTGTAGAGAAGAGTAACTGCTTAATCTCCAGCATTAACCTGTTGAACTGAAGAGAGTTCTTATTCCAGTATTTTTATATCCATATCTCAGTGAGTTTTCATAAATAAAAGAAATTAACATTTATTTTTCTGACCAGGTCATAAACTAAGCAGCCTAAAGTAAATTAATAATGAGTACTTTATTTCTTAAAAATCAACACCTACCCATCCCCTCATGATAAAGATTGTAGTTTAAGTTTGTTTTCTTTGTGCAATAAAAATATACTAATGCGTAGAAAAGGATGTGTTAGTACTGGATCTGAATGGATGGAGCTCCCTCTCAGGGAGCAATGCTGGGCAGAAGGGATGGGTGGCGTGTTGCTGCAGGCCCCCTTGTCCAGCTCATTGGAGAAGCAGTGTCCCCAGGAGTGGCAGCTGGTGGTGACTTTGCAGAAAGAGCACTTATCCACTGACAGCTGCTGCAGCGTCATTCGCAGGATCTAAGCACTGAGAGATGATGTGTGGGCTGTTTCTTCTCTCCGTAGCTCAGCCAACAGCAGCATGAGACACTATGGCCCTACCTATTCCAAGGTACTGTTACTTACCTCAGTCACGCCACCCTGAAAGGCTGAAGATCGGTGGCAAGGCCTGGAAACACAGGCCTTCCAAAGAGGTAACTGGCAGAGGGAAATTCCCACAAAAGCTGAACCAGAGAGAAAGGTTTCCCTAACAGCCCGGATTCAAATTCCAACTCTGCCGCTTCTGACAGCTTGACTTTGGACTTGACCTCTTTGTGCTTTGGGACATTAGCCAAACAGGGAGGACATGAGGGTTAGATAAGGTGATGTATATCTAGTGAGTCCCCATGACCATGGCAGTGCTCCCCTCCCTTGTCTTTTCCCAGAAGCATGATCTTTGCTCTCTGTTATTTGTGTGGACTTCCCAGCATCCGAAAGTCAACCAAAGGGGAAAAACACACAACATGCCTTGGAGTCAGCCTCTGGTCGGCAGCAGCTTTAACACACTGTGTCTTCCCCTAAGCGCTGCCATTTCGGGTCATGTTGCCACCAGAAAGGGGACTCTATTTTCCAGCTTGTTTGATAATGAGCAGAGAGCTAGGCAGGGAGGTCACTGTCAAATGGACTGAAGAGAAACATAAATTGCCACTAGATGGCACTGCTTGTTATTGTTTGTCAAAGACAAGGAACTTTTTTTTTTTTCTTTTTTTTTTTTTCTCTCTCCACGGGTTCCTGGCTCCTGGCCCAGGATACCGGCAACTGGGATCCTCATCATACCCGACTCTTCCGTTCTCTGAAGGGAGGTTCTGTATCCGCCACCTACAAGCTGGGGCATTACCGCAACAGAGGTCTTTATTCAGAGGTGACTTTAAAAGAATATATTGTATGTGGATGCCAACGTTCAAAGGCTCCAAAGCAGAAAATTTTATTTCTAAAGGAAGTATGATGAATGAAGCCACGTAAATCTCTGTAGTTTTATGCAGAGGCTGGAGTCCTTTCAGAAATCACAGCATACAAATCAAAGGAGCGGGTTTTTCTACATCCTCTTTCACTTTCTCTTATTTTCATTTCCACACCATCTCATCATTTTCTTCCTCTCTTCTCTTTCACAGTTTCTTGAATACATTTATCCCCATGTCCAAAACAGGAGGACAATTGATCAGAAATCCTAATTACAGCTGGTTCAAGCTCCATCCAACTATGGCCATTTCTCTTCATTCTTTCCCCAAGAGATCTGAAGACAGGGTTGAGCTGTTGCAATGAACTCACACACCTCACAGACTGCTTATAAAACCTGAGCAAATTCTGAAACTCCGCGTAGTTCAGTATCAGTTAAGAGTCTTACTTAAAGAAAGCCAAATTTTTCCTGGCCAGGTTTGGCTCAGTGATTAGAGTGTCGGCCCTCGGACTGAAGAGTCATGGGTTAGATTCTGGTCAAGGGCACATACTGTAGTTGCAGGTTCGATCCTTGCCCAGTCGGGGCATGTGCAGGAGGCAACCAATCTATATGTCTCTCTCACGTTGATGTTTCTCTCTCTGTCTATTCTTTCTAAAAGTCAATGCCCCCCAAGAAAATTATCCTTGGGTGAAGATTAACAAAAAAATAAAACCAAATTTAAAAATCATGTAGATCTCTACTGAAGGTTTTCTAGAAGAGGTGGTGTGGTGATTTTAGAGACTGCCTCACATAAAAATATATCCAAAAATCTGCTTCAGACATATCTGTCTCCTTCAGATTTCCCACTTATACCAGCTTCTAACTGGGCCCCCTCCTCGCCTCCAGGTTCTCCAACTATCCACGCTTCTCTTCGTCTACGTCCTGTTCACACGCTTTGTCCCATCCATAAACGTGGGCCCTCTACTCTCTGTCATGCTGGGAGTCCCCTCTGCCGCTGACAGTGGTCTCCTCCAATACCATGTTGTCTAGTATCTTGGAGTGTAGTCTGGTGATTAAGCATGTGAGCTCTTAAGCCAGATTCCTGTGTTAAATTCCAGCTCCACTGATTACTTGCTAGGTGACCTGGGCAAGTTACTAAGCGTCTCTGGGCCTCAGTTTATTCCTATATAAAATGTGGGTGATAATGGTATCTACCCCAAAGGGTTGCTGTGAGTACTGCATGAGCTGGTCTAGGTAAAGCTCTCTGGTTCAGAGAAAGTACTATATAAGTATTCACTGTGACTACTATTATTATTGTAATTGCTATCATTATCACTATTATCACATGCCAGGTGTAATGGTAGGGAAAGAGAACACGTGTATATAAAATAGACAATAGCTTTGTCTTCATGGAGTTTTCGGGCTCATGGAAGAAACAGAAGGCAGCTGGCACCTGCAATTCAGCGTGGGAAGAGGCTGAAAAGGACAGCCACAGGTATGGTAAGAGTACACACAGATCTTTAGCCCCTAGTGGGCAGTCTAGAGAAAGCCTCCCTTTGGCACTGAGACCCCAAAGGGACTGAGGAGTAGTCAGCACAGAGATGCATTCCTCTCTCTTGGCTTTTGTGGGAAGGACGCAGCAGAAGGGAGGGAGCCTTGTTCCCCTTTTCCCTGGGTCTCAGCCTGGCTCCAGTGCAGTGAGGCCTGAAGGGAACACAGTACCATGTTGCAACTTGAGGGTTTTACATCTTCAGGAGCTGTAAGAGGCTCCCACGACAAGGCACATATCAGAGCAAACAGGTACAAATGGATTTCCTTCTGATTGTCCTCCTGGGCACTCCCTGAAATACCCAGCCATCCCTTCAGCTGGAGGGAGGGTGAAGGAGAGGGCAGACGTTCCATGACATCCGGTAGGCTTGATGAACCAGCTGGGATAGAAAATACAGAGATCTGTCCTCATTGGGAAAGTTTTTCTTTTTCCTGCTTGTAAGGCATAAAAGACCCAGCTTTATCCGTTAGCAAACATATACTAAATGCTTGCACTACAAAATATGGAGATGCAATCAGGAAGACAAAGAAAGCTATTATGAGCTTACAATCTAAAGGAAAAAATAAACAAGCGTAAATTCAGTTATAATCCAGCAAAATGTGTCATTATAAAGTCTCAGGAGAACACAGAACTGGGTAGAGAAACTATAAAGACACACCAACTTAGATCTGGTCCATGAAGATTACAGTAGTAGAAGGGAGTAGGGATGCAGGATGAAGCTGGGAACAGGAAAGTCATTTAGAGATTAGCAAGATTATCAAACTACGAGTAGAAGATCCTTTTTTCTTTAAGCTCAAAATTGTCATCCTATATAATAAAAGGCTAATATGAAAATCGACCGAATGGTGGAATGATGGGTAGCTATGATGCGCACAGGAGGAGCGCCGCTCAACCACAAGCTGGGCTGACAGCTGGCGAGTGCAGCAGCGGTGGTGGGAGCCTCTCCCGTGGGCCTAAGCTGTCAGTCGGACATCCCCTGAGGGCTCCTGGACTGCTAAAGGGTGCAGGCGGGGCTGAGGGGAACCCCCCCCCCTCAGTGCACCAATGTCATGCACAGGGGCCTCTAGTCTAAATATAAGACTCTCGCCCTGGCCAGTGGCTCAGTTGTTGGAGTGTCATCCTGTACACCAAAAAAGAGGTTGAGGGTTCGATGCCCAGTCAGGGCACATACCTAGTGCAGGTTTGAACCCTGGTCAGGGCATGTAGGGGAGACAATCTATCGATGTTTCTCTCACTTCGATGACTCTCTCTCTCTCTCTCTCTAAAAATTAATAAAAACATATCCTCCAATGAGGATTAAAAGAAAATCTTAAGATTCTCCCTGAGTCACAATTAAGGAGGAGTTGGGAACACTCACAGACAGGATCACTTCCTCATTCTTCCAGATAGTATCACCTCCATTTCCCCAGGGAAGAAAGGCAAAGGAAAAAGAAAGGAGGCGGGTGAAAACTGATGGGGGCGATAAAGAAAAGAAAGGACTTGTACCTATAAAGAAAGATGGCTGCCACCAAATTCTCCAAGAAGTCTCATTTTTCTTTCTTTAACCAAAAAGAAGCCACAGGTAAAGTCCCCTTTAGAGAATCAACTGAGATGCAAAGGCTGAGCATCTTTCTAAATAAATGAAATTAGACCTCTGCAGTGAAGTAGCGCATGGTCCAGTAAGACGACAGCCTGCCAGGTAAACCAATATTCTAGTCCCACACAATACGCTTTTGATTAACTATGCCAATCCTACCATTTGAAGTAAAACAAATGCCTGGGGATTAGGTGGCCTCAGGGAAGCTTTATGAATATCAAAAAAGGATGTAGCAGTGTCTGAAATTTCAATCACACTAAGATTCAGATGCGCAGAGAAAATATATTCTCTTTATATTGTTTATGTTCAACCCAGTTTTTCTTACAAGCCCCACCTTATGGATGGACAGGCAAAACATCACTAAATGCCCAATTCAGTTTAGATTTTAGTCCAATCCCAAAGTGTAAATATCCCCTGTAAGTAAAACTCAGTTTTTTGAATAGTGGTTTAGTATTAATTATTTCTACCCTCTTTCCCCAAATCCTCTACAAGAGGGACTCAGGTGTGCACTCAGGCAGGCAGCAGGGCTCGCGTGACTTTGTTGGGGCAGAGTGAGGGGTCGTAGACCACAGAGTGCCCCTGTATGTCCTCTCTTCTGCTGGTACAAATACTGAAGGCGGTGCTGGCGACCCTGGCTTTGGCTTCTCTCACTCTGGTCAGGGCCAGTGGCCCTTCCTGGCTGACTCAGCCTCATCCTGGCTCTCTGAGATGCTAAGGATCCCCATAAGCTCTGCCACATGACCGATCTGGCCACTGACTCCCAATCCATCTGCCTTCTGAGTGCTATATGGGTGTAGGTGTCATCATGCCACATAGAAACATAGGGCGGAGCAGTAAAACAAATTCTAATTACTCCGTCTGTCCACCCTACAGGCTAACCCGCAGATCTCCTAGGTAGGGCCTAGGATTTGAGCAATGCTTATCTACCCAATTTTCCTCCTCCTGCTCTAGCCAAAGGCTCATGAAAAATAAAGGAAAAATGGGGACAGATCTGATGAATTCCACCTCCACCTTCTCTCTCCCTCATTGTCGCCCCCATGCTGCTGGCACGGGACACAGCGGGCTTCCCTTCACAACTTCTCCCTACCTACACATTCCTTATATAAATTCTACTGGTTTGGCTCAGTGGATAGAGCATCGGCCTGCGGACTCAAGGGTCCCAGGTTCGATTCCGGTCAAGGGCATGTACCTTACCTTGGTTGGGGGCACAGTGGGGAGTGTGCAGAGACAGCTGATCGATGTTTCTAACTCTCTATCCCTCTCCCTTCCTCTCTGTAAAAAATCAATAAAATATATTTAAAAAAAAAAATTCTATCCAGATCCCCAAACTGAACTCCCATTAATGTCAACTTGGAGCTGAAGAAATTTTAAAAACCCTTTTCTTCTCCTACCGCCTATCTCGTGCTTGTCTATCTCGCTCAAGATGTCAAAGACCCGCCCTGGGAGCTCTGCCTCTGAGTCAACGAGCCCCGTGGCTCAGGTCTCTGAGATGCAGCAAAGCAACGACTCAATAAGGAAATTAAATTTATGTCTTTAATATCTACAATGAGCATGTCAGTTTTAAGGTGATAGAACTGTATTTCCTTGTCTTCTAATTGGGTAGTCCAAGGAATGTTGCTTTGCCGGTTGCCTCTGGGTAAACTGTGGCAAGAGTTTCAAGCTCAAATAAGTTTAGGGAATGCCGAGTTAAACGGCGTTCAATAGGTTTATTTACTGTGAAACCATCAGAGCCTGTGAGATCCTAATATGTTCTGTGAATTCTCTTATGCTGTTTCCCAATCTCATTTGCCCATGGAACACTTTCTAAACATATTCTGGGAATAGCATTCTATGGAATATGGGGATGAAAGAGACTGAAAATAGCTTGTCTCCAGAACCAGCATATACCTCTACGCCGCCATTCCACCTTCACTGAGTGAGCGAAGCCAAGTGTTCAAGCAAAAGTGTTTCTATATCTGATTTGCTTCCTAACTGGGCCCTTTCTTTACTCCCTCAGACCCTGTGCTTTTTTTTTTTTTTTTGCTTTTTTTTGGGGGGTGGGGGGCGGGCGGCGGGGAACACAGCTGTGACATCAGTGTCATGAGCATAGAGTACCTGGGAGTTAGTCAGTTGGAGACACTAGAACTTAAAAGTGTTTACCACAAAGTAAGCAAGCCAGCGTAACCCCCTATGACACTGACGGATAAAAGGGCCTATTTCCCAGGCTGCTCTGGGAACTGTCCAGAGGAGATGCGTGCCTGCCCGAGTTGTCCTCGTGAAGGATGGGAAATGGGTGGTGGCTCATGGTGAAGGAATGCGAAATAAAGATCTTATGACTTTCAATATAAAAATACACATGGCGTAAGATCCCGGCACCGCTCCCCACCATCAGAAAGAATGCAAATGTTGCCTGCATGGCCTGACCAACAGAAACAGAACCTGAGTAGACAGAACATCGGGATCAATAGGAAGGTTCTGGCAGAAATGTTTTGCAGGGAACATAATGATCTTAAAATAGGTTCCCTAAAAGGGGAATTGCCTAGGAAAAATAATTGAATCCCAAGGGATATAGATGAGTTTCTAGGGAGGACAATGATGGATGAGAGGAAATGGCAGGAGAAAAGCGTGGACGGCCAGGATAATGGGCCCAGTGACCCTTTACCTTCCTCCAGCTTTTCTTCTGTCCCTGTGTAAACAGAGAAGAGGCCCGACTCGACATATAAAGTAAAAGCAGGAGAAAAATTGATATTTCATGTGCAGCCACATGTGGGCTGAAAGTATAACTCATAAAAAAAATCAGTCCCATCGTACACATGTTCATGTAAGAGGGATTGATTTACACGAGAAGCTTTAGCATGAGCAAATACCCGGCACAGAGGGAAAGAGCAGGGAATTCCAGGGTTCCAGAAGAGTTGCTGTTCCCGGCCACTCTGTACTTTCATGTGTAGGAGCAAGAAAGCCTCCTTAAGAATGAATTAGGAGAATACTCTTTGCCCCTAACCCCATTGCCACTCCAGACCCCTCAGATGTCCTCAAAACAAAGCATGATGTATGCGTTATTTTCTAAGTCAATCAATCACAAGTACTGATAGTGGTAGCACTCTTTGAATTAAATTGTAATATTGTCGTTGGCCTGTGGGCATACATGTTCCTCAGGAAGGAGTCAATAGAGATAAGAATGGTAATTTGAACTGTCATGAATCGATATGGCTCTAAAATAGAATAAAGTAGAATAGAATAAAATAAAATAAAATAAAATCTACCCATAGCAAGACTGCTGTTCTTGAGAATTCAGATCTGGAAATGCTTGATCTTCTTCCAGAGCAAGCTGGGAGACTGTGAGCATCATTGTTTCATGTGTTCAACATCCTCCCCATCCTTCTTCCTGCCTCCTACTTCCCCCACAACACAGGGTTATGGCTGCTGGGGCTGGGAAACAGTACTCTCCAGCCCCCTCAGCCACAGAGGTGGTCACCGGACTCAGGTTGGGCCAAGGTGGGACCATATACTTCTAGCCAAAGTGATTCGTCCGAGGTGTGGACACATGCCGATGTTGAGTCCATTGGAATTTTTCCGTGGAATGTCTGGAAATGAAGAGGAGGGAATACTGCCTCTGGGCCTGCCTTTCCAAGGTTTGCTTTTATGAACCTATTGGCCTATAAGCCTTATTGCCTTCTTAAATTTAAAGTAGTTCAAGCTGCTGTTCGTCATGTATGATTGAAAGGCCTCCAAGTAATACAAGGACCTTGGCAGAATGAGAAATACCCTTCCTTTCTCTTTCTTCCTTTAGAAGAATGTTTATAGAAGGCACACTATGTGCCAGACCAGAAATAGGGCGGTGAGCAAACATCGGCGTTACCAACATTCTCGTTCAGTGAGATTATGGTCTCCTGGGAGGAGCAAGCAACCAATGATTGCTAAAAATTAATGAATTTCAAGTTTTCAGTGTTCTACAAGGAAAGGTAGCCAATCACCCAACCCGAGACCTTGCGTCTGAAAGAGGCAACAAAGTGTCCACAAGGAAGTGATGGTTAGGCTGACCTGAAGATGGTCAGAGTTTAGCCTCATCTTCAGAGCCAAAGTCTCCTTTGCCATTTTAACCCTGCATAGCAGAATGGTTACCTGTTTAAAAATGTTTTTGCTTTTTGTTTTTTATTAACTGAGATGACAGCAGCCTGTTTATTTGATAATACTAGTGAGGATATGAATTTTTCTGTACTTTGCATACTTCTTGTAATATTATTAAGTACCAAATGCATGATAATAGATATATTTGATCTGAGCAGAATGAAGTACAAATAGTCCTCAATTTAAAAAAATATTCTGATTCTTATGTGATGAATCATCTTTGGAGTCTTACATAGCAATAAAAATTCTGATATATTTATAGATTTTTACTCAATCAGCTATCATGAAAATATAGAAAAACTGGGCATGGTTTGGCACAAAAAAATATGTACTTTTGTTGAAAATGAACTCTAAAAGTATAGCCAGATGAATCTGAGCTGCTAGGCATATTAGCACCAGGTCCATCCTAGTGTAGCATCCTTTGCTTTGTTGAAATGTTTCCAGTTATGATGGATTCACTGTCCATTGGTTCATAGCAGGTAATTTACATTTGTCAACTCTCATTTGTATGCAGGTATGATAACTGATATTGAAAGCCCATCTTCTTATCCTCCTCAGTGGAAGAGCTAATCTGATTTGCCATCTTACACTGTATGCTGTGCACTGAGGAATGCATTGAGGAGTCCCATTTAGTATCTTAAATTCCAGGTAGTGTTTGAATGACTTATGTTCATGTGTTTACATTGTCTCTCCTGAAAGAATGTCTACACTCTTTGAAATCAGGGACTAGGGCTTCGATGCCTCTTCAGCCTTTCTCTATCATGCCTACAGCATCTCATCCAATATCTAATATTGTAAATTATCTAACAAATATTTATTGAACTTGTAACATGTACCAGATGCTATTCTAGGTTTGAGAAATTGAAAAATAAATGTTCTTTTAATTAAAGTGATTGTTCTTTATCTTCTCTAACACTTGATAAAAACTGTCATCTAGAAAAGAAGGGAGGAATGAAGGAAGGAAGGAAGGAAGGAAGGAGGGAAGGAAGGAAAGATGGAAGGAAGGATGGGAGGGAGGGAGGAAAGAAGAGAAGGAGGGAGGAAGGAAAGGGAGGACAGGGCCTTGTGTCTCTATATTTACTAATGCTACAATTACTTCATATGCTACTAAATTTCTTTTTTTGCATAAGACCCAGAGTTTTAAAAATATGTGATCGGATTCTGCAACAAAACAGTTGAAGGCAAGATATCAGTGCAATTTACTAGTAATTAATTTAAGATTAACTTAAAAGTGAAAAACAATTGGCTTACTCTCGGTGGTGCTACTGTCGAACTGTCATCTGAAAGCTTATATAATTAGTGGGAGCATGCTAATTGAATTATGGCAATTAAGTCAGCCTTGAGACAAGAGGGTCCCTTCTGAGTGATGAGGTTGCAGTAATTCTGTAACCCATTCTTCCTCTGTTGAAAAGTTTCAGGACTGTGTCTCATCCTGCCCTTCAGTACTTTAGCTACCATGGCAGCATAGCGAAATCTTGATTTCTCATGTGTTAATTAGTATCTATTAGTACTTGGTGGGTTTTCTGAGCCCTTGGATTTTTACCTCCTTTCCACAGGGTTACCAGGTTGTCCACATTGATGGGTAGACTGCAGCCATGAAGAGGTCATGCAACTTACAACTGTTATTTCTATTACCAAATGTCTTCAACAGTAAAAGATAAGATGTGTGTGGGAGGAAATGAAAATATTTGGGGAATTGGTGTACGGAGAGTGATTATCTTCTCAGCGCTCTCTTTAATAATGTCACTGTTGATTAAAGCATTGAGAAAACACTGAAGTGGGAGTTCGCATGAGTTTGGGGCAGTTTGGGGACTATAACTGTCCATGTTAACCCCCTTTTATAGATGCTGCTGAATGAGCTAGCCGTGTCCCTAACCTGATATTAATAAACGGAATAGCCTTGGGAAATTCCTTCCCTCTCTCCAGGACTACACTCACTCTATAAAATGAGCTCACCATGGTTCCTTCTAACTGCAAACTTCTCCAGTTTTTCGTCTATTCACAAAGCCAGGGCCATGTTTTCTAGATTTCGAATCTGGGTTGTCAGCCTCCTAGGTCCTGGGGTGAGAAGCTGCTTGGGCCGGATGTCTGCCAGCCAAACAGAGGGACAGGGGGTGTAGCTCGTGCCCCTGAGGACTGTCAGAAGCGAAGGCCTGGCTGGATTGCTCCAGAAAAAAAGAGAAGCTAACAGAGAAGAAGGGGTGGGAGCACCTCACTGAAATGGCTGAAAACAGCAGTCCCGGGGAGCCGTGAGCTGGGCCAGCCACAGCACACGCAGGGCGTGGTCCGTGCAAAATGCAAACGGGAGGCCCCTCGTTCAGACACGAAGGGTTGCAAAATGGCAACAGCCGAGCTTGAAACCAAACACAGGGTCTTCTGCGTGTCAGCCCTGCCTGTGGGCCTGGCTGGGAGGGATTAAGCCTGTTTCCCAGGGGTTGAAATCACAGTCCCCTCCCCTCCCTGGGCCCCCGAATCTGCTGGGCTCCCCTTCAAGCCCGCCTTTCATTCCGTGCTACGTTTCTTTCTTCCTTGCCCCCCCCCTTTTTTAACAGTGCTGCTAGCTGTATAAATATTTTACAGTTCCCCTATGAAAAGTTTCCAAGGGGCCCCTGTTAAGGAAAAAATCTTTGAAAGGATTTTTCCATAGCAATTAAAACCTTTCAAAGCACCGAGAGCTCCCCAGTCTCACTTTGGTGCAACAAACCTCTATTTTTTTTTTTTTTTTTTTTTGCCTGGTTTGGATGGCTCTGGGTCTGAACATAAGCCAGCCTCTTTGTTTGGCGACTTTGTGGGTTGCCGATAGACATTTGGAATTTAAATTCATTAGCTACATGGCAGGGCTGTGGATGGAACCGGCGGAGGGTTTAGGAATGCCGTGATCAGAAACTCTAACCCCGATTTCCTGTATCTCATTTACGGCGGTAAAATGACTATAAATCAGCCTCCAGTTCCTTTTGGCTCCCCAGATGAAGTCCAATGTACACTCTGACTTATGCATATACCATTTTTAGTTAACGCACCAATAAAAATAATTGTGCAAGCCTAAATTTGGAAGTGTTCCCAGCGTTTATGACAAAACTTAATAAAGCCAAATGCATTGAATGTAATCTGGGAGTTTTATTGAAATGAAATTAGTCCATCATGTAAGCCCCACATTTTCCTCAGATTTCTTGGACTTCATCTGAGAGCTCTCCTGGGGACCCTAATAGGGTCCTGCAAACATTCAAGAACGGCTTGTGGCGACCCAGCGTTCAGACCACAGCTCTGCGGTGGATAGGACGGCACACCCTGAGTTTCAGTGCAGCAAACCACACACACTTCTCCACGCATGTCCCTCTTCCCTTCACCCCAGGGCCTGAGCAGCAGATATATTGTTGAGGTTTTACTCAGAGCCTGGGACTCCTGGAGAGACGGGGCTGGGGTTCACTTGTAATTCTAGTAACCGTGGTGTGTGCCAGAGACGTATTATGTAATTTCCCTGGGGGGCCGGCATGGCAGCAGCCATTGCATTTGTCCATACAGTTTGATTGCTTGACCGTATTTACGGATGGAAGCCTGGGGGCTGTGGGATGCTTTTATGGCTGCTCCGAGGAGGAGGCAATATTTGTGCATTTAAAATTTAGGGTCAGGAGTGGTGGTGTAGGGATAAGGACATTTGAATGAAGGAATTCAAGTTCTGATATGGGGTGTATTTCGTTGACTGTGGTTTGCCAACTTTAGTAGGTACATAAAATCTTCCTGGGGTGTTTGTTTAAAAAGCAAGAGATTTTTGTCCATCACATCCATAGTTGGACCTAGGAATCTGTTTGTTAAACAATGCCCCAGGTGATTTGACACAGGTTGTCCAAGGATGACCTTTTAAAAAACAATGCTATCAGGTTGGTCATCAACAACAAACTTCAATCTGTTTAATTGCTATAAACGGAAAGTTTGCGTCTCTCCCCACCCTGCCAAATTCACCTGCTGAAATCTGTCCCCCAAGGTGATAGTATTAGGAGGTAGGGACTGTGGGAGGTGATTGGGTCATGAAGGTGGATGGAGCCCTCACGAGAGGGATTAGTGCCCTTATAAGAGGGACCCAGAAAGCTCCCAGCCCCTTCTGTCCTGTGAGGACACAGTAGGAAGGCAGGCTTGTAAGAACCAAGAATAGAGTTCTAACCAGACACCTAATCTGCCAGGCCCTTGATCTTGGACTTCCCAGCCTCTGGAACTATGGGAAGTAAATTTCTGTTCTTTCTAAGCCACCCGGTCTAGTTTATAGCAACCCGAACTGACTAAGACATCGCTAAGTGTTTATATTTCAGGTTGCTATGTGCTGAGCAGAGGGAAAGCTCTGGACCAACTCCTTCATTGCATTTGGACCACCTCCTAAATAGCTGTCTAGCCTATTTTTTAAAAAACTCCTGGGACAAATATTTCATGTCTTCTTTTTATAGCCTGTTTCAGTGCCTAATCATCATTATCGTTAAGACTTTTTTCCTTGGTCTATTCCTTCTAGCTGAAATTCAACCTCATTTCCCCTGTTTCCTCCTCAGAAAGGATGGGGAATGATTGGATGGTGTCTTGATGATAATCCCTTATGTATTTAAAGGAGGTTAGCTTTGTCTCTCCCACTAATCCACGGGCAGACAGGTTTGCTCATGGTCAGGACCAGTTTCCATCCTTCAGGCTCCAACTGGCACGTCCAGGGATGGCTGCATTAAAGCCTGGACCTCACACACCTCAGCTGCCTACTCTGATCACCTTCCCCAAAGCCATACCGGATGGACTCTGGGGATTCAAGAATTGTTCTGGACATTGACATCACCATTTTCTCAGATCACATGTAGAGAGTAACTGTCTCTTCTTTGGTCTTCTCTTAAACGGATTCTACTTTCCCTCATCTTCCCTAAGTTTCATCCCTCTCATTAACAGATAATTAAACCTTCCCTGACCTCTGTGGTTAGAACAGGAAATGAATTGAGAGGTTTGAGGGAGATAGTGCAATACCTTTTCCTCTCTGCGACAGTGATGGACAGCCTTTGAGGTGGCCTCCTCGTGTCCATGCTTTGTGTAAACGCCCCCCCCCCTTTGAGTGTGTGCAGGGCTGTAACTTGTTTCTAATCAATAAACTATAGGAAAGGTGATGGGTTGTTATTCACCTGATTGTTATGTTATGTTATGTTTGTTATGTTATGTTATGTTATGTTATGTTATGTTATGTTATGTTATGTTATGTTATGTAAAACTTTGTCTGGCTAACGGACATGCCCAGAGCCTCTCCTTGCTGGCTTGATGAAGTAAGAGGCTGTGTTGGGTAGCCCATGTGGCTCCGTAGCTGACTCCTGGGAGCGAGGGCAGTCTCCAACAGCCAGCAAGAGGCAAGGGCTCTCAGTCCTACAACTGCAAAGACAGGAACTTCGCCAGCAACCTAAATCATCTAGGAAGCAGACTCTTCCCCAGGCAAGCCTTCCCGTGAGAATGCAGCCTGGCCAAGCGCTTGCTTGCAACTTGTGAGCCCCTATGCAGAGGACTCGGGTAAGCTGTGTTCAGACTCCTGGCCCATGTAGACTGTGCGATAATAAGTGTGTGTGGTTTTAAGTGGCTAAACGTGTAATTTATAGAAAACTAATAGAATTTGACTTACCCAGCAGTATAGAGGAGGCGGTAGAAAAGGCATCTTAGAGAAGTCTTCCAGGGAAACATTTAGCCTGGGTGCCTTCCTCAAAGGAGACCTCATGTTTATATACTTGATAATCTTTTTGGTTTTGGTGGATCAGAACCATGCTTGAAGTCTTCTATGATGTTTATATAAAAGCTATTTTTCCTTAAAAATTAGAAATAATTATAACAGCTATCATTTATTTAGCATGTACTAGTCACACTTTGAAGCACTTTATATGTAGTAATTTATTTAATTTTTCTGTCTTATCAAATAGGCAATATTATTAATCCTACCTAAAAGTAAGACTATCAGCTCAATTATTTTTTTATATTTTTTAAATTTATTTCAGAGAGAGGAAGGGAGAGGGAGAAAGAGATAGAAACATCAATGATGAGAGAGAATCATCGATTGGCTGCCTCCTGCATGCCCCCTTCTGGGGATGGATCCCACAACCCAGGCGTGTGCCCTGACCTGAAATTGAACCATGAATCCCTGGTTCATGGGTCGATGCTCAACCACTAAGCCACACTGGCCAGGCTATCAGCTCAAGTATTAAGTGAATTTCCAAAAGAAGGAGATGGTGGGGAGAGCAGGGGCAAAAGGCATAAAAGGCTTTTGGCCTCTTTGGTGTCCAAGTATGTTTCTGTGTATCTTCATTTTTAGAAGTATATCTAACTATTATAAAAACTGGGCATGGCGTGGGCCTCCTAGAACTTCTGAGAGGTCCTGTGAGAATTCCTCATAGAGCTGCTTTACCTAATGATAATAAAAGTGCCAAGCAGACATAAGTGAACACTTTGGTACTAATTCTCTAAAGGTGGAAATGGTGGAAGCTCAAACTTTTGAACCGAATAGGATTTTTGCAAGCCTGCTAACTTTTGGCAAGTCATTTGCAATATCTCTGTTTTACTGGCTTTTCCTGGCATATTCTCCATTTTATTAATAGTCTTTTCAAACTGTAGAAACAAAAGACTGAGCTTGACATAGTCAATGAAGTACAGTTTTGCGGCTCTCGGGGGTCATGCTGTTTTTATGTATCCTGGGATGATATTAAATTACCTTTGGAAGCAGCAGCACAACATCCCAAGCTGGTAGGCATCCCATGATTTACTTTTTTCTGCAGGCCTTAAATTTAATCAAGCATTCCCCCATCCTGCTTTCAGTTTATTTATTTCTTTTGGCCTGAAGAACCTTATTCAGATTCAGCCAACATGTTTTTAGTGAATGCTAGGGGGTAATTACTAGTGTCTTCACTTTACAGATTAAAAAAAAAACCGAGACTCAGAAAAGCTACACTGCCTGTGGTTACACAATTAGAAATAACAGATAACAGACTGAAGTCAGACTACCTTGCTCCACACACAGGACCCTGCTCACAGTTCCCAGCTAAGGGCTGTGTATTTCCCCAGAAAAGTTCTGAATGGGCAATGTGATCGACCGCGCTTCCCTGCTCCCCACATTCATGAGCATGCAGAAAAATGAGTAAATTTAGTTAAATGTGTCCCCAAAAGATGTGGTTTTTCAGCCCAATGGGAAGGCTCCACCTGCCCGAAAGTGTGATCCTCATTACCATCCACTCCACTGGAGACTTATTCCTTTGGATGTAAAGGCTTTTTGGTCTCCATTAGTTTCACTGAGTCTTTATCAACAGATTATAAGACCATAACACATGATTGGAGGAGGCAGTTCAGAGCCATCAGGGCTTGTTTGGAAACCTCCCACATCTATAATCATGTACCACAAAGCGACGTTTCAGTCCATGGCAGACCACATAGAGGGCGATGGTCTCATAAGATTATAATGGAGCTGAAAAATCCCTGTCACCCAATGATGTCGTAGTGGTTGTAAGGTGGTAGGCCACATGTTTGTGGTGATGCTGGTGTGAACACACCTATTGCACTGCCAATCGCATAAAAGTATAGCATGTGCAGTCATGTACTGTACATGACAATAAGCGACTCTTACTGGTTTATGTATTTACTGTACTATACTTCTCATTGTTATTTTAGAGTGTGCTCTTTCTACTCATTAAAAAAATTTGCTGTGGAACAGTATGCGTGTTTCGCCAGCAGCCGCCTCATACATCTCGTGTTTACCGTATCTCTTGATTGCATCTTTTTCTTTTGTTCCTAATTTAACCTGGTGTGGTTTTGTACCGTAACATGCTGTACAGGCTTGTAGTCTAGGAACAATAGGTTAGGCCAGTGGTCGGTAAACTCATTAGTCAACAGAGCCAAATATCAACAGTACAACGATTGAAATTTCTTTTGAGAGCCAAATTTTTTAAACTTAAACTATATAGGTAGGTACATTGCTATGAACTTAATTAGGGTACTCCTAAGGCTTAGGAAGAGCCACACTCAAGGGGCCAAAGAGCCGCATGTGGCTCGTGAGCCGCAGTTTGCCGACCACGGGCCTAGACCAAGACCACAAGGAGGGATAGAATTTGAGTCCCATTATCCTTCCATTTTCCATTGCTCATGAAGATGTATAGTTTTTCTCCAATGCACTAACAAGGGATGGTTTCTCCTCCCACAACCTTTTCCTTCTCCGTGTGATTAAGATGGCCCTGTATCAAATTCAGCTAGTCTTAGGCCCCATCAGTTTCTGAAGCAAGAGGCAAGTAAGATGTAAAATATGTGAGAATACTAGTCTGTTGCCACTCTGAGCCCCCTCCCTGTCATAACTTTTCCCAGCATCAGGAGCCTTATTTGAATTCTCCTAAGACCTCTGCAATAGAACAATTGCTAAATCGTATAGGTCATAAATATGGATATGTGTTGTTATTATTATTGATGCAAGTTTGAGACCAAGATGATGTCAAAGACTTAGTATCCAGAACTATCAACCAAAATTGCTAATATCCAGTAATGTGTGTTCATGAAGACTTATTTTTGTTTTCATTTAATAATGACTGTGAGAAATAATTGAAGGTTAGGGATGTTTAGACAATTTCTAAATGAATAGCCTCTCAATATGTTTGCTCATTGTTACAAAACTGTCAAAATGGACACATATCTACAAGAATCACAGTTCGTTATTTTTTACTAATCAGCGTTTTTAAAGCATCAGTAATAGGTCCTGAGAAAGTTGCTGACATTTGCAAGGTGTCAAAAGACTAAGCCCAGAGATTGGTTATCTTTAAAACTGATATTCCCTATATCAACAGAAAAAACCCCACAAATGAGTCTGGGTTTTAAATTCATCCTTTTCTGTGTGCACCTGTGACCTGAGCCTGAGCTAATATGAGGCAAGCCCTGTAGGCCCCAGAGCTCAGAGGGAGGTCACATTTAAGAAAATGACTGAGTGAGGAGGGTGGATGCTCCTAGGAGAGTAATAACACCATCTACCCGAGGACTCAGGAATACCCACCCTCTCTCTGTTCATAACCTTCAACCTCTTTGTTTTCTCTGACTCTTGACTTTCGGCCACTGTGAAATCCAATGCAAGCCTGTGCCAAAGGTGACTGCACCTGCTCATAAGAGCCAATAGTTAAATTTTCAAGGAAAATGTTACAATTGTCCAAATGTAGCCAATATTAAAAATTAAATTATACAAGCTTACAGTTAAATAAATTATATTTAAAAGAAAGCTTAATACGCAAAACTCATCACCTCCTAATTATTTGGCTATGTGTTGCTATTATGTATGCTCTTGAGGGTATTTATCCATAGTGAGAATATTTACACCATAGCTATCAGCAAACACTACAAATCAGGGCCTTTAAAAAATACATACTTTTATTGATTTCAGAGAAGAAGGGAGAGGGAGAGAGAGAGATAGAAACATCAGTGATGAGAGAATCATTGATCAGCTGCTTCCTGCATACCCCCCACTGGGGATCAAGCCAGCAGCCCAGCATGTGCCCAGCTGGGAATCTAACCATGACCTCCTGATTCATAGGTCAACACTCAACCACTGGGCCACACCAGCCAAGCAGAGCTTTTTTCCCACCCAGAGAATCAGTTGTAAGACATTTACCAGCATATCAGAAGGAGCATCTTTCTATTACTCACAAGATTTGTGGTAGCGCTTGAGCCAGATGGCTGGGTTTAAATCCAGGTTTTGTCATTTGACAGCTATGTGACTCGGGCACATTATTTCACTTCTTTGTACCTTAGTTTATCATCCATAAGATGGAGACAACATAGTACCTACTTCATAGGGTCGCTATGAGGATGAAAAGAGTTGATATTTGTAAAGCACTTTGGAACAGTGCCTGAAACCTAGTCAGTGCTATGTAAGTATTTGCTAAATATATGAAATAAATACTATTCTAAGGGTTTCTATCCCCCCTCTTTGATTCTATCTCATTTGTTTCTTATCTCTCAAAATCTATGCTCTTCTTCCACACCAGGAAAACATCCTATTTTGTTTGACACATAATCATCCAAAATACAGATTAGATTTCTCAGACTCCCTTGAAAAAATTCTAATCAAGACAATATAAACAGAAGTATTATGTGGTAGCTTCCAGGAATTTATCTACAACAACAGTTGGCATATTCTTTTTGCCCCCCTTTCTAAAAAATATATTTTATTGATTTTTTACAGAGAGGAAGGGAGAAGGATAGAGAGTTAGAAACATCAATGAGAGAGACATTGATCAGCTGCCTCCTGCACACCCCCTACTGGAGATATGCCCGCAACCAAGGCACATGCCCTTGACCGGAATCGAACCTGGAACCCTTCAGTCCGCAGGCTGATGCTCTATCCACTGAGCCAAACTGGTTAGGGCTTTTGCCCCTTTTTTATTTCTTCTTCCATCCTGGTCTCTGAAACTTGGACTTGATGGCTGGAACTCAAGCCACTATATTGGACCCTGAGGGAGAAAACCAGACCATAGAGGTAAAAGAAATTTGAACAGGGAAATATGAAATCAGTGATATTTGATACCAAGATATAAAAACATATTTAGTTCATAGTTTAGTATGTGAATGAAGATCTACGGATTCAGGTTTCAGAGGTCTTTAGAGCTAAACATCAAATCTGAATGATCTTTCAGTTCTAGGTCCCTGAAACCCAGCTCACATGGCTCATGCTCTTGGATTTTTAGAAAATTCCATCTTTCAATGCCATGTACATCTTTATAATAAACCTTCATTACTTGAGCTAATGTAATTGATTTTCTATTCCTTGTAAACAAGAGTAAAATTAACTAAACATTATGGTTTTTAGTACAACCATAAAGGTAGAATTCTACCTACCTACAGATATATTTTGCTCAGTTACATTTTTTTCTAGGAAGACAAACTTACCCCATAGGAACTGAGGGCTTCTCCTTTGGAAACGTTCTATATCCCTTTGTGGTCCTGGGGAATCTAATTATATTCTCAAGTATCATCTGCCACTTTTCCATTTTGAGAAGGCTCCAAACTTTTATTTCACTCTAGCTCAGTGGTTCTCAACCTTGGCTGCACATTAGAGTCACCTGGGAATCTTTTTAAAATCCTGATTTCTGGGCCTCATCCTCCGGAAATTCTGTTTCTTTGTTACTAATGTTGTGGCCCCACTCCATAACAAAGAAACAGAATTTCCAGAGGATGAGGCCCAGAAATCAGGATTTTAAAAAGATTCCCAGGTGATTGTAATGTGCAGCCAAGGTTGAGAACCACTGTTCTAGCTGGATTGTCAGATATTATTCACTAGAGGCTCAATGGATGAAATTCATGTAAGGGGCTTGGCCTCTGCCACAGCAGTGGCAATTCGTGTAAGGGGCTCAGCCCCCAACCACGGCGGAAGTTCATCCAGAAGGATGTCTGAAAGGACGTCTGGTCTAATTAGCATATTATGCTTTTATTATTATAGATAATCAATATCACCCTTCTGAAAAAAATAAATACATGATGTTTGCTTCTCTTCCAACTTTTTCTATTGCTCATTCTCACCTGAGTTCAGCTCCTGAGTTTATCGGGCACATCCACCTGATTAACTGTTCCTCAGACCCACTCCAACTGAGTAACATTGCAAACTTCACCCCCCCGTCTCATTACAACTTGCCAGTAATGAAGAATATTTTTCTCAATGCATTGCTAAACAGCTGGTCAGTTAATTAGAAACAACAATTTGATTTGCACTGAGATATTAGCTGACTCTATTAGAGATTCCATTATTGACTCATATGGACCTTTCAAATTGGTCTTTCCAATTCAAGCAAAGGGAAATTTAATACTTGTAAGGCATTGTGCTCAACACTATTTAATTTAAATTTTACAACTAATATATCAATCAAGGTTTTAGTTGCAAACAACAAAAAATCAATTCTGAGTGACAAACAGAAAAGAAATAAATTGAAAGGATGTTCCAGAAGCTCAAAGGATTGCCAAGAAGGTCACAGAAGCAGGCTTAGCAGTGGACAGGAATAAGACAAAACAGCACCAGTGTATTTGTTGCAAAACTGATATACTGTCTGTATTAATAGATAATCCATGAGATTTCCATGGCTTAACACAAAATATATTTCTCACTCAAAATTTAATTGGTGTTTGAAGAAAAGTAGGTAAGGCTTTGCTCTGTGAAATCACTAAGGGAGTCAGGCTGATGAGAGCTTTAAACATTTTTAGCAAATGGGCCCCAAGATCACCTTGAGCCTCAACAACCTGTCAGATATACAGTGGGGAGCAAGGACAAAATAACTGCAGAAAAGCCATTACTATAGAAAAAGAAGAGGTAACAGTCATCGATATGTAAAGGTATTAAATTCTAATGGACAGACTTCATGAGAACCTTGCTCTGGGGTGAGACAAGTTTCTAAATAGACTCTGGGTCTGCTTTTTGGAAAAACTCTCTTGTCCATTGCCCTTCATGGCTCCTGTCTCCATCATCTGGAAGTTTCTACTTTGTCATTTTCCTCCTTGACCACTGCTGATACAGGCAGAGGAAAGTATGCTGTCCTTGCAGGCTGCATGGCCTTCAAGGCCTATATAAAGCTGATAAATTTGGAGGAATAAAACTCATTTTGATACTCAAAGGTTTTAGTCCAAGCTTATGGTTCCTTTGACAATATAATTCCCTCGAGAATCTAGTAGACTTTTCTAATCTATTTGCTTCCAATCAGCTTTATGTGCTAGTAACAATACCCAAAGTTCATTCCGAGTCATAATCCTCAAGCCTGATTTATGGTTGTGCTTCCTAGTCCCACGACTCTTTCCATCTACTGCCCGAGGTCATCGTCAGGTCTCCATAGGACAGTGGTTCTCAACCTTCCTAATGCCGCGACCCTTTAATACAGTTCCTCATGTTGTGGTGACCCGCAATTTCATTGTTACAAATTGAACATAATTAAAGCATAGTGATTAATCACAAAAACAATATGTAATTATATATGTGGTTTCCGATGGTCTTAGGCGACCCCTGTGAAAGGGTCGTTCGACCCCCAAAGGGGTCTCGACCCACAGGTTGAGAACCGCTGCCATAGGAGGCCCTCACCCTTGACTTGATCTACGCTGCATGCTACGTCTTGTCCAATCTGATTTCTTAGTGTGTGAGTTTTGGAAGTAATTTTTCCAACTTTCAACACCTTCGAGTTTCTGACATTGTTTCATTTTTATTTGAAAACAAGCCAATTCTCTTTCTGATTTCATCCACTTTTTGCAGATTGCTACTAACATTCTGTTTTCCAACCCTTTCCCCTAGAGCCAAACAGTCTTTTGAGTTTTATCGGGAGGCAGTGTTATCAAAGATTTTGCCACTGAACAACACAGATCTTTATCTTTCCAACCTCTAAACACCAGTTTCCTTGTCACTCACATCCTCTTTGCTTCCCCAAATCATGCAGTTTAGGGTTTTGTTATGGCAACATTCCACTTCTGATACAAATGTGTACATTTGTTAGGGAAATGTGGCCGCTATAAAGATAAGCCCTAAAATCTCAACAGCCTCATACAATAGAAGTTTATTTCTCATTCACTAAGATCGAGTGGGTATGGAGGCTCTGCTTCCCGCATTCATTCAGGGAGCCGGGCTGATGAAGGTTGTGCCATAGTCAACATGTGACTTCCAGGCTATTCCGAGCATTAGCAAATAGGTGGCGGAAGAGAGATTATGGAGGATATATGGGTTTAACTTGGAAGTGGTATATATTTCCTTTGACTGCAACATATTAGCCAGAACTTAGTAATAAGGTCATACCTAACTCAGAAGGAATACTGAAAATTACAGTCTAACTTTATGCCCAGGAGGAAGGGAAAATGGTGAAAAACTACATACAGTCTTTCCCATAAACTAGAGCCACAGCCAATGTCGTGGCAAACAATAGATGAGTGAGGGCACTATTGCCATTGCTGCTAAAGGCTGGACACTGGAGCTTGCACCACAGATGCCTCTAGCATCACAACAGCATGCTGTCATTACATCACTGACCCTGAAAAGACAGTGCCGCTGCTTACTCACCCCATTCACAGCCTGAATGGACTCTCCATGGTCCTAGCTCCCAAGTCAAACCCACAGCAAAAGTATCAGATTGGTTGAGCTTAAATCATGTAGCTACTCTCTTATTGCAAAGTAGACTGGGGAAATAAGTCTGCATTTTTAGTTCTTATAGTGCACAACAAACTCTGCCCTCATTCTAACTTCTGAGAAATTCTCCAAATAAAGATGGGGAGTCAAACTAAATCAAGGAATTGACTTCACGATAGAAATTTCAGCAAAAATAGCAAGTTGGTAAAAGAGAGTATATATATATATATATATATATATATATATATATATATATGGCTAAGTGTCCATTCAACCAGTAGCTATGATGCGCGCACTGACCACCAGGGGGCAGAGACTCAATGCAGGAGCTGCCATGATGCACACTGGCCATTTAAAAATAAATGGCACCATGGACCTGGCACTGACAAACCAACACTCGGCTTCCCCCAAGTGGGACACAAGCCCCGCCACCACCCTGGAGCAACACCCCACCAAATCGCAGCCAACGCTGCCAAGACCCCATGGCGCAAAATGCAGCCCACAGCCCAGCCCAACCTGGAAATGGTCACTGGGGTACAGGTAATGATGTCACATAGCAACACCCGGCTTCCTCTCCCTAGCGACTAGCCTCCTTGGAGTTTCTTCAGCCCAGGAACACAACTTGCTTTATAGCCAGGTACAAACATTTTACACTTTAACCAAATGTTTGTGAAGCGTTTTCACGTGCCTCATCTCATTTGATCCTCACAGAAGTCCTGGAGTAGGTAGATAGGAAACTCGGTAGAATCCTATTTTCTTTTCATTAGCTGGAAAATGGAGATTTAGAAAGTTGACCGAACTGAAAAGAAGTAAGAAATGGTGGAACTTGAAAATGACTTCAGGTTTTCTCACTGTGTAGAATATAGTCAAACACTGCTACAGTTAAATATTTTACCCTTTGTTCTCCCTGCGTGATCTACAGTAATAATCTGCTTCATGTTGATATTTACTGCTGTGTTGCTGAGAATTACCTGAAAGAGAAGTTGGGGTGCTTCACTGGCCTAGAAAAAGTTTAGCTAAATCAGAAAGCAGGTCTAATTAAGCAAGTTTATTCTTTTTTTTTCTTTAAATATATTTTATTGATTTTTTACAGAGAGGAAGGGAGAGAGAGATAGAGAGCTAGAAACATCGATGAGAGAGAAACATCGACCAGCTGCCTCCTGCACATCTCCTACTGGGGATGTGCCCGCAACCCAGGTACATGCCCTTGACCGGAATCGAACCTGGGACCTTTCAGTCCGCAGGCCGACGCTCTATCTACTGAGCCAAACCAGTTTCGGCAGCAAGTTTATTCTATATATATATATAAAAAGCTAAGTTGACTTGCACATGTGTGATATATATAAAGCTCTCACTGGCACCAGTTGCACATGTGTGTTTTGATCTGTCATTGTTGATCATGAATTTGGTTGACACTTCTATTATAGAGAAAGGGCGAATAGCAATATTAAAATATTTCTTCTAATTAATTTCCTTTCAATGTGCACGAATCTGTGCACCAGGACACCAGTAATAGTAATAGAGCTCTAATATTAGATAATTGACCACAGCACAGAATTGTATCCTGCATGATCTGGCTTAGGAGCACTCATGTAGTTCCGTGGTGGAGTTACATGATAGAAGGGACAGTGAAAACCAGAGGAGAGAGGAAAGAGCAATAAATATGCCTGGTTATTTTTTTTAAAATACATTTCATTGATTTTTTACAGAGAGGAAGGGAGAGGGATAGAGAGTTAGAAATATCAATGAGCGAGAAACATCTATCAGCTGCCTCCTGCACACTCCCCACTGGGACTGTGCCCGCAACCAAGGTACATGCCCTTGACCAGAAACGAACCTGGGACCCTTCAGTCCGCAGACCAACGCTCTATCCACTGAGCCAAACCGGTTAGGGCATGCCTGGTTATTTTTAAGATTTTCTAAATTACACCCTTCATAAAGAGCCCACTAAAATTTCAACTAAAAAATTATATATATATTTTAATCCAAGAAGGTTCATGTCTTTGGTCCATGTATTTGAAATGTTCTCCTTGAGATGTTTTGTTTTGTTGTTGTTTTTTCTCCTTGGTCGGCTGGTGGCTTTGAGTATGTCTCAGGGGAATCTGTGTTTGTCCAATTTGAACATAGAACTCTGCTCTGGGAATGCGAATTATGACATGTCTTTGGCAGAGAGAGGTTTGCATTTATAGACATTTTAGGTGGCATAAGCCGCATGACACTATTTTAAAAGACGGGTGGCCAATATGGGGCAAATGCATTTAATCCTTTCTCACCAGATTCTCCTTTCATTCTGTATTACTTTAGTACAAAAAACGATGGCATGCCTTGCTCTGTCTCACTCTTTTGTCCTGACGTAGACGAGGTTAAAAAGTTTTGTGCTGAATGAGATCTTTAGAGAGAAAGAAAGATGAAAAAAGGGAAGAGAAAGTCCAATATCATTTACACTTAAAATAAAGATCCTAAAAATTACAAAATAAGAAAGCCGGACTCCGCACAAACAGGAAAAATTTCCGGGAAAGGAGTACCCCACATCTTCTATTCCATCTTTAAAACAGGGACATGGGAGCATTGCCACCTGGCGTGAGTGACTTGCATTGCCTGCTGAGGCCGTGTGCAAAAGTCTATCATCTCTTAAAGAGACATGACTGTATTTTGAACAGGGATCACTGTGGCCTAGCAAGCCATACCCTCTCCGAATCATTTCATTGCCATGGGCGCTTAGATTTCAGGAGTGCAGAGCTGAGAGAAGTCTTCATTCCATCAGCTATAACTTTGGAAAGAGGCAGAGATAAATATGCAAGAGCAAGACAAAAAAATGTTCTGCTCAAGCAATGCAGAAGTGGGGAGTCTCGATGTATTGGCCAGAATGGTCTTAAACAGGAGTGAGAAATTAGCCAAGCTGTTCTTTTCCAGGTTCTGTATTTCAAATACTTTCTGCTATTTGCTAATGACCTTTGAGTACAAACTGAAGGTTCTTTTTACAAGTTGACTACTTTTTGTTGCAAGATAAGACGAGGGAAGAGAAAAAATGTTTTTAAAAAGAATCAAAAATTATTATTTTTTATTTCTGAGCACATTGGAGTTAATAGTTTTGGCATCTAGTATTTTATTTCGAGGCTAATATGCCACGCCATCTGCCAAGTGACGGTGTCTTTATTAGGTTACCATGGTATATAAAAAGCAAAATGCTTTGCAGAGTTTGTGAGCAAGATGATTTTTATTTCCCCCTTAAAATTTTTTCAAAATGTAAACTAACATATTTTCAACAAAACTGTTGAAATTAGAATGATAAATATTGAGGTGGTACTACCTAATCATTTGATCTTTAAATGGGTATATATAAACTTAAAAATCTACAACAGTGTTAACCACTGGAATAAATACTCAGAATTATCTCCTCAAAATTTTTTTCTTGTGGAAAGGCCTTTATTTCAACTGCATTTAAGAAAAGTAAAACTAGTTTGTTCTTTAACATAAGTTGGGAACAAAGGACAGAAGCTGAAAGAAGGTGAAAAAAGAAAACGGGTTTGCCCGCTTTTTGACATAAGCTAATAATTTTCACCTTAAAGCCATGGTTTGTATGCACTCTTTTGTCTCCACCTCCCAAAAGGCACTTTGAGGTGACAATTTGATTCAGCTTTGTCCTAGGCTGGATAGTTTTTTGCCAGGGTTTTTATTTATTTGTTTGTTTATTTTATTTTTGTTTTTATAAGAGATGGTTGATTTAGAAAGTTACAGAGGGAGTAGAAGGAGCCCTCTGGGCTGTGTAGGCTCAGGAATCAAGTTCAGAGGCAGAAGGAGGGCCCCTGGAGCTTAGGAGAGAGGAAGGCAAAGGTAACCTAAGCACTGAGGGGAAGAAAGGGGTGAAGGGAAAGGAGGCGTAGGCATGCTCCTGAGAGAGTGGGGGCATGCTAGTCCTTCATCTTGAGGGTTTTAAAGGCTGGGAGTTTAGGGAGGTTTTAGGAGAGGGTCTCAATAGAATGCTCATCCGCTTTATGCTGATGCGCCAAAACGAGATTTATTCTTCTGACTTCATCCGCCCTTGGGTGTGTTTTGCACATTGACGCTAATTGAATTTTTGTTATCTGTCTCCCTAAGTAGGGTGATTTAAGCTATTTACCCTCTGGTTGGGGAGACGTATAAACCATTTACTCTTTTTAAAAAATTTTTATCTTTATTGTTGAAAGTATTACATATATCCCCCTTTACCCGCAATTGGCCCCTTCTGGTCCCCTCCCCCCCCCCAACCGCCCCCGCAGCTCCACCCCCTCCTCCTCAGGCCTTTACCACACTATTGTTTGTGTCCATGGGTTATTCACATATGCATAAAAGTTCTTTGGTTAAACCATTTACTCTTAAGTGTCCTTGGTTAAGGAAGATAGGATTTTGATTTACTTGGATGGCTGTAAACTGCTTGGCCATTTAACTGTCTCAGTTTCCCTATTCCACTTGTCCTGGCTTAGGAGCCAGTCTCATTTTCCCCTCAGAGATTTCCATCCCTGAAATCTTTTAGGGGAGATTAGGGAGGGCGTTCTGTCTTCAGTAGCTGCTTCCTGCTGACAGGGCTGTGGTCCCTGCTGGAAGTCTCTCCCCACCTGATGGAGGGGAGACAAGGGGATGGGGTCTGAGACTGGAACAGACAGGCTGTTAGCTGATTCTTCCAAAGTGAGATAGGCTGGAGTCCCCACGGCATCATCGTCTTGATGAGAAGTTGTATCATTCCAGAAGCAAAGTTGGTAGATTGCTCCATATTGCATGGACTCGATTCTGTAGTCTGAAGATAAGTCCGTTCAGTTAAATTGTTGAGTCTCATTCCAGGAGGCTCCCAGAGTGAGACCTCTGTTGTGTAAATAAGCAATCGGGTATTTTCCTCCTATGAAGACAGGAGGAAGAAGACAAAGGTTAATGATGACAGCAAGTTATTAACCTGTTCCTGAGTCTGTAAGCCTGTCGTCTGCCTGTGTTTTTAAAGACCAAGCATGATCAATATGCCTCTTCAATGCTCTCAGTCAAAGTTTCAAGCTTTCTCTTCCTTCTGTCTCTGGGGAAGATTTTCCAGGCTTCTGCCATATTCTTAAAACATTTTTTAAGTGAGTCGTTTATGTCCAGAGACACATACGCACATATACAAAAGGCACACACATATATGACAATGGTCACCTGTACTTTTGACATGCTTTGGAATTCATATACACCAAGGGTAAGTGGGGAACTATCTCTGGCCCACCAACATCACTTTAATGTTTGAGAAGAGGTGAGTAAAGGGTGGTTCTGGAGAAAACTTTCTATAACCCACAGCCTAAATTTACTATCACAAACTCTCGGACTGCGCCTCCCACAGCAGATAAGATTACAACGATAGTGAAATGGGTGGGAGATTCACGAGTACTCGGCATCCCTGCTTCTGTCCAGTTAGAACTAGTGTTTCTAGTTAAACACTAGACTACAGAGCTCTGCTCCGATCCACCCAACATAAAGAAATTGCATTCTTAAAAGCAACACGGGGGAATAGAGAAAATTCCACTTTCAAAGGATGTCAGTCAATATTTATTGAGTGGCTGTTCTGTAGTTGGGACTGCAAGGTGCCGAGAATACTACTTGAGTAAGATAGACCCTCTCCCAACCTTCTCGGAGCTTCCAAGCTAAGGGCAACTTGCCTTTCCCAATGACAACACTGTGCTTAGAAAACTAAGACTTCGGAGCTTAGAATCAAGGCCTCACGGGGACAGCTCTCACAGGCCTGACATCTGTACAGTGGGATGGATTCCAGTTGAGAAAAGAAATGGCAGGAGTGAGCTGGGGAATGACAGAAGTTATATTGGAGACATTGACTTGCTGAGGGTTCAAGAGACTGATACCCTAACAGTGGTTCTCAACCTTCCTAATGCCGCGACCCTTTAATACAGTTCCTCATGTTGTGGGGACCCCCAACCATAAAATTATTTTCGTTGCTACTTCATAACTGTAATTTTGCAACTGTTATGAATCGTAATGTAAATATCTGATATGCAGGATGTATTTCCATTGTTACAAATTGAACATAATTAAAGCATAGTGATTAATCACAAAAACAATATGTAATTATATATGTGTTTTCCGATGGTCTTAGGCGACCCCTGTGAAGGGTCGTTCAACCCCCAAAGGGGTCGCGACCCACAGGTTGAGAACCACCGCTGCCCTAGCATGTTACTGCTGATAGCTAATGAGATGAGATGGTGAGGGCATGGATACATTTAGCCTTTTAAGGTAAGGAATTCTCCAGTGAGCTTTTTGATAAAGACTTGACATTTTCTGTGAAATCTGCTGCACATTTAGTTGACACCTACTTCTTGGAACTTGTGTAATTCTAACCAGAAATCTACCTATATAACATTCTGTCCCCTCTTGGGGTGATTATAAAAACATTCCTGGTGACGAAGGTGAAATATCAAAGAGGGGACAAACCGGAGGCTACTCTTGGCTGGAGGAGCGGCCGCCGATTAGCCGCTTTGCCGGCAGCCCACCAGCAAGGCCTTTGCCAAGCCATTGCCTCCTCCCTAAGCCAGTGATGCAAAATCACCCCACCAGCGTGTTTTGTTCTCCAAGACTCTGGCCTCAATAGGTACATCCCATTAGCGAGGCCAGCAGATGTCAGTCCTGATCCACTTTTTCTCAGCATGGATGGAGGAGGAGGAAGAGTAGATCTGATTTCCCAATCACTGCCTTCTCTTTGCTGGCTTTTCTTCCCGAGATGGAGGCCCCCTGCTTGGTTTGCTTTGTTAATATTTGCATTATTCAATAGTTATTATGTGATAAGCATGTTGTTTGCTTTAGGTTTTGGTTGGCTTGTTTTCTAGTGCCTTTATTCTTAGCTGGAGGCTTCCCTTGAATTACAGCCGTGGTCTGTGTCTTACTCAGTGTGGGTAGGATGTAGAGGTTTACGGAGTCCTACCTGATGCCTCAACAATCCAAAGTTGGGCCAGAAAACAAAAATATAACAAAAAAATTTTTTTCCAAGGAGAAATAAAATATGTAGTTTTTATTCTATGAAACCATCCTCTTGGTGTCAGCCTTGGATTTATCTCTTAAAATGAAAAAGCTTAGCACTACGGCAAACATCCCTAAATGCACATATTTTTAAGCTTTCTGATTAAGAAATAATAGTGTCCCTGCCTGTTTATCAAGCAAGGATCTTGTCCTTGAGTGAAAAATATTTATGTCTAAAGACTATCATAAGTGAAAAATGGAATGATTGTAGGTAAACAGAATATAAAGCTAGTGTTAATAATGCATTCTGCTATTGGTATTGCAGTGTTTATTATAAAAGCATATTTTAAAGTTGCTATTGAAGTTCTAAATGCTAGGACTTGCTAATGAAGGAAAAAACAATGTGTGTTTTTGCCTTTGATCTAGTGCTTGCTTGCTAGAGCTGATTAGCTGTTACACGCACCAAGGTAAGACTGTCATATAAGATGATTTCGACATGCAAGGAAAGCATCTGAACTGGGAGCTGGCTGGGCACAGAGTACATTTGGGCAATACTCTGTTGCTTAAATTCAATATTAAATGTTTATTTACTAAGTTGCTTCACAAGAACTTTCTTGATTTATTAAGTATAACAATGAAACCCGGAATATGTATGTCATTTTGAAACAGCTCCCACTGAGGACTGTAGTGTTTTCTTTCTTTTCAAAGTAATGCCTATAATAACCAGATACCTCACATTGGCTTTTTCCACTTGAACATAACTTCTGATTTTAAAATTCTAATTCAAGTAAACTTGGACAATCTTCTGGGGGCAGGAAGAGTAAAAGAATCGTGATTTATAATTACTACAATGTTAAAAGTTTAAAACCAAAGACTAAGTATCTGCAATTTTGTATTTCAAGCTGATATTTGAATTATTTAAAATTCCTTTGGCTGGCTTTTTAATTAAGAGAGACTCAATGCTAATACAAAAACATGCACATAAAATATTTTCTCATCCTCAATGTAGGATTTTTGTGTTATTATCAACTGTAAACTGAAGAGCAAAGCAAAGGTAATTTTTAAAAATGTTTTGCCTTCGATTATAAAACCATGTCCCATTTTTCTGTTCAACTACCCAGACTAGCGATGTTCAATGGAAATATATAATGCAAGTGCTAAAGGTGAGCCTTAAACACAAACTACACGTGTCATTTTAAATGTTTTAATAACCACATTTAAAAAAGGAAAAAGAAACAGGTAAAATTAATTCCAGTAATATATGTCCAAAGTATTATTTCGACATGTAACCAGTATGAAAAATATTTAGCATGCACTTGAACATTTTTTTATCTGTGTCCTAAATCTTTGAAATCCTGCCTGAATTTTTACTGCCTGCACAGCTCAGTTCGCACTTGCCGCATTTCACGTGCTCAGTAGCCACATGTGGCAAGTGGCTACTCTATTGGATAGTGCAGGTCTATCTAAATTATCCAATTCCTACACCCAAACGCACTGGCCGGATGGCTTTATAAAATATTACTGCTGAGCTGACACCCATCTGAAAGATTTACGTGTCCAAGCTAGACGGTTATGGAGCCGAGGCCTTCACCCAGGAACGCCTTGTTTCTGTCCTATTTTGCTGTTAACAGCTTGCTTTGCTCCGTAAAGATACACCAGTCACCCTCACGTGGTGGGACCCTCTGTTGGATCATGCCCATGCGTTTAGGTGGCTGAAATTGTCACTCTGGAGCAGGTTGACCTAGAGCAAACATTCTAAAATTGCCCAACCGAGAGAGGCCGCGTCTACAGGAACTGTGTCGGGGATCCATTCAGGACGTGGGAGGAATCCCAGTGTCTGCTGACTTTGTGCGGTCCTGAAATGTAACCCCGGGATGCCTGAAAGAATGTCAACTCCATGGCTCGGATTTTCTGGGAGAGTCTAAATTTCACGTAGTTCAGCCGGTTTTTCTTCCCAGCGCCCCTATTCCTTAGGCCGTGTGTCTCGATTTGAGGTTCAGAGAGCACGGCCCCTCTGGCAGCGGTCCCTGGGGTGGTGGCGCTGGTTTTCCAGGCTCCCAGGGCTGGCATGGGGTTACTGGGAAATGGTGAGGGAAAGAATCGAAGAGGCCTGGGGATAAATTGTAGGTAGTGCAGAGAGAAGAACCAGCACGTGTGTTCTGAGGTTTATGCCCTTCCCGCAGGCCCTAAATTGCTATGAGGTTAGTCAAGGGGAAATTAAGCTGAAAAATAGGAAAGAATCTGCAAAATGCAGATATATATATATATCTTTATCTTTTCGATCCCTCTACTGTTATACCCCACCCCAAAGCCTTATCAAAAATAAATAAGGGGCCATTGATCTTTGCCATTCCCCGTAATATAACCCAGAACGATATGGGAAATATTCGTATTATGTAACCATATTGAATGGAACCTGGGACGTAGTGGGCACTAACTAAGTGGAGGATATTATTAGGAATATTTGTTGGTGATGAACCATCCAGGTAACACGAGAAAACCAGAGAATGACAAACGGCACCCTCTCTTTAATATGTCATTTTTCTGTTTTATCGTGTGTGCTCTGAAAGGCACTACATGCCCACTATACCCTCTTTGTATTGTTCTCCATGGAATCTTATTTTCTTCCTTATTAACATACCTTAGTTTATAGAGGTGCATTTGTATAGCCACTGTGGCAGAACACCTCAGTAGGATAAAGGTTCTGCATGATATTGCTGGCTCTCTTCTTATTTCCCTATTAAGTTGGAAAAGAATATTGGTGCCAAGGTATAATCATGACTTCTTGAATAGAAATTTAATGGTTTTCTTAAATTGGTTCTGAGTTCCTTCTTAGTCTTGGATCAGATAAAGACTTGGGAAGAATTTCTTAAATCTTGAAAAAAATAGGATTTTTATTCTCTACCCATTTTTAATTTATAAAAAGTATCACATTTCATATATATATATATATATTTCACATTAGATATTTTAAAAATATCTTGGGAGTGAGAAATATGGATTGTTTTCTCCAAAATTAACACTTATAATCTTTACCACCCAAATGTCCACGCCATTACCAAACCTTTGCATGAAGCAGTTCAACAGGGATTTATCGAATAGCAGGAATGCACAGTTGTCTTTGCATATTTACCTAAGTCACTGTTGTTTGCACTGTTCTTTTTTTGTTTGTTTGTTTGTTTGTCTTTCTCAGGCAGTGTATGAGAAATAACTGTATGCAATTCTGCAGAAACAACCTACAGTTGAACACAGCAACAGCGATTTTATTAAAGTGCAGTTTTAGGAGGCAGTTGTGTTTTTTTGTGTTGTTTTGCATTTTCACTGTTGCCTGTCTAAAGTCCATGGGCCTTTTATTTAAAGAGGAAGAGAAAGAGAGAGACAGAGAGAGACTGGACACACCTAGTGTAATAGCAGAAAGAAATGCTGTCCACCCATCTTCCCAGAGACAAGAGGAAGAGCTTCGATAGGGTCTCCGATTCTACCTTGTTTTAGAAACCAAGTTATGTTTACTTCATGTTAACGTGTGGCATGCAGGCTAGACAATGGCTTTCCCAAACCCCTCTGCATCCCCACACTCTTAGGGGCACTGCTCTTCCTTTTTGATGCCGTTAACAACTCAAGGGACCACAGGACCCTCACATTGCTACGGAGGAGGACACTTGGTCACTGTCAGGCTCCCAGGACAGTGACTCCCTGTGTCACTGTTAACTTTTCATGAACACCCTTCCTTCCTTTGAAAAGTTTCAGCGGAATGAAATGGATGTGCAATTTCTGTTTTCGTCTCCACTCTGTGTGGGGGAAGAGACAGTAATTCTGGGTGCTGGAGTAGGCTGTGACGTGCCTAATTTGGGGTGTTTAGAAGCTAATAATGTAATTTTGCCCACAGTTACACACAAATGTAAAACAATATATTTTTTTTCAAACTCCAGGCCCTAACATGTCTTATAACTGATAATATACCAAAAAGTAGAGAGACTGCCGGCCTGATTTGGGCCCCACTGTTCATTGCAGGGGATTGCTGACTCCATGGAGAACTCCCATAGAAGGCGTGCCAACAGCTCCCGGGACAATGAGCGCACAGAGGCACCACAGTGCTATTTGGGAGCATTATTCTTTCTTGGTTTCCACAATAGCTGGGATCTGATAATTTAGCATTAAGCCTCTTTTCAACTATATGGAACTGTAATAAGGTGATTTCGCCAATGTGCCTTTCCATTGTCCTGCAGATCCTGTGATCTATTATGCGGTAATGTGTAAAAAATAAAAAAGAAAGAAAAATGAGGCAACACCCATAAACCAACTAATTATCAAAACCATGAAAAGCCGCTTTGAGAGAGCTGTTATTTATTGGCATTTTCTTATGAATCAATATAGATATAGGAATCGACTGCAGACGCCTCTGGGTGCAGGCACATAATGAAAGCCCAATTAATATCCAAAAGCACAGCGCGCTGCCGGCGATGGGGAGCTACCAGGACAATCACCGCTTCCGCAGCCAACACTGACAGCTGCAGTGCCCGATAGAACACAGCTTCAAAGGCCGGTGCCCACCCCGCCCCCACCCAGCCTCCACCGAACACTCCCTTCAAATCTCCCCTCACTGAGGCAGGGCCTGCAGGAACAGATGGGATACCAGAAGCAACCCATGGCTATCTGTGATGTCACCAAATGAGGCATTTGGGGATGCTGTTTGGGTGGCAAAAAATGTCAAAAGAATATGCAAGGGGGGTGGGGAGGGGCGAGGGAGACTTTTGTAGGTGAAATTAGTGTGGCAAGGCACCCCTGCCGGTTGGAGAACGGGCTGTGGGGTGGTGGCAGGGGTCATGCTGGGTCCAGATCGGGCCGGCTTACATTTCAGGTTTATTTTGGTGTGGATTAAGGGAGCTTTACGTTGGTTGGGCTCACCAGAAGAGCATGTGGCTCCATGTCCTGCAGGCCTGTTTGCTTTGGATTCATCCGGGACGCTGCGCCCGTGCCAGCCTGTCAGAGACGGTGTTCAGGGGCTCATTAACCCCCTTTCGCCCTTTCTCCATCACTACTATCTTTCCCACACAGGATCCAAGCTTTCTTCCTTAAGATGTGGCATCTCTTGATTTTTGTATTAGTTTTTATTTCTTTGGGGCCCCCAAATATGAATCCGTTTCTTACTAGACTAAAAAAGCAAAACACACACACAAACAAAACAAAACAAAACAAACCCAAAAAACTGGATTCTAAAATCAGACCACCCAACATTGCTATCTGGGAATGCACCTCAGTATAATGATGCCTAAACCTGGCTATCAGGCTCTCTCCCCCAGCATGCATTGCTACCTGGGCACCTAGGGGTCTGAGGAAGCCACCCAATGCCAGTCTCGTAAAAGCAGAAAAGTAAAGCTTGATTAAGTAGATCATAGAAGAGAAAGAGCAGCTCCACATAAAATGTCCAATTCTTGCAAAGGCGGAGTGGGGGCAGAGGAGTTGCAATGGAAACATATTCTCCTCTGTTTTTAATAAATATGATCATTTATTTGTATTCTTAAAGCTTGTTAGAGTGTACAAAGATCTCCCATTTGATCTTTCCAGTAAGTCCAAGGTACTTTGTGGCAATAATGGCAAATAGACTATTGTACCGAGGGGGAAGTTAAGACTCAGGGTGATGCAATGACTTGCCCATGGTCAGAGTTGGGAAATATCAGAGGCAAGATTTTATTCCCAGGCTTCTATATCCTCAGCAAGACATTTGAAGAAATTCATAGAACAATTAGTAATTTTGGGGTGTTGCTCAACCGTTATTTCTCTGTGAATATGTCCCTCCAACTAGAGTGTCCACATTGCTCTTATGATGACATTTATGTTGTGTTTTGCTTGCTTTCCGCCGCCCCCCACCTCCCCCCCAGCACACACACTGCATTGGGAGATCTTTGAGGAGAGGTGCTCTCATATTTATTCCTAAATCCCCACCACCCAGCATAACACGTTCAACCCCAAAACTCCCTTCCATGGCCTGGAAGAAATGGAACAGGTTGGGTTTAATCCTTTCTGCATTTGCTAATTTGCCAAAAATACTATAGCTGGCAATAATAAGAAACAAAAAGAAAAGGTGACTGATTCTGATAAGTGAAGAGGGAGCATTATAGTTATATTATGCAAAAAAAATGATAGGAAAAAAGGTAAGCACTGGCAGCTTTTACTTTTATTTTATTTTATTATAGGTTCTTGGGAATTGTCCCTGCAGACAAGGAATTAAAGCCCTCCCTGGAGCTCCCTGCCTGCTGAGGGAGATGAATCCTCACATTTAAATGCTTCGGGTACTTTTCAGATGGCATCCACATTATCATCTGGGGCACAGGAGGTCTCCACCTTGGCGCTAAACGCGGAGAAAGTTACCGGGTGAAGCTGGAGTTGGCCTCCGCCCGGAGGGAGCTGAGGGACTAGGGGAGAGTATGCAGAAGGCCGGCAGGTCCCTGCAGCACAGGGCTCTGACCCAGTGCCCAAAAGCAAATCTCTAAATCGAGTCCTTAGCGTCAGCTCCCGGGACTTCCAGTTTGAGCTGGGAGCAGAGTCAAAGAAGTGTAATGGACAAAGTGGAAGGGATGGATGTATAAGTAGGAGCCAGGGGTGTTGTGGGGAGCAAACACCACATGGCGAACTGCACGTTTGAGGCCGTGTCCGTCCAGTGCCGTAACCCTACAGAGAGGCTCTAATGTACTGGAGGTGTATGCAGCACGTTTCTCATAAAATGACTAAAGTCGGATTTGTTGGATAAGGAGACAGGGTTGGAGGAAAGTTATTAGAAGGAGCTTTGCCCAGTTCTGTGCAGATGAAGTTTAATAACCCAGAAGCGTTGTCCAATCCATTACTCAAGAGTTCTATCCTGACGTGCGGAATAGTGCTGGAAAAATCAAAGTGATGAAATAGACTCACCCAGCGAAGATAAGAAGGGTGGGATTCCCAAGACCATTGATCTTTAAAAATAGTGGGTGTTATGGGATCTTTCTGAATACTCCCAAAATAATAAGAGCATTCAACTTCTGGAATGGGTTGGTAAGCAGTTCATGAATTAACTCTGCTTAGTAATACTAGGTACCGGGCACCATGCTAAATGCTTTCAATTTGTTATTTTATTTAACCTTCACCATCACCCTATGAGGTAACTGTTTCTTTTCATAACCTTACTTTAGACTAGTTTTAGACTTACAGAAAAGTTGCAAAGATGGTATAGAGCAGCAGTTCTCAACCTGTGGGTCGCCAACCTGTGGGTCTCGACCCCTTTGGGGGTCGAACGACCCTTTCACAGGGGTCACCTAGGACCATCAGAAAACACATATATAATTACATATTGTTTTTGTGATTAATCACTATGCTTTAATTATGTTCAATTTGTAACAATGGAAATACATCCTGCATATCAGATATTTACATTATGATTCATAACAGTAGCAAAATTACAGTTATGAAGTAGCAACGAAAATAGTTTTATGGTTGGGGGTCACCACAACATGAGGAACTGTATTAAAGGGTCGCGGCATGAGGAAGGTTGAGAACCACTGGTATAGAGGTGTCCTGCCTACCCTCCACCCAGTTTTCCCTATCAACAGCTCACATTCGTAGAGTACATTTTTCACAGTTAACTGATATATTATTCACGACAGTCCACACTTCATTCAGATTTTCTTACTTTTCACCTAATGTCCTTTGTGCTGTCCCACGATACCAGGTTACTTGTAGTCATCATGCAACCTTTGGCTTCTCTGGGTTGTGACATTTTCTCAGACCTCCCTTGTTTAGGGTGACCTTAACAGTTGTGAGGAGTGCTAGTCAGAGGCCCTGCAGAATGTCTCTCCATTGAGATTTTTCTTAGGATTATATTGGGTAATGGGTCCTTAGGAGGAGACCCACAAAGGTCAAGTGCCATTCTTATCACATCCTATCTAGAGTGCCTGCTGTCAACACGGTTTATCACTGATAATGTTAGGTTGCTGAGCACGTGCCTGAAGTGGGTCAAGATTCTCCACGGAAAAGTTACTCTGACCTCCCCCTCCCATGCTGGGCTCGGGAAGAAAATCACTGGGCACGGGAGTGGGGAGTCATGCTCTACCTCTCGGAGTGGGCAGTACCCACATAAATTATTTGGAATGTTTCTGTAGGGGTGATTTGCATTTTCTCCTCATTTATTTACTCAGTAATTTATTTATATCAGTATGGACTCAAGGATATTTATTTTATACTTTTGGTTATAATCCAGGACCGCATTATTTATTTTGTTGATTAAATTGTCTCAGTTTTGGCCATTGGGAGCTCTTTTAGTTGGCTCTTATGTCCCTTTGACATACCCCTTTTGTTTTATTTTTTGGAGCATTTCCTTACTTGCATGCACTGCAAGATATTCCAGGCTCATCTTGTATCTGCCTTGTGCCAGCCTTGAAATTAGCCATTTCTCTGAGGAGTCCTCATGTCTCCTGTTGGAGAATGGTATTACCAACCAGGATCTGGGCCTTGGGTATGGAAGTAACTCTTTATGTTTCTGTATTTTTTCCATGAGGAAAGTGAAGTTGAGAGAGATTAAGTAACCTGCCCAGAGTGATGCCTTAGAAAATTGTAGGATGCAGATTAAAACTCAGGTCTGTCTGATCTTGTAACTGTGGCATGATTTCTTGCTTCCCCCGCTCCTCTCTTGGGGTATCAGTCTGCCTTCCAACGAACCTTAAGTAGTGTTGGAAGTTTTCCTGGTCTGTTGACATAATATTGTATTTCGGCATTCCCTTTCTTGCTGTCCCTGAGATCAGATTTTGGTAGGATTTATTCAAGACAATCACACTTTAGTTCGTGGTTCTAATCTAAAATAAGTATCCCCAGAGGTGTGCTGAGTGTCTGAAAGTGATTTTTCCACATTTGGGGAAATCTAATGGAAATCATACACTTACCCATGACACAACTGCCCAACTAAGGAGAATGTCACATTTCTTTGATTCTATATCAACTCAACGAGGCTGGCTACATTCATTATTTCAAACCGTTTGAAGCTCTGATTGGTCGATGATGACTTCATAGGAATTTCTGAAGTTGGAGAGGATAATAAAGAGTCTTTAGGGGTAGAGATGTTGGAAAAGGCCACATCATTACCGTTCTACTTGTGATCCAACTCTGATTGAAGTGGAGCCATTATGAGAGCTGTCTGTGTGTAAGCGGCAGGGAAAGAGTAACTTTTTTGGATAGAAAGTAGACATCTATGTATTTGGTTTATGTTTTACCAATTTGCTGTAATGTTTTAACGTTCAAAATTCTGGTCCAAGTTACTTTAATTTCAGCTTCATTTTAGATGCCTGCTTTAAAAATTTGAAATTATACACATTGGAATGATTTTTTTCTTTAGTATTCTATTTTCTGAAAGAAAAACCTGTATCTTAGTGTAGATAGACATATGGATCTACTTAATATATTCAAAAGCAATGCATCTGAATGACTCAGAACCTAAGTGTGTGGCACTTGGCTGAATTGCCTGTTGGGATGGACTCAGAAAGGTGAGAGGAGAAAGGTGCGGGGGCGGGGGACGAATTGAACAATTTAAATGAGAGGAGTAACATGTGGTCCTAGAGAAGAAAAGAAACACAAGCACCAGGAAAAGATAACTGGTTTTAATGGGAAGTTCTTGGTGAATAGTAACAGAGAATGTGTTTCACACAATTGAAACTGTATGAGGAAACAGTGCCATTAAAACGTAGCCTGGCCGCTGTGGTTCAGTGGTTGAGCATCGACCCATGCACTGAGAGGTCACTGGTTCGATTCCTGGTCAGGGCACATGCCTGGGCTCAATCCACATGAGGGGCATGCAGGGCCACTGATGTTTCTCTCTCTATCTCCCTCTCCCTCTTCTCAAATCAATAAAAACATACTCTAAAGTTTAGAAACAGAAAATATTATTTGAAAAAAAAAACTTGTGAGATCATCGAATTCAGCAGCTCTCAACTCTGGGATGTACTTTAAAACACTGGGGGAGCTTTTAAACAATACTGATGCCCAGGCCCCACTTCTTAGGTTTCTGATTTAATTGGTCTGTGGTGCAGCCCTGGAGGGGAAAAACGCCAACCTCCTCAGTAATGTTAATGTGCATCCAGGCTTGAAACCACTGATCTAGTTTTGTTTTTTAATTATGAAATATTTCAAATACACAGAAAGTATAGTGAAAATATATTGGAGACCTTCGTATTTACTACCCAGATTTAACACATGGCTTAGTGCCACGGTTGCTTCATTTACGTTTGCTTTTTAACAAATGAGGTGTCACCAATATCCTTGGGATCCCTTGGCCACAATCAGATCCCATCGTCTCCCCGCCTTTTCCAAGGCCTGAAAGTTGGTGACAACTTGTCCATTTTTATGTTCATATCTTTACTAAATAAGTGTGTAGTTATGTGCATTTGTGTTTGTGTGTGTGTTGGTTTGTTTTAAAATTCCCACACATAGTATCATAGTACCTATACAGGGTGTCCTAAAAAGATGCATACACACTTTAACAGCTGATAGCTCAATTTTGGAAATGAAATGTATTTTAATAAACACTGCTTTTATAATGTGCATATACATTTTGAGGGGGGCGGGCGCCCTATATTCCTTTGCATTTTGCTTCTCTTACTCAGCATTATGATTTTGAAACTCAAATTCTTCAAGTTCATTCATTTCAACTGCTGTGCGGTGTCCCCTGGTATAAGTACACCTGAATATAGTTATTCATTCCCCTACTGATGAGCACTGAAGTTGTTGCTTTCACTTTATTTTGCTTTATTTTTGGTGTAATAAGAATTCTGTGGTGGGACACTCGTGTATATTGTGTCCTTGAGCACACAGAGCATGCTTTGCTCTTACAAAGCTTTCCAACAGTGCTGTAGAGCAGTGCCTTCCAGTTGAATAAAAGATGTGGAGCCGCCGAAACCGGTTTGGCTCAGTGGATAGAGCGTCGGCCTGCGGACTGAAAGGTCCCAGGTTTGATTCCGGTCAAGGGCATATACCTGGATTGCGGGCACATCCCCAGTAGGAGATGTGCAGGAGGCAGCTGATCGATGTTTCTCGCTCATCAATGCTTCTAACTCTCTATCTCTCTCCCTTCCTCTCTATAAAACATCAATAAAATATATATTTTTTAAAAAGATGTGGAGCCCTTCAGCCCTCTGGGAAGCCAGGTAGGGCCGGAGGCAAACACAGACCCCCCGGATGGGTCACCTCCTACTGTGAACAGCCTCCTCAGGTGACCCTAATGTGCTGTATTGAATATTATCATTCTCTGTGTGCACCATGATGGGAAAGAGGTTGGGAAACACGACAGCAAGAAATGTACCTTGAGTGGGTGTTTTGTATGGCAGTATAAAGACATATTTAACTCCAGAATTATTGCTAAATTATTCTCCAAAATAATTATACTGATCTACAGGCCCACCCCGCCAGACCTGAAAAGTGTTGGCCAGTCTCACAGATGTGAAATGATACCTTGTTTTTATTTGCATTTTCCTGATAAATCAAGGTGTATTTTCCTGTGTTGATTGGCATATATTTATAGTTTGTGAACTGGTTGGTTTATCCTTTGCTCATTTTTCTCTTGAGTTGTTGACTTTTCTATTGAGTAGTTTGCTAATTGTCTAATATGTTTTGGGCTATATGCATTTGCAAATATTTCACTTCAATCTCTGGCTTAGCTTTTCTTTTTAGGATCATTTTTCATAAAAAGTTTGTGTTTTCTAATTTATGTTTCCAATGAGGAAACTTGAGACTCATGGTTGCATAGTCATAATATTTCAGTACGGAATGCTGTCATCATGCTTTCCACTCTTGCAGTGTGGCAAGGTTGAAAAGAACACGGGTCTGAGCCCAAGGTTACAGAGGTCTAGTTGCTGGCAAATATCAGTCTAAAATGTTTTCTCATATTAATTAAATGACTACATGATTAAGCTGAGACACACAGTGATGAACAATTAACCTAATCTCAAGTCAGATAGCTATTTTGTGCCAAAGCTACTAAAATCATTTCCCAAGGTTTACTCTGTGGACCCCTACTTGTTAAAAAATATTTATTCTGTGGTCAATGACATTTTTAATTTTTTTATCTTAAAAAATTTTAAACTTATTAGTCTGTGCAATCCCCTTTCTTTGTGGAAGACTTAATAACACCTCAAGAAACTATTTATCCTATGGAACAGACACTGAGAATCTCTGCACTTGAAAACATTCATCTCAGGTCTGCAAGACTTCCTTCCCTGTGCTGGTTCTTTGTCTAAAAAAAAAAAGTCCAGTGAATGAAAACAAAAGCACAGACATCCATTCTATTGAATTTCAACACTGATAGGTAGTAAGGAGGAATACTAACACTAATTTTGTTCCCTAATAGAATCTTGTGTTTTACTCTATGAGGATACAAAATACAATGATTTCCCCATCCTTTCTGTGTTCATCTCTTTAAAATGTGAGAATTATTGGGGTATATGGGATCGGGATTGTTTATTGAGTCCTGTAGGATAAGTATCTTTGGAATGGTCTGTCACTTACCCGAAGATCTAGAATTCTAGGGCAGAAAGCAGAAACTTAGAAATTTGACCTTTTCGAGGGGAAACATTTCTCTCTGAGCTCTGTTTTCTTGAGACAGGAATTTAAGAAACTGAGTTATCCAGGCACATGCTCCCAAAAGTAGGCACTAGAAGGGTTGGGAGCTTGGGCCTGCAAACTCTGGACAGCCTGGTATCCTCATGAGTCAAGAATAGGAGGCAGATTTTTACTATAAAAATTTCTCTACATTTGAAATTTTGAACAAATGTGTGTATTATCGATTTAATAACTTAATGAAATTCATATTAAATGACCAATTTATCTCATGATTCTGCATGTGTTTATCAAGATTGTGCTGTATCTCTGACCACACATTAGGCATTAGGGACTATGGCAACCAAAAAAATATCTGTAGGGAAGTGATTATTATAATACTAAAGAGGAAAAATGGGAGATTTTATTTATATATATATATATAGAGAGAGAGAGAGAGAGAGAGAGAGAGAGAGAGAGAGAGAGAGAAGTTACAAATATACATAGAAAAATGGCAAGAAGTGTATATCATAATGTTAACTGGTGATCTTTGAGATGCTAGTAATATTGGGGGTGGGGTGCCTTCTTTCTAACTAAAAAGTTCCTATATTAGCATATGCTACTTTTCAAATAGTTAAAAATTTTAAATTTTATTTTTAGATGTACAAGAAAAATATTTTTATATAAGTATACCAGATGCTGATATAATTTTACTCTTAATATGTGTTTTGCAAAAGCCTCCTAGTCTATTTGTATGTACCAATTGTATCATGTAAAATTACTGGTCACCAATTATCACGATTGGAGGAAGGCTGTTAGAAAGTCATAATATACATAAGCTACAGAAGCATCAAGACCAAGGGCTTAGGTGTCAAGTTTGGCACTCAGTACGGGGTGACCATGGGTGAGTTCCTTAAACCTCTCTGAAACTCAGTTTCCTCATCTGTTGATGGGTAAAATAATGGCACCTACCCTACAGAATTGTTATGAGGATTAGATGAGAATCCATCAGAGTCCTTAGCGCTCAGCGTGGTTAGCACATAGTAAGTCCTGAAGGTTGTTAGCTCCTACAGGGGTTTGAACTCAAGACTTTGAGCTAAGCTGGAGGAAATGGCAATGCAGACAAGTTAGCAGAGCTGTCTACTTACAGACGCTATTTATCTGAAAATCAAAGTGGAGAACTGGCTTCCGGGAGAGAAATACCATGAAATGCTTCTCAAGAAAAGGATTATAATTTTTCCCCCCACTGCCATAAAATGCAGGAAAAGGAGAAGGTGACAGAGTGAAAACTCGATTATACAATCTTGGACACCAGGTATAGGGTTACCTGTGGGAAGGAGATAAAAGCAAGGACTGTAAAGCTACTGACCAGACAAAACCAACAAGGGTATTAAAGAGAGGGTTTGATACCAAGCCCTGAATAGAATTTCAGGAGCATGAATGATGGTCTGGGATTACCATGTTATAAATCAATGAGGTGACGCAGATGATACCATAGACCAGAAGAACAAAATTCAAGTAGATATTAATAACACCTGACCTTGGACATTAACCTTCACCACAGTCATTTGTAATGTAAAATTCCTGGTTGGGCAACCTATCCTCTCACCATATGGCTTTTCTTTTGGAGAGGAGACGGTGGCAAGGGTTGGCTTTGGGAAGGGAAAAAATTAGGGCAATTCAAAACAAGACATTTGGGCTTTGAAGGCAGAGGAGCTTGGAACGGTTCGGAAGTGCTGAGGCTGAGCTATCAAGTATCGTGGTGGTGTCAGGTTTGTTTTCTGCAAAATATTTGAACTAATTTTACCAGCAGCGTTTCTCTCGGGCTATTTGCTACCTGCGTATTTGTCAAGGCCCTCGGAGGAGGCAGCCAAACATGCACATCTGAAATTCTTTCTATTTGGAGCACAACTCGGGTGGGGAAGGCTCTCTGATGACAGGGGCGGGGAGCTGACAGTAGATGTTGCTGTGAGAAAGACGGGATTTCAAGAGCTGTCATCAGGATGGCAACGTCTGGTTGCAGTCGATATTTTTCCAAATGCCAAACACACAAGGATTTAAAAGAATGTGCAAAGAAGCGTGTGGTGTGCTCCTCGGGAAGCGAGAGTGGGCTAAGTGGCTCACTTAGCATCACGCCCCCTCCCCACCCCCCCAGCCAATCACAAGCTTGGGCACCAGGGCCTCTTCTCTGCAAGACCTTGGCCTCCTATACAATTGCGAGGAGACTGGCTGAACCGCGGTGGTATTTAAAGCACTCTTCCATGGCGCTCTCGCATTTGCAAGATTTCCCAGGAGGCCGTTGCCAAGATGATATTCTTTCCCACTGGCTTTTAATGTGTACATTTGAATGGGTTCCCCTGTAGATACGGCAATATAGGTGGCACTCTTGCAAGGTGGCCAGAGATGAGATGGTCCCATGTAAATCTTCAGGGGACCGTTTCTGCCATCCCGAACGGGGCTGAAAAAGCAGAAAGACCAGCTTCTCGTCTTGCCAGCAGGCTGCTTGTTGAAACTCTGGTTTTTCAAAAGAAATCTGTGATCAGCCATGTTCTTATGGTAACTTGAAAATGGCGCGATTTTGTTTAAAAGTAACCCACCCTTAAACATGGAGAGGGAAACCCACCAGCCACTGGACCATGTTTCTCTTTATGTTTTTATCCACCCTTCCCATGCAGACCCTGCTGGCAGCTGTCCCAGATTCTGAACGCTGCCTTGACACTCTTTTCTCCCCTCCTGGTGGAGCAGCCCTATTTGAATTATTAATCCTGAAACACCGCCTTCCGCCCAACATAGCAGGCAAACAGATCCCCCCTGTCCGGGCACCGGAAGAGTAATCAACAACGTATTAGGACCCACTTGTATTTCAGCATCGGGGCCCTCCCGCAATAAAAGGATATTTTTCGTTCAGAGTAACTTAATGTTCATCCTAAGAATAAAACTGTAAATGGATTTACTAAGCAGTTCCACTTCGCATATGTGATAAACTGCAGATATTTCTAAGCGAATTTTCTTCCAAGCTCTCTTTGCTAAGCTGTTGGTAAGATTTTTCAAGGACCACATGAGCCTGTTACTTTTGTTTTCAATTTTCAGCGCCTAATAATCCTCTTCTTAAGAGTTCCACATTGTTTTTATTGAGCCGCAGGCTAAGCTGGTATCTCTTGGTTACTTCTTTCCAAGTGGTGCCATACACTGCTGGGAAGCTTCCAGATACGCAGCCCAAGACACTCAGTATGCAAGACTAGCATCACCCGGGCTGCCCTGCCTGCAACGCTTTCTATTATCTCCTTTTCCTTGCTTGCTTTTTCTTCTCTGCGCTTCCATCCTCTCTCTCTGAAGCATGTCTCCAGTCTTCTTGCAGCCATGGTTCACTTAGTCCGATCATTTTGGTTGCTGTGCTATATTCCACAGGAGGGATCGATCACAACTCTGTCCGATTGGGAGACACTTCGGTTGGTTCCACTTGGGGGTTCTTACAGCATTGCTCTAAGCTTTCTTGCACGTGTAAAACCTGATATACTTAGGCAAGAGTTTCTTCAAGGTTTATGCCTAGGAGTACAACTGTGGTGCCGGGGAATTGGCCTGTATTACTAAATAACGCCAAACCGTTCTCTAAAATTGTTGGCACAAAGAACCCCTTAGTGAGGGGCTCCAGTGTGCCAGGCTCTGGGATGGCTCTGTGGCCAGTGAAATACAGTCATGGCCCTCCCCTCAGTGTGCTTACTTTAAGTTCTAGGGGGAAGAGGCGGTCAGTTAAATCACCTTCCAAAAAATAGGAAGTACAAATGGAAGGACTTTGCACTCTCTCTCCCTCTCCCCCCTCCCCCTGCTCCACCTTTCTCTCTCAACACGCTCTGTCTCCCTGGTGCAGTCAACAGTGGAACAAAACTTGCCTGTTCCCTGCTGTGCTCTCGAAAGTGGGGTGGTTATTCATCCATCCTCAGGAAGCCTCTTCTTGGCATTGGAAAGGATTGCCTCCTGGGATGTAGCTCCCAGATCATTGCTCTTTTAGAAGATAATTCAGTCATCCAACAAGTAGTGACTAGGTACCTACTAGGGGCAAGGTGGCTTTGTCCCTGGCCTCAGAGACCATAGATTTTAATGGAGAGACAAGCCAGTCAGACTTTCACTAGAAGGGCCTGCTGGCACTCTCCTGAAGCAAATAAGGGAAATGCTCCAGGCCACTTCACTTGTTCTCCAGCAAAAGCAGACGTGTGAGGCCGGTGCTTTGTGCAAAACATGTTGTCCCCACGATTCCATTGCCCCTGTAAGTGGATTGAACTGCGAGGGCTCTCGATGCTTTGTGCTGGTTTATTCATTCAACAGATATTGATCGCGTGGCCACGGCGTTCAAGGGGCTCTGCTGCTCCTTTGACCTGCTGGGGCTGACTGTCTAGTGGACTCATTTCCACGCGGCTCCCTCATGTCTCTCTAGATACTCTCCTGGCCTGATGTCACCTTAACCACACAGAATCCCAAATGTGTTACTGACCTGCCTTAATCTTTGGATGAAAACATTTCCCCACCCTCGTTTTCCAATAATGCTCACTTGCTGTTTGTGGAAACATACACCAGCTGCCTAGATGTATTCACACTTTGTATGTCTGTGACCTCCCTTGATCTCCCAGACATCGGCCCAAAAGAATGAGGCACCCAAGGCACAGAGAGGGTAGGTAACTTGCCTAAGATCGAACAGCTACTAAGCGGTAAAGTCAAGGTTTTGTCTTTCATGTTTTCCTGTACAATTTGACCTCATCTCTCATCCCACAGACTATTCTAACTCCAACAAAACTTACTCCTGCTCCCATTCCTATGTGCCGCTCTAGACTACCCAGATCTTCCTTCTTAAACATGGCTCTGGATCCTTGGGGACCTCCTTCCAGTGAAGTAGCCCTTATGGGGGCCTCCCAGAAGTAAGACATGAGCCCTAATCATGCCCTAAGATCCCAAGACATCCAGAAACATGGCCCCCTTTCAAGCTTCCTTGGATGACCATTCTGTGCTGTTCACTACAGTAGCCACTAGTTATGTGTGCTGTTTCAAGTAAAATTAAAATTCAACCAAATTTAAAATTCAAACGGCTACTGTATGAGACAGGGTAGTTGTAGAACATTTCCATTATTGTAGAATGTTCTACCGGACAGTGTTAGTTACAGAGATCTGCACAACCCCACCAGCACGGGTGTGGCAGCCACCTGCTCATAAGTGGGCTTTCGTCATAAATACATGCTGGAATTGGGGATATGGGCCGAGGTCCATGGGTTTTTAAAAATAGAGAGAAACAGGGAGGATCTGCAGGCCATGAATGAAAGCGGGACGTGGGTAAAGAGCAAAGGTGTGACCCTGAAGAACAGAACAGTTCCATAAATGGACACAAACTGGATTTTGCGGGCATGTCGGCAGTGGTCACAACGGCAGTGAGACTTGCCCTGTGAGGGGGACATTGAACCACCACTGTGGTTTATACCCAAAGTGTGGAGAAGAGATATACTCTGCCTTTGCTTGGATCATAATGCGTAGGTAACTAGGTGGTCACAGGGAGGGAAATCCAGGGAGAGGGAACAGGGCCCCTCATGGCAGGCCTGGGTGGTGTAGGCTGGTGGCCGCACCCAGCTCTGCCCAACCTGGATTTGCATCCGACTCTACCCCTGCCTGGCTGTGTGGCCGTGTGCACATTACTCAGATGGGCCCTCCTCTGCAGCTCACATGATTCTGTGGGATAGAGGCCATGGGTGAAAACCACCAAACCCTGCATGGACTGTGTCCCCGGAGGTCTCACCACTTACACTGCTGCTCTCTGCCATGATGCCATGTTCTTTCAGGAGGTTCAAGGCAGGGTGGTCCAGGTGAGATGGCATTTCTTAAGGCAGCACTCTCACCCTCTCCCACCTGTGCCACAGCGGATTACTCTGCTTCCTTGTTTTCCACATAAATAAATTCCCAGTGAGCCAGGTTATTTACAAATTCCGAATCAGCTCAAAGTGAGTGAAGACATTTCCCTTTAGTCCTGATCTGCCCCCAAACGTTTTCCTATTTACATCACCAGCTTATTGGGTCAAAATCTGGTGCAAGGATTAGGCAACAGACCAGTCTCTGGTTTGTTTTTTGAACCTTGCCTTTAAGCCCTCAAGCTCTCAATTCACCTTAGGTAACCTCCTGTGCCACCTTACCACGGCGGTTAGACTGGCTTTCGCTTGCTTCCGTGGGGCTTCCCATGGTAAAGACCCAGAAGCTTCTAGATCTGGGTGAAAGGGCGCTGCCTGCGGTGCTGTGCGCCATTTAAAATTTTCCATTAGGCCGTTGCTCAGAGGAGGATCTATTTATTGGATTGAGTCCATTCTTCCAAATATATTTAGAAAATTATACATTACTTGGATAAGAAGTAATGGCAGAAGCCAGAAGTCTTCCTGTAGGTCAAATAATGCTTTTTTCTTAATTAAAACCCCCCACAAACAACAAAAAACTAATTACCTAAAACAGAAAAGAAGGGAATTTTGTCATGCGAAAATAAGCTCTCAGGCAACCCTCTCACCCAGAGTCCAGATGATGAAGGACCACAGTGACCAGAGGACTTTCTGATCCCCGGTTAAATGGGTCAGGTTATTTACAAAACATTATGCTTATTATCATGAAAATAACCGGTAAGCAGGGAATTTTCACCTGCAGTCAGAATTTACAGCACACCACAAATAGCCTCTTATGTCCCAGCTGGTGAAACCATACAGAGGCTGTTATTCTACAAGACAGCTTTTCACAGAAACCTAATTCAATTTTCAGAAAACGAATGTGAAGGGAAAATACCTGTTCCTGCTCCTTCAATAGCTCTGTTCTCCCACTCCTGCGCTGAGTCCGCTCCTTCCATCCTTCCCTGCGAGGCCTCTGGAGTTCCCATGTTGTCTGAACAATTGTCACTCATTGTTTGATACGTAGCTTCTGCCAGAGGGAGGTCCATCCAAGGACTCTTTCGGGAGAAAGCATCAATGTCTGGAGGGTAGACACCAGGGTGAGCTGTACTGAGACATGGTTGGTTATACGCTCCCCTGGCCTCTTCTGGAAGTAATTCCATTATCAACAAGTTAGTACAGCTTCTTGGGAAGTACGAACAGCTACGATGGTGTCCACCCATCATTTCAAACGTGGTTCCCCTTTGCTAGACACGAAATGCACGCATCCTTCTCTAATGTCATTGACATTTTTAAAACGTTTACTATCCAAGCCCAAATGGATTCAAGTCAGAATTCAAAGTGTTGCTCTATTTTTAAACTACGCTTTGATTTCCCTCTTCTGTACAGCTGGGAGTGGGTGGAGATGGTGGGTCCCTCCAATTAACAATCACTGTCCTATACCCGCCTAATTTTTCTTCTTTTTTAAAAAAAATATTTTTTATTGACTTCAGAGAGGAAGGGAGAGGGAGAGAGAGATAGAAACATTAATGATGACAGAGAATCATTGATTGGCTGCCTCCTGCACGCCCCCCATTGGGGATGGAGCCCACAACCCGGGCATGTGCCCCAACCAGGAATGGAACCATGATCTCTTGGTTCATAGGTCGACACTCAACCACTGAGCCATGCCGGCTGGGCAAATTTTTCTTCTTAAATGACTATACCATGATCCATTTTCAGAAGGTGATCATTGTTCACCTAGATGAATTTCAAACACTGACATTTTATACAGTGTAAGAATAAAGTGATTTGGCAGGAGAAGGGGGAACTGTTGAAAATAATCTATATATATAAAAGCCTAAGCGACTGGCCAACTGTTCAATCATTCGACCAATAGCTATGATGAGCACTGACCACCAGGGACAGACGCTCAACACATAGGCATGGAAACATGGAACAGACTGATGAATCTCAGAGGGAAGGGGTGAGGGGGAAGGGTGGGAAGAGATTAACCAAAGATCTTATATGCATACTAGAGGCCCAGTGCATGGATTCGTGCACTGGTGGGGTCCCTCAGCCTGGCCTATGGGGATCGGGCCAAAACTGACAGTCTGACATCCCCTAAGGGGTCCTGGATTGTGAGAGGGTTCAGGCCAGGCCAAGGGACCCCACCGGTGCACGAATCAGTGCACCGGGCCTCTGGTAAGTAATATAAATAGCTACATTTATTAAGCCCTAAATATTAACGAGACATTGTGATAAGCCCCTCACATGCATTACTTAGTCAAATGTTTATAATACCACTATGAAGCAGTTGTTATTCCCATTAGAAAGCTGAGAAAACTGAGGCAAACAGTAGTTAAATAATCATCCAGGTCATACTGCTCAGAAGTAGCTAAACCAAGGTCCTAACTATACAGTGCCCTACTGTCAGGTGGTTTAGGCTGCCTTTTTGATCTTTGCATTTCTAACTAGTTAATTTGTCAGTTAACTATTGCAATGGTGATTACATAATGTTATTCAAACTAGAACTTTTATTTTGAAAATGAAAGTGATAAAAAATTATGCCAGGACAGCAGGCATAATGGGGGCTGCCCTAGGGAAGTTTAGATGTATAGTCAACTTTTGTTATTAGAAACTTGAGGTACATTATTTTCTGAAGAAACAATGTCAGACATGGATAGGGTCCTGGGATAATCCTTCCTTCTCCTTCCTCTTAAGGTTTTCCTTCAGGACACTGTTGCCTTCACACACACACACACACACACACACACACACACACACACCACACACAAGTTGAAGCAAAATGCTACTAGTACATGCTCCAAAAATATGTAATTCTTTCCCCCCACCCTACTTTTATTTTAACAGAGAATCTTTTATTTTTTAATATAGCAGGTATATGTGCTGATAAAAATTCTTCAATGACATTTTTAAAAATTTAAAAATAGCACAAAATAGTGTGCACAGCATATGATCATTTTGCTAAAACAATATAATTTTATATATTTGCATTGTGTGTGTATATGTGTATTCATTCCTATGCATGCTTCCGCATGCAAAGTACATCTCTGAATAATACACACAAGAAATGTTTACTAATTGTTACATCAGGAAGGAAAAGAATATTGGAATCTGGAGTGAAAGGGAGATTTATTCACATAGTATATCTTTCTGTACAGACAGAACTCTTTTTCATGAGTATGTCTTATTTCTCAAATGAGAAGGAAAAGCTAGATAAATAAATGCCTCTAATGTGGTGCACTTGTACCATTGCCAGTAGGAAAGCAATCTGATTAAAGTTATTGGGCCCTAGCCTGTTTGGCTTAGTGGATAGAGCATCAGCCTGCAGACTGAAGGGTCCCAGGTTCGATCAGGTCAAGGGCACAAGCCTGGGTTGCAGACTAGATCCCCAGTAAGGGGTGTGCAGGAGGCAGCTGATCAATGATTGTCACTCATCATTGATGTTTCTATCTCTCTCTCCCTCTCTCTTCCTCTCTGAAATCAATAACTATATATATAATATATTTTTATTGATTTCAGAGAAACATCAATGATGAGAGAGAATCATCGATCGGCTGCCTCCTGCACTCCCCCTACTGGGGATCTAGCCTGCAACCCGGGCATGTGCCCTTGACTGGAATCGAACCTGGGACCCTTCAGTCCGTAGGCCGATGCTCTATCCACTGAACAAATCTGGCTAGGGCCGTGGTCAGCAAACTGCGGCTCACAAGCCACACGCGGCTCTTTGGCCCCTTGAGTGTGGCTCTTCCTAAGCCTTAGGAGTACCCTAATTAAGTTAGTAACAGTGTACCTACCTATATAGTTTAAGTTTTAAAAATTTGGCTCTCAAAAGAAATTTCAATCGTTGTACTGTTGATATTTGGCTCTGTTGACTAATGAGTTTGCTGACCACTGGTTTAGGGCAACAAAATATATATATATATATGTTTTAAATATATTTTATTGATTTTTTACAGAGAGGAAGCGAGAGGGATAGAGAGTTGGAAACATCGATGAGAGAGAAACATCGATCAGCTGCCTCCTGCACACCCCCTACTGGGAATGTGGCCAGCAACCAAGGTACATGCCCTTGACAGGAATTGAACACGGGACCCTCCAGTCCCCAGGCCGACACTCTATCCACTGAGCCAAACCAGCCAGGGCCAAAATATATTTTTTTAAAAAGTAATTGGCACTGATTGTTGAATGACTAATAACTATATCTCTGTAAAAAACGACTTTTAGAAGGGGATGCCTGGGAACCAAAGTGAATCTTCAGTTGGTGGGATTTTAAGGGTTGTGAAAGGGGAAAAGGAAGCAACTCCAGTGAGGGCAGGGTGCTCACCCCTGCAGGACATAGACTCTCCTAGGTTGGTGCTATTCTACGGTTTCTTCCTCCTCTCTATGAACTCACCAATTTTTTTAATCGTGCATTTTTTTGTGATAGAGGAGGTTTAAGCTCCATCAACAATGTAGACAAGGAAAAAGATTGTTGATGATGTAGACATTTTCATATATAATTTCTAGACAAATAACTGTATTTGCCTAATTTTGAGGCTCAAGATTGTGTGGAATTTTCTGCTCTGTATTTATACACACAAACATTTCCAAGATTAAACTACACAAATAGTGGAGGAAAGGGCCTGTGATGTGTAAAAGTATTCATTTTGGCCATGTGCTTTGAGATAATGCAATGCAAAATGGGTTCTCCAACTAGTGCTGTAAGAACTGCATACTTCAAACAGAAATGATCAATAAGCCTTGAGCAGTATAATGGCATTAAGGATGTTTTATAGGAGCATGACAGAAACTTGGGGTTTCCCATCCAATACCTGCTCTTACCTAATTTACAGAACCCCAATTTCATTTGGGCAGTGATTTTTTTCCCTCCTAAAAGACCACATCTCCCAAGCTCCCTTGCAGTGAGGTGTGCCCAGGTGACAGAGGTTTGGCTACTGAATTGTAAATGCAAATGTTCTGAGGAGAGAGCTCCTTAAAGAGAGTTAACCAAGCCAGGATGAATGTTCATTTTGCCTTTCCCTTTCCTCTGTTATACTTGGAGAAACATTATGAAGACTACAGGGACAGATGGCCTCAGGGTGAAAGAGCAGAGCGCTAGAAAGAGCCTGCGACCCTGATGGCTTTGAGAAGCCACCATATGAACCTCAGATAGACAGAGGTAGGATTTGTTTAATGTTAGAAATAACCCTTGGACGTTTACTAAGCCATTGAAGCCATAGGTTATTGACAGCTAAATGCAACTGTTAACTTAATCAAGCAAGTCACTTCTGTCCACTGTGAGGAAGAATATCATGGAGGAAAATGAATGTGACATTCATTCATCCTCATTCCTAATCTGTGCACTTCACTGGGCCTGCTTTTCGTTTTGTTTCATTTTTAATTAATTCAATTTTAAGAAGACATTTCATCTTTTAGAACAACCTAGGGGCTGAGCCTTCAGTTCCTTGTACTCTAGACAAGTCCCTATCCTTTATGAACAACCCATCTTTCAACTCATGGGAACCTCAATTAATAATCATTTTGCTTGCAAGATGACTCTAGGGGACATTTACTCAGACACTGTGACTGTCACCATAGTTGTTGGAACTGAAGTTATATACACAGATGAACTTTTCTCATTTATTTATTTTCTCATTTATTTATTTTCCTTGTGGGGTGTCTCATTGTAAATCCATTGTAAACCCCCAGGCCCTAAATGTAGGCTGTGTTATAGATATCCTTTGAAACTTCCCTCTTCTTTTTTTCAGGAAGGAGGGGAGGTAAGAACTGAATAAAAGAAAAAAAATTAAAAGAAAGAAAGAAAAAAGGAAACAAAATAAAAACCATATTTTTAACAAAAGGATTTTTGAAAGCCTTGGAAAATGTTGTGTTCACTCACATAAGGCCCCACTGTTTTAAACATATTTTACTATAATTTTTCCTTCAAAATTCTGACATGCGAAGTTGAACAGGGCTCTTTCAGTGCACAGCCCTGGGACGTGGAGAAATAAAAAGAACAGTATTCCAACTAATGCATACTCAGTGAAAATCATAATATCTCATAATTGCTTGAAATCTACAGGCTGATCCCATGTCATCTTCAGAAATATGCAAGTTTCCTTTTGTTTTCTGAGTAAGATATTTTTCCTTGCTTTAGGGCTTAACCCTTGAGTTTCTACCCATAATTATTGAAATATGATTTAAAATGAATAAATGTGGAGCTACCCTTCATAAATACACCCCAAATGTTAGGTAAGACTCTCCAAATCAGCCAACTTTTGTTCTAACAGAAACAAAAAATATGTACTTAACTTTATCAGTGAAACAACTATTCTTTTTTATCCATTTCCTTTTCTACCTGTTTCTAAACACACACACACACACACACACACACACACACACACACACACTCCTTTAAATTTCCACAAGAAACTTTGAAAGAACAAAGAGTTGCTATTTCGGAGCATGTAATAGCATGTTTAAAAGTTCATCAACTTCCCCCTTTAAAAAAAAACTGGCAATGAGTCTAAAATAATAATTCAAAAAGATTTAGAGACAAAAATCCTTAAGACTTCTTCCTCTGTAACATTATGTAAATCATAAATATACCACTGGTCTGGAAGTGATTACAACAAGCTGTGAGACAAAAGATATTCCTCAGCAGACACTGCAGACAATGGATTCTATTCTCCCATCAGCATATAAGAGGATTTAGGAAGGTACGTTTTCATAATAGCTAATAGAGAGTTACGCCGTTATGGAGTGAGAGTGTGTGCTCTAAGAATAAATTCGAAGTCCGGGGCCATAACTGATTGCATGAAACTCATTACAGAAATGTATCCTCTTTTTGAAGGCGGATAAGCTTTTTGGTGTTTCAAGCCTTCCTCCCCTCTTCTCCAGTTTTCCCTTTGCTCCTCAGTTGTCATTATCCCTAACCTTGCAGACGGGATCCCTGGAACGAAGAGGAGGAAGCACTATGTAAACAGTTAACTCTAGAAGCATGAGTCATTCAGGAATGAGCTCCCCCAGTCCTATCTAAGGAACGCCCACTCATATCTAAACTTCTCGATCTCTTTTAGAAAGCACTTCTTTGTTTCGTCTTTGCCCATACCTTCTTCTGAAGGACGCAGGTTTAAATTTTTCATCTTCTCCAAGCCTTTCAACACTTGAGTTGGATATTCAGTTATCGCAACATCAAGAATTGCATTTTGCTTGGTAATACAGCCTGAGAAGCTAAGGCCAGCCAACTCAAAGGGACACTGCAATGCCATTTTATAATTAAGCAGAGCACCCGCTGGACTGCATGTTATAACAGATGTTTCCTGGCCCCAGGTACTAAGCCGGCACATAGTAAAACTGCCCAGAACCTCTCTCTGAGCCAAGATGGGTCAGTGTCTGGAACAACTCTTGTCTAGTGTCTCTTACTGTAATTAGAGAATGAGACTAGCTTTTGGTCATTAATTCGATTTGAAAAATAGCCATGGCTAAATTAAAAAAAAGAAGAAAAAAAATAAGAACATCAGAGTGCTTTTAAAATTGAAAAGCCCAGTGAGAACCTGGAGATAATTTATTGGTGATTTATTATTTCTAACAGTGTTTTAGAGCTTCTATAAATTCTGCACAATGCCCTCTCTTCAAGATGATTTGCAAAAATTTTCACTCCATTTATAAAGTGGATAAAATCAGAGGCTCCTTATGCTTAGGTTGGAAAAGAGTTTATAGATTGGTTAGTACCAGGAAATCAAACTCAGATGCTGTAGCAGCCAGTTGGTAAGTGAACAAAGCAACCAAGAGCAAGAAAAATCATTCTGTATTTTCTAACTTTCATTTTCTTGTTTTCAATAAGAAGCAGGGGTATAGGAATATATTTCCCCCCTTTGAGAACACAGTGTTCGAGCAGGACTGACATTCAGGTGGTGTGCACCTGAGGCTAGCATAGTCCTTACCATTTGGCGTATAGATGCTGCTCTCAGCCCACTGAGTGGTGGCCACGCCTGCCCTTCCTCCAGGTGTCCTTGGACCTCCCATGGTCCCACAGCTGGGGAGAGCAGGACCTCTCCAAGATGTTGTTCTAGCACAAACGTGTCCATCCCGTAAGTCAGTCCCCATGCCTTTGTAGGTAAATGTTTTTAATATTACCCTTGTTTACAAGTACTTTGACAAATAGCAACTGGTGTTTGGCCTCTGTGTAGGGCAGACAAAGGGCAATAGAAAATGATGAGGTCACTGGGAACCTGGAAAGCCCATGCCCTGTTAAAGGAGGCAGCTACTACAAATTGAGTAGAAATAGGGGACCCCTGTGGCCAGATCTGATTTCTCAAGGGAAAATAAAAACCTGCGTTCTTATATAAAATCTCCCAATTAAATTGTCACCTCATTCAAACATGGTAAAGAGTAAACAACATGCTTCTGTGGTCCCAATCTCCCAATTTGGCCTTGGTGCTCCAAAATAGCAACCTTTTCTACTTCTGAGAGATAAGAGAGGGTTGGTGTTTAAGTGACTTACCCAAAGATCACTCAAGTGCCTAGTGGCAGGGTCAGAACTGCACCCTAGAGCAGCCTGTGCCTCCCCATCCAGTGAAGTCTGATTTCTTCCCACAGGTCCTGGATAACACTGAAAACGCTTCAAGAGGGATATGTAGATTACATGCCCTAAGAAGTAGGGTGTTAGCTATGTTTAATCTTACAGTTCTTTTCATTAGTGTCTTCTCCTGCAACAGAAAAGTAAGCACTCATTTCCAAAGTTGACACACGAGGGTGGAAAAGATGACAGGAGTTCCAGAGATAACTGAGACCTTATACAACTGTAAGAAAAGGTTGGGCCCTAACTGGTTTGGTTCAATGGATAGAGCATCGGCCTGTAGACTGAAGGATCCTGGGTTCGATTCCAGTCAAGGGCACATGCCGGGGTTGTGGGCTCAATCCCCAGTGGGGGACTTGCAGGAGGCAGCTAATCAATGATTCTCTGTCATCATTGATATTTCTCTCTCTCTCTCTCTCTCTCTCTCTCTCTCTCTCTTCCTTCCTCTCTAATATATATATTAAATAAAAAGAAAAGGTTGGTTCTCTGACTGGTTGGAATTACTTTTTAAACAAAGAAGCTGATAGAACTCTAAGAAGAATTTTATAACACCCCCAGGTGGGGGTGACCCATTGAAGGGTAAGAACGCATCCAAGTTCAATGCAGCTTCACTATTAGGAGTGATCTGATTTTAATGGATTTCTAGTTTCATTTGATCCTGACACCAATCTGTCATTTTCATAGCTACTCTTTACCTTTGTTATTAAGCAAGAGTCATGTCAGGTGTTTAAAAAGTAGGTGTATTCATGGGTGAACCCATGCTTATTGACTACCCGCTATGGGCTAGACCAGAATTCCCAAACATGTTATTACTCCACCTTCTACATGATTTATCTCCCTTTTACCACTTACACTATTACTTAATTTTTTTAAAAAAAAAACAATGTATTTTTTTCTCAAACAGAAAAAAAAATCTTAACTATCCTTGTGTTGGAATTGGGGTTACAATGATGAATTAAATAATCCTTGACCTTAAGGATCCAAGGACCATTAATACATAAACAACTAATTTTAATAAAAGCGATGGAAGCACTATGATGAAGGCAAAGGGGAGCCATTAATTTTCCTTGAGGCACATGGGGGAGGTGAAAAGTCCCCAGCTCAAATGTCACATTAGGTTGAGCTTCAAGGAATGAACAGGAATTTTCAAGGCCAAAAAGGAGGGGTCGTCCACTCTAGACAGAGGAAGAAACTTGAAGAAAGGCTCAAAGTCCAAGTGTGTTGGGTGTTTGGGATGGCGTGAGTGATTCAATGTAGTCAAAGCCCAGGGCACATGAGGGGCTGACAGGCGGGAGTGGTTTTAAATACAGTATTACACTGTAGGAGCATAGCCTCCTACCCCAAGGTGCAGGAGCACCACCAAAGGTTTGGAGCTGGAGGTGTTAGATCTGCAGTCGGTGATAGGAAGGCTGGTAAGGGAAGGGGCTGAAAGCAAGAAGGTCAATTAGGAAGCTGTCAGAACCCTTCAGGCGAAGTACTGAATTAAAAAGTAGCAGTTGAGATGAAAAGAAAAAGTCAGATTTGAAAAACTTTTTTGATATAGAAACAATAAAACTTGGTGGCCTGCTAGATAAAAGTAAATAGGAGGAGTAAAGACTGACTCCAAAATTGCTCACTCGAGTGCCTGGGTGGGTGAAAACACCATGTACTGAGACATAAGGGAAGCCCTAGCCAGTTTGGCTCAGTGGATAGAGCGTTGGCCTGTGGACTGAAGGGTCCTGTATTTGATTCTGGTTAAGGGCACATGCTGGGGTTGCAGGCTTGATCCCCAGTAGGGTGTGTGCAGGAGGCAGCCGATCAATTATTCTCTTTCATTATTGATGTTTTTATCTCTCTCTCCCTCTCCCTTCCTCTATGGCATATATATATATAACATAAGGGAAAGCAGCGCTTTGGGAGGTGGGTGTGGGGAAGGAAGTGGTGGGGGCTGGTTGATGAGATCTAGCTTGGAGATGTTAAAGATGATGGACCTTCAGAAGACCATTGTAGGTAGACCTTGCCAAGAAAACATGAAAAAATGAAAAGAGGGGTCCAGAGGGAAGAATTATCAACCATGAGCTTGATCCATGTAGAAATGCTCAGAAAATGACTTTTAAATGGTATAAATAGAAACTATTGATCCTGAGAACCCTAACTTGATGATAATTAAATAACTTGAAAACTGGTAGTAAAAGAAGGCACCAAGCAGCCCTTCTTTCAGCTTCCAGGTCATTTTCATTTATACAGTAAAACTGGGAACTCGTTAAAAGAGTGCTGGTCTTATTATCATGCAGATGCGGCTCTGAATCCCACTCATGTTACTTTACTAGATGTTTGTCTTTGGACAAGTCATTATTGGTATTATTATTTTTTAATCCTCAGCCAAGGATATTTTTTCACTGATTTTTAGAGAGTGGAAGGGAGGGAAGGAAAAGGAGAGGAGAGGAGAGGAGAGGAGAGGAGAGGAGAGGAGAGGAGAGGAGAGGAGAGGAGAGGAGAGGAGAGGAGAGGAGATGAGAGGAGAAACACTGATGTGAGACAGACACATCAATTGGTTGCCTCCTGCAGCCACCCCAACTGGGCTGGGATTGAACCTGCAATCCAGGTACATGCCCTTGACATGAAATTGAACCTGAAACCTTTTGGTGTGCAGACAGATACTCTAACCACTGAGAAACACCGGCCAGGACTGGACAAGTCATTATTTAATTCCTCTTAGCCAGATACTTATGTGCTTTGAGGCAGACACTATTCTGGGGCCTGGGAATATAATAGATAAAGAAAAAGTACAGCCCTCATATACCTTAAGTTTCCTTTTCTGTAAAACTAGAAGATTGCAACAAGATATGACATATCAAGCACCCAGCACAGGACATTACACGGAGTATTAGAGACCTGTCACTTACTATATGTGCTGAGTTGTGCTTTTCATTGGCTCATTTAATTCTTACACCAATGAGGCAGATATTAATGCTGTCCTTATACAGTCAGGGAAACTGAGCTGAGGTGTCTTGCCCAAATTCATAGGGAACAAACCAAGAGTTATCTGACTCCCAAATACCAGACTTCATCACCTTTTTCTTTGCCCAAACCAAATGAGTCACGTAGAGAAGAGCACCTTCTCTCTTAGTGCCCTAAAATGCGAGTAAGAGAGCTAGAAGTTATCATTCAAGGAAGTGCCAGGTAAGTTGACATGTGTGGCATTTTAACAGGAGGATAATCAAAACTCAAGCTCTTCAAGACAGCACTGGCATCAATTTCTTTAAATAATATTCTGAATGACAGAACCAAGGATAATGTCCTACAAATGCTCTTCACCAGTTCATAGATGGGCAAGGCCGCACAGTCAGACAGGGTGACCCTGGCTCCAGCTATAGAATTTCTTTCCTACCTCAAATCATTTTTGCAAGTAGGTGGGGAAAAAATGTTAGTGAGCCAATAACTTAGAATTAAACGCAATTTGGGGGTAATTTTCACTCTTCAATAATGGAATACAACTGCTTAAAAATCATTCTGGAGTGGGAATCTTTACCACCTTCTTCTTTGTTGTCACTACTACTATGCACATCTACTACTACGTCTTCTTTGCTATCACCCGTCATCTCCCTCTCCATGGCTACCACACTGGCCTAGTCCAGGGTCTCCTCATTTCTCCACTGGAGAGCATTCAGCCACTCACCCCCCTCTCCTGATCATCTACAATTCCTCCAAGCTGTTAACCTCTGCAGCAGTTTCCCCATCACCTAAAAATATACCCACACTCATGTGTGAACACAGGTGGCTTACAACATTTTGACCTTCATTCCCAATGCACAGAACTTCTTAGTTTCTGAACGTGCCGCGCTGTTTCACACCTCGGAACCTCCACACTTGCTGGTCCCTCGGTTGAGCTTGTCCTTCAGGTTCATCTGATGAACTCCTACTCACCTCTAAACACACAGCCCAAGGGTCATCTCCTCTGAGAAGCCTTTCGTTACCTTTCCATGCTCGAGTCTTTATATCCCACAAGGTTCTGCTTATTAATAATCTGTCACACTCAATGACTTTTACTTGTGAACATGTTTATTTCCCCCAGTAAACTCTAAGCTCCTAGAGAGAATGCACATGATCCTCTACACCTTTGCATCTCTCTACCCAGGAGAGCCCTGGCCTATGTAGTAGGGCTCAACACTGTTATTTAATACTGTTGTATTAAATAAAATTGAATCCAATTGTCATTACCATGGTCATCAACCCACGGTTCGGGGGCTCTCACAGGAGGCGAAATGGTTGGTAGGTGTTCCATTTAGTACTTAGGGTGGTGAAAGGGGAAACAGCCAAACTCCTCGCTGATTCTGCCGGGGAGGAACGAGAGCCCCTCTGAAATAAGAAACAAAGGCGAAAAGCCAGGGGGGCCTGACATTGTTCCTTTGGTGACTCTTGGGTGCCAGAGATTGGGATGTGAAAGCAGGCCTACTCACCTACCTATGGGGTTCTGACAAATTTTTCTGGGAAAAAGAAAAGAAATGAGTGAAATGAAAATCTGTGGTCAGAAGATTACAGTAAGGAAAGGCACACAGTTCTGCTGGGGAATAGGAAGTGGTCTTGTCTTCCGCAGCAGGGCTGTCTAATAAATCTGGAGAGTTTTATTGACTTCATAGGCGCAAAAATAACCACCCGGAGAAGACATCGGGTTTCACTTATTTTTTTGGAGAGTAATTTTTCACAGACGCGAGGTTAAAAGAAAGTGGTTGCACGGGCCTCAGCTGCGGTGGTGTGTCTTCTGGTATGCGTCATGAACTGGGTCTCAATTCTGGGACCATGCCCAGTTTCAGAGGCCTGAAACCTCTGTTGAAAGCAACGAGGACAGAGTGTTGCCAACATTTTATGTATGCAACTGTAGATCGATTGTCTTAGTGCAAGCGGGGACTTTGATCAAGAGCGTCTGGAGGGAGGGGTTTCATTAAGTGCTGTTTTCAACCCTTAATTCTACAGCTTTTATGTCTCCTTGTTCCTAAGTCTACTACAGCCCCCAAATGGCCTGACACAGAGAAGCCCCTCCCCCAAACCCACGTCTGGCTCTCAGGCAGCAGAAGTGACTGGCATGGAAGGAGTTCTTGGGTCGAAAACATACACAGTTTGGAAGGTTTTGCTTCTACTCCCGGGTCTTTGGTCTCAAGTTAAAACCATTCAAAAAGGAAAAAGCTTGAAGCTCTCCCCCTCCCGCCTCATGTCTGTGATTCATTAGGAAAACTTGCAAACTGCCCCTACAGGAAAACAAGCTTTTCTAAGAAAAGGATTGATAAGCGTGTATGTTTGTTGGATGGATTCTTCCTCTTAAAAATGTCCGGCCAAGAATAGAAAATTCAGCAAGTCGTAGAACGTTTAAGTGTCTATTTCTAAATTCCTTTTAACTGTCCTTACAATCATAGGGAAGATGGCAACTGGGTACTATTCTTAACATGTTGTAACTTTCATGTTAATTCTTGTGATGAACCTACAGGGACCTTCTCCCACAGGACAGGGGAAACTTTGCTTTGCATGGTCATATGTCTGCCATCAATCAACTGGAACACAGATAGAGCGGCTCTGGTCTCGGCCAGGTTGCTGGCGGGTGGCACTTCCTGGTGTGTGGGAGGCCACATTATCCTCAGAGATCCCAGCTATTTTGGACAGGGGTTCGAGAATGAAAATGACCATTTGATTGGGAATCAAGAAATACATATAAACCACTCCATCTGAAATAATCATCATATTTTACAGGAGATAAAAATAATTTGGTGGTTTTAACATGTATTTATTAGCATGAAAATCCTGTTTTAAAGGTAAATCTTAGATAATAAAATAGCAAACATTAATTGAGTCCTTGGCATATACCAGGCACTGGGCTAAGCACTTTCCGTGCGTGGTATTATTTAATTATGCCTTCGTTACTCTTAAATAGGCAGTGTTAGCATGTCTACTGTGCAGATGAGGAAAATCAGAGATCACCTTGTCCCAGATAACACAATATGTGACCTAACACATAAAATAGTCCAAAGTGGGCCTCTTAGGGTGGGATTAGGGTTGGAACACCAAGAACCTTGAACCCCTGGCTACTTTACTCCTCTACCAACCTCTTCTGTTTCGTTGAAGCAACTCTAAGGCTTTGTGGAGCAGAGTTTCCAAATCTTTTGACTGGATAACTCCTGAAATTTCCCCCAGTTTAATGCCCAGTGCTCCTAATTCAGGAAATTCGAGCCATAGTAACCCCCAAAATGAGCTCCTGAAGACTGGTATTTGGCAAACCTTGCTCTTCCTTAATGGGCTGATTCAAAGTCACTCTTCACATCTCTCTAAAGAATAGGTTTTTTTTTCAAATTACTTTGCTCCAATAAACATAGGGATGAAATCAAATTATTGTACAGATGTAAACATTCTCACGCTGTACTATTAAATGTGTTGTTTACATTGAAACAGCCGTGCAAAAGTCCGTACCCATTTATATTTCTTTAGTAGTCGTTGTTAAGTATACTATAACTAGCACATTTGCTTACACATTCACGGACAAATTGTCTGTAATAAATTCAGCTAGACACAAGCAGTAGGTGTTAGAATTTTCCGCCTCTCACATTAACTAGATGTCTGTCTGGGTATTGGCTCACTCAGAGCAGGGGGTTCATCAAGGAAAGGGGGAGACTTTTGATCTCTTTGTTAGCTCTTCACAAAGGGAAAAAACCCCACAGGCTGAACCTCTTAACTCCTAACTCACTTCAGACATCCCCAAATTGCATGGTTTTAGTGTTGCTAAGGGAGGGGGGATGGGGAGGCAGGCTCCTTCGTACAGTGTGGTTGTGGGTGTAAATCGGTATAAAATTATTGGAGAGCAATTTGGCAATAGCTATTAAAAATGAAATGCTCATACCCTCTGACCCAATAATAACTCACCTTCTGGGAATTCATCATAGAGAAATACTCCTACAACTGCTCAAAGATGTAAGTGTAAAACGATGTTTGCAAGAATATTTGTTACAGGGAAAATTGGAAAGAACCCAAACGTGCATTAACAGCAATTGGTTAAGGAAAGTGTGTCGGGCATACAGTGCAATACCATGGAACGTTGTTTTTTTTTTTAAAAAAAAGGACTAAAAAGATTACTTTTTACAGACGGGCACGGAAAGCTGTCTAAGACATACTGCGAGGCGGTATAAATATAGCACTCTTCAAAGTGGAGAGTATAATCTTATTTTTGTGAAATAATAAATGAAATTTTAATATATGCTTTGAAAAAAGTTAACTAGTTTTCTCAGCTGTGTGAGATTACAGAAGATTTTCACTTTCTATGCTACATATTATTATAATGTTTCAAGATATGTTTTACACACACACACTCACATATGATACTTTCATAATAAGAAAAAAATAAATGTTTCTGTGGCTTGGTCCCTCAAGAGCCCTGGTAGGAAAGGTATAGAAGTCTAGTCCAAATCAATGAACTTTATTGGAAAACCAAGCTTAGCTGACACTGGAACAGTGATACCACTTGACCAGGCACGGAAATACTTCTGGCCTGAAGAGTTCATGAGCCATTGTAATAATTAGCCCTCAGTAGGGTAACCTTTCAGGGAGGAGCTAAGGAGAATACACTTAACGTGCAGCTGGTTTTTGAAGCACTTCTCTAGGTGAGAGGACGTTAGGGTTCGAGGCTCAAATTAAGAGATCTCATCCTTCGTGGTGACTGGCCAGGGGTAGGGGATGTCCATAAAAGACGAAGAAGAGTTTGTGTTTAATTTGTACACTTTTATCAAGCTAAGATTTGGGGTCAGTTCTCTTGGATTGAGGAGCAGATCCCAATTTGGGGGAGGGCGGTGGGGAGGGGATGGTCTACAGTTTATACAATCGAGGGGATTCTTTAGACAAAAAGAATGCAAAAGTACAAATACAAAACGAGGGGCCCTGGACAAGGAGGACGCTGGCGCTACGCTTCCTTAGCTTCTCAGTGATTGCTCTGTTCGAAAACCAAGATGACACGGGAGAGGAGCGGGCACACTTCCTCTTCTTTAAGAATGATCCTGGCAAAGAGGAGTTTCCATGTCACATGTGGTGAAAGCTAGAGGAAGCGCCGTGAGCCCTGGGAGACTGTGTGAGCTGTGCTTTGGGGGATACTTGAGTTTCTGTGGATGGATAAGCTCTGGGGAAGCTCTGTTTGTTGATAGTGGCAGGCGCCCAGTTCTTGATGCTCATAAAGCTATGGCAGGCAGAGATGTATTAGGTCATCAATCTAGATTCGGGTCCAAGGCAGGATGGTTCGCTATTGTATTCATTCCAAACCTTTGTCCAGGCAGCCTGGAAAGGTTTGAGGGCCTCACTCTTAAAAAGCTATTCCTCTCCTCTGGTTCCTGGGCAAATGTTGAGATGTTCGATGAAAAAAAATTATAATAATTTAGAGTTGGAGCCACAAAACTACTTAATTATATCCATTCACCTAGATTTCTATCAGTTTTCCACATGAAGAAAATAATTTAGTGAAAGAAAAAAACACCCCGAAACTCGTATCTCTGGCATAAATTTTCCATCAAGGAACAAATCACTGATTTTTTCTGGTTCCTTATATTTAACTTTGATGGTAAGTTTCTTTTTAGCTTGAGGGGAAAAGCAAACGTACTTGGATTCTCTTTAGCCAGCGTTATCAAGAATGAGTAACATTTGAAAGCTGCTTTTGTGCATGGAAAGAAAGTGGTCTCCTAAAGCTTATTTTTGTCTGTTTTCCTCTGTTTTTGGTAAACTTGATATGCTCCCAGTTTTTAACTTAAGCTTCTATAGGAGATATAAAAACAGTTTTTATTTTCTCATGTTTTCCTTTAAGGCCATATTGATAACGATCCTAATCTCCCAAAAGGTTTTGGTGGCTCCTTTTTGTAGCAAAGAGAGGAGGCTTGTTCTAGACTAGGAGAGTAGATCTGAATTGTTATTGATTGATTAATGTACGCTATCCCTCCTCTCTAATTTCCTAGGCCGTGTGTGTGTGTGTGTGTGTGTGTGTGTGTGTGTGTGTGTGTGTGTGTGTTGTGTGTGTGTGTGTGTGGTTTGCTTTCTCGTTCTTTATGTGTTTGAGGATGTATGGGGGGAATGGCCTTGAAAATACTCAAAACAATTCCTTTTGATAATTAATGCTACTAGAAAATATAAAAGTGCTAGCAAATAATATAGCCTTCGGATATTTGCATTTGAAAGATCATTGCTATTTTAAGTCACGACATGCAGGCATTCGTTTATTGATGCTGCTGACATCAGTGCTAGTAACGTTCAGCAATAAGCAACCCTCAGGAACCATTTGTTTTAAGAATCCCCAAGATAGGCCCCTAGTTATTCAACTATCAAGAAATTGACTCTAAATGCTATCTGAGTTAAACTTAGCTGAGTTTAATTAGATTTTAAAAGTTGACTGGGAATTCATCCAAAACGTGCTCATCAAAAAACAAAGGTATTGGAAAGTAGCGGAAAGAAATAGGATTATGGGGGACAAAATTAATTTTAAACCTCTTGAAGTGGAAAAATGTTTAAAGATAGAAATGCTGAAGGTAAAAAAGATTTTCCTTTTATTTTAAAATGAGTTCAATACAGTATGTCTCTCCCTAGGATTTCCTGTGACATGCTCCTTTCAGAAATATGCCAGTCTCCACTAATAAATTACTAAGGGTAATGGGAAATAAAAATTCTTGAAAGGTACAAAATTACCAAAGGTACAATGTCATTGAAAAGCACTTTGAGAATATCTTCCCAACTCAAAATATTCAATTTGGCAAAATATTTTTATGAGATTTAAATGTAATCTCATAAAAAAGTTAAAATATTTTGATTGTGCATTAAACAAATTCACTCTAGGAAAAAAATAGTCAAGGTAAATGAATTTAGTACTGTCCAGAAGAATATGAACTAAATAATAAAAAGTTAGTACTAATGGTGATCTCAATGACGTAGGCTATACTAGACACCTTACTGGCAAATTCATCGTAAGTTCTTAAATGGATGGGTATCCATCCTGAATGGAATGCTGTAGACATGGTGGGGCTCAGTAAGTGTGTGTGGAACAAATGAACATGATTGCGTTTGGGTAGATCCCAGATTGTTCACTGTTTGATTTCTATTTCCCTGGTTGTCAGTTATGCCTGATCAAAATGGTAACTGATCAAATGATAGCACTTGTATATATCAACAACCCTGCCTGTGCAAATAAGCACTTTCAAATGTTCTCTGAAAATTGACATGTCTATATTGGTTGGGAACTTGGTTTAAAATGAAAAGACATTTGTTCCTATAATAAAGATTCCAAGTGGTAAATTAGATCCAGCTTCTCAAACAACGTTGTCTAGAATGCCTCTCTCTCTCTCTCTCTCTCTCTCTCTCTCTCTCAGATCCCAACTTGACCACTTTCTGCGCTATTTGCATTTGTGGGCGAGTATAGTAGCCAACATGGAAGTAGCCAACATGGAACCACTCAGCAACCCTCCCGTCTGAGAGTGTTTCTTTTACAGTAGAAACTAACCTTCATTGCCCTTGCTTGGGTCACGTGGCCATCCTGGAACCGTGTAGTCATGCTGCAGTGGTATGCAGGTATATTAGTTTCCCATGGCGACCATAACAAATTACCACAGACTAGGTGGCTTAAACAAAGATACATCTATTCTTTCACAATTTCTGAAGGCCAGTTATCCGAAATCAAGGTGTCACCAGGCCTGGGCTCCCTTCACAGACCCTGGGGGAGATTTAGTTCCAACTTCTGATAACTCCAGGCATTCCTAGGCTTGTGGTCACATCAGTCCAATCTCTGCCTGTGTATGTGATCATGTTGCCTCTCCCCTTATCTGTGTGCCTCCTCTGTGTCTGTGTCAAATCTCTCTCTTTCTCTCTCTCTCTCTCTCTCTCCCTCTCTCCCTCATATCATAAGGTCACGGGGATAATCCAGGATGATCTCATCTCACGATCTTTAACTTAATTCCAACTGCTAAGGCACTTTTTCCAAATAAGGTATATTCACAAATTCCAGGGATCAGGACACAATCATGGCTTCTGGGGACCGCTGTTGAAGCCACTCAAGCTGGTACATGTTTAACAGTCTCCTGACAGAAAAGGGAAAGCCCTGATGTATAGTATTTGCCTAATTCCGTAGTTTAACACTGCCACCATGGCTAACGTCAGGCTGCCCCTGGGAAGTCACTGAACCTGTAGTTGGAGGAGATACACAGTAGCACATCCTGACACAGTACTTCCATCCTTATACCGTACGTCCAGTAGGTGTAAGGAAACTCCAGAACACAGATAGCAGTAAACCCTATTCAAATGAATAGGAAGCAATGAATGTTGAGAGCCTATTAACTTTGTTTTAAATATAATTTATTTAATTATAAGTTCATGTAATCTAGCTTTTAATAATGATTATGTTTAACAACTGGCTCACAAAATTCCTAAAAATTTACGAGTCGGTTCGGATGAGCTGGTATGAGCCAGCTCCAACATGCTACTTAATAGAATTTGCTGATTGACCAGGCCTGAGTCACAGAGCCTGAGGCAAAGAAAGGGTCAACAATATTCAAACCACATGAACTGAAAAGAAGGTGGGTGGTTTCTTAAGAGAAAATTGGGGTGCTATTACTTAAGGAAGCGGAAAGGAATATGGGAAGACAGAAACAACAAAGCCACTTATGTATCATTGTTTAAACATATTTTAATGATTTGAGCCTAAGGCAAAATTTTGCAGCAAAGTTCAAAACAGTTACAGGTACAAGTATTGTGGCTGTGCACCGACCTGCAAGTCACTCTCTCGGTCTAAGGCAGCGGTTCTCAACCTGTGGGTCCCGACCCCTTTGGCGGTCGAACGACCCTTTCACAGGGGTCGCCTAAGACCATCCTGCATATCAGATATTTACATTATAATTCATCACAGTAGCAACATTACAGTTATGAAGTAGCAACAAAAATAATTTTATGGTTGGGTCACAACATGAGGAACTGTATGAAAGGGCCAGAAGGTTGAGAACCACTGAACTAAGGGGAAAATCACTATTTTCCACATCCTCATTTCACTTAGCTCATAAAATCTGTTTGTCAGCCTGAGCACATGGATCCCAAGGTGGTGAGTTGCAGAAAAAGAGACATAAAGCAATGCTCTTTTTAAAAGTATCATTTAAAAAAATGTTTAACAGCTGTATTGGAATATTATTTGCACACTATGCAATTCACCCATTTATAGCACAAAATCCATTGGCTTTGGTACATGCACGGAGTTGTTCAACCTTCACCACAATTAACTTTCGAACATGTTCATCGCTGTACCATCGCCTTCCAATGCCCGCCTTTTGACTCCCAGCCCTCCGCAGCCACTAGTCTATTTTCTGTCTCTCTAGATTTGCCTAGTCTAGGAATTTCATATAAATGGAATCCTACATTATGTGACTAGCTTCTTTCACTTAGCATAGTGTCTTAAGGTTCATCAATGCTGTAACATGTATGAGTATTTCATTCCTTTTTATTGCCAAGTAGTATTTCATTGTATGGATATACCACTTTTCTTCATCCATTCATTAGTTGGTGGACATTTGAATTGTTTCCCCTTTTGAGCTATTACGAATCTAATGCTGCTGTGAACATTCATGGACATAGTTTGTCTCTTAAACCAGTGGTCTTTAAGTTTTAATGTTTAGCAAGGTTTCTTATTTTCCTCTTGCTTAAGGCAACTGTCACTTAGGAAATAAATCAGAAATGCCAAGTTTAGATTTGAATCCTCTTAAATATTGACTCACTACCCCAACCCCTTAAGAATCCTGGGATTGGCTAAGCCCAGAGGAGGAGTCCTGCTCACCAGCCCTGGGGTGGGGGGGGGAATGGTGTTTGTCAGGAGACCTTAGGAGCTGACTTAGGGCCCACAGATCACTGATTGCACACCCGGTGCTATACCTGAGTCCTGGCCTCGCCCCAAACAGGCTCACAATAATCAATCCCTCGCATGCTCCCTCGGGGACTCTTCCCAGGCAAAGTATAAAGAATAACAAAAGGAAAGCTTTATTCTCTGACCTGGAAATCAGAATCTTGTGGTTTGGAAAACTTGCACGGGAGAAGGGAAAATGTTAGCTTCCCTGATAGAGGCCAGTAGAGAGTTTCATTTTCTCCCTTGCATGATGGGAGAGTTCTTCCATGCGTCCTGCAGACCTGTGATAAAAGGAAGGAAAAAAGCTCTATATTAATTTATATAGCAACTTTCTTCCAAGAAACTCGGAGTGTCTCAAACAGTCTTTCACTCATTCCCCTGAGGGAGTTTGCATAAATGTGCATAAGAAATGACTTCTTTTAAAATTTACACTCCCCAGCTAGCCAGTACTGGGCAGAAATAGAACTTAAAAAAGCAGGCCTCCTGACCAAACATTCCGCTATAATATTTTCAGTGAGGTTCTATAAATCAATGCATAGCCTTAAAAACAGGATCTCTTCATAATATCCCCATGACTCTGTTCCACCGGGGACTAGCCTTCCTTTCACCAGGGGCCAAACTTTCTCTTCCAAAGTTTCAGAATCAACTGGCATGGCATGTACCATGAAAAAGTATATCATTTACTTACAATTAACGGTCAAGTCTTCCTGGAAGCCGGTCGGCCAGGCTGCACTCTTGCAGCTCAGCCCTCCTAGCCCAGCACAGCTGAGAGCCCCTCAAGAATCCTGGGACTGGCTGGGCTTAAGGAGAAAGAGTCCTGTTCACAGTCCCCTCTCACCGCGGCTGCTTGCTATGTCTCTGTGTTGCTGTTACATGGGCTGCACTGGCCCACAGGGTCTTGAGGGCCATACCGGGGAATATATTCAGATCCAGATTCCCAAAGCTCAGCTCGGTGCCTGGATGGATGAGCCTGGGAGAACTTCCAGCATCAGTCATTGGTGGGGGCCCAACCCAGCCCTTCGCCCCAAACCAAACAGTTCCTCTTGCTGGGCCTCTTCTCAACATATTCTTACTGTGAGGTTCTCATGGCCCCTCCCGGAGAGAGAAAAGAATCTTGGTCAGGGCCACACTGGGGCCTGCAGAATCTCAGGGAGTCACACCTGGGAATATCTTTTCTCTCACCTCCATGATACCTCTGGGCTCCATAAAATCCTTCCCATGGATTCTCAGGGAATGAGAGGTCTTCATCCAGTTAGTGACAAGAGGTTTATATCAGTGTCCCATGCTCCATCCAGCCTCAGACATATGTTGTTTCGGCTGCCAAACTCTTAACCTGAACATTATTTAAAATTTATATTAAGGACTAGCTACATAGTGTGTAGGGCCTAGTGCAACAAGAAAATGAAGGGCCCTTGTTCAAAATTTTAAGAATTTCAAGATGGCAACAGCAGAGCAATAAACCAAAAGTGGAGGCGACTTTTTATTACAGTCGTCCCTCAGTATCCATGGGGGATTGGTTCCAGAATCCCCCTCCCAGCCCCATATCAAATCCAATGATGCTCAAGTCCCTTTTATAAAATGGCATAGTATATGGTACATCCTCCCATATACTTTAAATAATCTTTGGGTTACTTATAATTCCTAACATAATGTAAATGTGATGTCAATAGTTGTTATGCTATTGTTTAGGGAATAATGAATGACAAGCACAAAAAGTCTGTATGTGTTCAGTACAGACGCAACCATCCTAAGCCTTAACTACATAGTATATGTCAGCCACAATGTGAGATTTATTTCAAGCAATTTTAATTCGCAGTTGGTTGAATCCAGGGATTCAGAACCCGCGGATACAGAGGGCTAACTGTAGGTAGGGGTCTTATGTGACTTCACAGGTCAATGCCCATGAACCTAGCCCTGCTGCCAACATTTGAGAAGCAAAGATTCTTAGCCTCTCATAAAAACTAAAAACAAAAAATGGTGACTCTAGGTCTGCATCCGCAACTGTAACACCAAACTGGCTGGTGTGAGTTGCGACTCCTATAAGTTTGCTAGGGCTACCGTAGCAAAGATCCACAGACTGAGTAGCTTAAATGACAAGAATTCACTTTCTGACAACACTGGCAGCTGGAAGCCTGAGATCCAGGTGTCAGCAGGATTGCTTTGTTCTAGGGCAGCGGTTCTCAACCTGTGGGTCGCCACCCCTTTGGCGGTCGAACGACCCTTTCACCCATCCTGCATATCAGATATTTACATTATGATTCATAACAGTAGCAACATGACAGTTATGAAGTAGCAACGAAAATAATTTTACGGTTGGGTCACAACATGAGGAACTGTATTTAAAGGGCCAGAAGGTTGGGAACCACTGCTCTGGGGCCTCACTCTTGGCTTGCCTACTCACTGAGGCCCCTCCTCACTGTGTCTTAGTGGAGTTTTCCCTCTGTACCTGTGTCTAGCCACTTCTTCTAAGGACTTCACTAGTCACAGTAGATTGGAGCTCACCCTAAGGACCTCCTTTAACTTCGTAACATCTTTAAATCTCTATCTCTAAATACAGTCACATTCTGGGTACTGGGGGTGAAGACTTCAGCCTAGGAGTGGTAGACGGATACAACACAATTCAAGCCAGAACGTAGCTGGTCCCCACAGAGGATGCACAGCGCTCCCGGTCACTGCCCTAACCCCGTCCTCCACAGCGGCCATGGTCATCTTGTCTGTGCTGCTGTTTTTCCTCCCAGCTCACCTCTCTCATGCAGAGGGACCCGCTCCCCCCACGCAGCACATCAGATGCCGACACTGTCTATTACAGGGCAATGGCTGCCTACTCCCTCCACAGCTGCAAAACCAAGGTTGCTCCTCCAGTGATCTTTTGCAGGACTGGATCAGTTTCTTAAAAAAAAAAAGCAAGATGCACCCACTACACCGAGATAAGAAAGGAGATACAACTGCTCATCTCAGAGTCTAACCATGCGGGCGTTAAGGAGCGTGAACTCTGGATGACACCATCATTTTTCCTGGGGCTGTTTTCTACTGCAAATCACCTGACCATACCAGGAAGAGCCTGAAATTTCAGTGGAACCCAACCACCCAGCCCCCTGGACAGAGCCTACTCCCAAATTGGCCTTTGTACCTATTTGTGGAAACGTGAGCTAGGTTATAGCTGAAAACTCTGCTAATTCTGGGGAAGGTTTTGGTCTTGTGCCTGGAACTGTTGAAGCAGATATTCGCACCTACCACATGGAACACGTTAGGAGCGTAATTTCCAGCGCCGCACGTTCGTGCTTTATTTTTACAGGAAACAGCAGCATCGGAAGGCCTGCTCACGCTGCTGCTTTCTGTAGGAGGCCCCACAAAAGGCAGAGGGGACGGCTGCGGTGCTAAAAAGAGGCACAGTTTGCATTTTGAAAAGGAAGGGACACACACACACACACAAAAAACACCCTTTGCTCAGGATCAGGAACTCAGGATGCTGAAACATACAACATTTGCACCTTCATAGCAATTTTTTAAAAGGTCAAATTTGCAAGGCTCTGGAAAAGTAGTGTAACATGTTATCCAATAAATCTCAGTAGTAGAGCTTGGAAAAGAGCTACCAACATCTAACTCTCACCCCTTTGGTTTTAATACCCGGAAAGGGAGGTTTCTAAGATGCTCAGTGACTCGCCCCACACCCGCTTCTCTACCTAAAATGCAGGATTTTGCTTTTTGGCTAAACAGGCATTGTCTGGTCTGCCTCAAGTGCATGCAAGAGCAAAACCCTCCTCTCTCGACATCAGAGTCACTCTTCAGATTCCAGAGTTGAGAAAAGCAAAGGCTATTTCGACTTCCACTCCCATAGCAAACAGAAGAAAAGGCATCTGACCCGCGGACTTCTACAGCTGGTCCCTGGCCCAAGGTTCCCGGCCACAGCGAGCTGACGCCGACTGCCAGGCGGACACCAGGGGGCGCAGCATCCTTTGTCCTGACGCCGGCATTGAAGGCAGGCTCTGCAGCCTGGCTGGGCCTCCACGGAAATCGGACCTTCCCTCCTTGTCACTGGTTTTCTCTGGAACACAGCCCCCTTCATTCATTGAGAATCCGCTTTCTCCTTCCTCCCTGAGGCTCGGACTCTTCCTCGGGACCATCGAAGATGTGTGCGTTTCACAGGGTGTCGCTCATGCGTCTCGACGGATTTTCAGACACACCAGCCCTCCACACCTGCTCCTCCTCAGCACAGCCTGGGAGACCATGGCCCCCCGCCCATCATTTGCTCTCACTTGGAGTCCCCTCAACTCAGGGTGTTTCTAAAGATTCTTCCAGAATGAAGGAGCCTCGGGGACAGAACGAACTTCTTGGAAGAATGATCAAATCTGTCTCCTAACACTCCTTCCCTTTCCACTCTAACACAGGATAAACAAATGAAATGCATGCTGCCCAGCACATATCCTCACCCTCCTCTGCCGGCTCTGGAACAGTCTCAGGTCAGCCTTGGGTGCTGGACACTTACCCAAAGAGACAGGTTCGAGCATCTTTTCAGTCACACCTGGGACTGTGCACCTCAAGCAGGACGAGGGCTCCTTCTGCCTTCACCAGCTGAACATGGCATGTTCTCCAGCCCAAAGAAATCCGCTTTGTATTCCCAAAGTCTCTGATCCCAAAGATTCAGTGCTCCCATTTTTTCACCAAGAAGTGAACATCCCCTTCCACTTGAAGGCACACTTCTAGCCCTGGTCCTATTGACACAGCACACAAAAACGCAAACCCTCAAACCCCCCCAAAACACACCCTTTTGCAAAGAACACTGAAAATCCACTGTTTGGAATTCAAGGGCCATGGGGCCCTAGCGCAGCTGCTCTATTTACATAAAGATTTCAGGGATACACAGTCCTTTCCCTGTCTCTCCTTTGAGCTCCCCAACAATGCTGAGAGGGAGGCAGGGAAAGTTAACGCTGAAGAGGCTTACCCCAGTCCCAGAGCTAGTCCAGGGTGGGGGCAGCACGGGGGGGGGGGGTATGTGGCAGTCCTGGGGTGACATTACTTGGGTGACAGCGGCCTGAGGAGAGGAATGCAGTCATCACAAGTGGTCATCTGGTTCTCTTCGTGGAAGGGGCCTGTGGGCTCAGGTCCTGAAACACTGTAGCAATAGCGGGAGCCTAGAGGGGCAGGTGGGGAGGAGAGGAAGGGGTGATGTAAACGCTGACCTGACCCTTCATTTTATCTGTGGCCTCGCTCACTCCTTTTTCTCCCCACTCAGCTTAGCTCACGTGGACTAACGGAAGCACTGAGCCTGGAGTCAGTAGCCACAGCTGGTTGTCTTGTCCGTGAGCCTCCCTCTCCTCATTCATAAAGCGTCGATCACATCTGTGTATCAGTTATGGGGAGAACTACTAAACGAACCCAAACATCAACATGGTCTGGGAGAGACGGCAGAGGTGGAGATCTTTATTTTCATCTTATGCCCTTGGGTACTATTTGAAGAATTCTGACTTATACATATATTACTCTTACAATTCTATTTTTTATTCTCATTTGGACTAATGATGCTCCTTAGACTTGCTGTGATGATGAGTTGTGTAAAGTGTCTGGCACATGGCCTGATGCACAGTTGATGCTTCCTAAGCAGTATTTTATTATTAGCTTCCATACCACCCTCAACACTGAGCAAAGGGACTTCACATCAAGAAATTTTGGGTCTGGCTCAGTTGGTGGAGGGAGCATCACCCCATGCATTGAGAGGTCGTCAGTTCGATTCAGGCTTAGGGCACATGTTGTGGGCTCTCTATGAGGTTGATCCCCAGTAGGGGGCATGCAGAAGGCAGCAGATCTCTCTCTCTCTCTCTCTCTCTCTCTCTCTCTCTCTCTCTCTCATGTTTCTCTCTCCTTGCCCCTTCCTCTCTCTCTAAAATAAAAATTAAAAAAGAAATGTGGGGTCTGGTGCAGACTCTGCTCTCAGCTCACTGTGTGACCCTGATTAAGCCCAGTCCCTCTTTTGCCCCTCAGTTTCCGCATCTGTAAAATGGAAAGATCCATGCCAACTGATTTGGAAAATGGTGGGAAAGACAGAGCCATGCTCACCCCTGATGCTCGAGGCACCTCCTAAAATTCAGCCTCCAACTTTGCAGAGGAGACCCCCAAGCCTGACTTTGTGAGGCAGAAACCCTTCCTGGGGGCAGGTGCCACCTGGGGTGGGCAGAAAGGGCTGCCGTCAGCTGAGCAAGTTCTGAAGATCATACAGAAATTAAATTAGGAAACAACAATGTATGAACAACAATGTGTAAGGCCATCAGCTGAGGTGGGAAGAAGAAAATTTAGGCTGTTCCTCGGGCACAGTTGGTACCATTTTCCCAACAAAAGAGATGCCCTTGGTTGCCAGAGCCAGCCCCAGTCCAGTTCCCTCGGTGGAGAGCGCTGTGTCGGGCACAGGACTCACCTTGGTGAGATGAGACCTTCATGGGCATGATCAGAAGCAGTAGAAATGGGCTAGCACACCTCCAAAGTCTCTCCCAGCATTAGCTGAACAACAACAACAGTGGAGAGACGGTGCTATAGAAGGTGCAGAGGCTGGGACACTAAAACCTCAGCAGCTGAATTGGGGAGACAAGTACTGGGGCACCTCAGCTCCTGAGAATCAAATAGAGATTTGTTCCTATAGCACACCGCTGGTTCATTTTCACCCCACTCCCCCGGAATCTGGGTGCTCCTGGTGGTCGCCCTTGCCAGCGCTTGGCCTTTGGGGGTGGGAGGCAGGTCGTCTGGTGGGTGGGAAGGTGGGGACTCCCCCCCGCCTTCTTCTTATTTAAAGCAGTGCTGCCTGCCATGTTTGCAGGCAGCAAGGCTTCTGACATTGTAAGGGGGTGTTCAGAGCAGATGGCAGACCCTTCCCAAGGCCATGAGGCAGGACAGAAATCAGTTGCACCCTGCACCCTGGGAGGACTTCCCAGCCCCCACTTTCCCAGCCAGCACTCAGAAGGAATCTGAGCTTATTTTTTTTTTAAAAAGAAATTTTTTAAAATATATTTTTATTGATTTCAGAAAGAAAGAAAGAAGGGGAGAGAGATAGAAACATCCATGGTGAGAGAGAATCATGGATCGGCTGCCTCCTGCAAGTCCCCCACCGGGGATCAAGCCCACAACCCGGGCATGTGCCCTTGACCGGAATTGAACCTGGGACCTTTCAGTTCGCAGGCTGATGCTCTATCCACTGAACCAAACCAGCTAGGGCGAAAGAAATTTTTTTGTATCTTAAATTATCTGGCCATGCCTGTTACAATGACATCTCACCCCCTTGCCCCCCCCCCAAAAAAAAGCTGTTGTCACTGCCTAAAGGGGAGGTAGTGTTTTCAGTTGCTGAGGGGAGTGGAATAAAGGTGTGGAAGTGTGTGGACACCTGGAAGACCCCTCCCTGGTGAATGACCGCTCCCTGGGAGTGTGACTTTGAGAGCTAAGGGGGGAGGAGGTGGCGGTGGCTTGCAGAGCGGCTTCAGCAGGTAACAACTGCACCTGCTTTCCAGAGGCAAAACCAAATACATGAAAAGAGCTCCCACCGCCTTCCTTGACACAACTAGAGAGCGGGGCTTCGGTCATGGGAGAGCCACGCCTTCCGCTGTACATGGCTGGCCGCTTGTTAAAATGCCCTGTGCTTGCTTTCCCGCGTGGCTCCTTTCCGTGCCGTTTGCATCTCCAATAAGCGGCATTGTTTATTCTCCGTGGGTCGGTGCCTCTGGGACTAAACTGAAAACAGGGGCGCGGAGGCTGAGCGCTGGAAGACAGGCTGGCTTTCCCAGCGCCCCTACCCCCACCCCCGCCCCAGGCCGGGCCCCAGGGCTGCAGCGCACGCGGAAAGCCCACGGGTGCGTCCGGGGAAGGGCAAGTTCGCCAGAGTTATTCCAGCCGCCACGAGGCCCTGGGCCACCCGGAGCTGAGAGGATGGGCAGGGAGCAGGAACCCGGGGAAGAGACTGTCCCTGAGGACTGAGGACTGAGGACTGAGGACTGGGACCGGGGTGGGACTGAAGGGCTGCGGCGCGGGGAGCGCTCCGAGCCGTCTTTCAGTGGGAATTCTCAGCTCTCATCTCCGTGCAGCAAATCCTCGCGAATAAACTCTCCTCCTTCCAGGTAGCCCGGCCGTTTTCGCTGTAAAAATGAGTGCCCTGAACGAGACGAGGCGCGCCTCCCTCCTTCCCCGCGGGGGCCTAATATCTGTCCCCATTTCGTTATTTCAGCGGGGCTCGCGGTGACCCTGCGCGACAGGGCGCACACCCCGGGAAATCAGGCGTCGCTGCAATCCCCGGCCCCGGAGGGAGTTGCCGCCCCCTCCGACCCCAGAGGGCCCTTCAGTCGGGCTTCTCGCAACTTCCACTGCCGCCCAAACCGAGCGGGCTTGTATATCAAAAAGCAGAAACCCGCATCGGAGACACAACGCGCGGGGACTCCCTTCGGCCGGGCCGTCTGGGGGGAAAACCACCCATTTTAGCCCAACCTTTACCTCCCCTTTCCCCCCAAGTTCATGTCGGGGCGGCTCGGTCAGAGAGCGCGCCTAGCGCGGCAAACCCTGGCCATGCGCGTCGCAAATCAGCGAACTGCCCTTCAAACAGGTTCCTGTGAGCGACAAGCTCCCTGCCCTCCGGGACCCCGAAAATTCCGCCCCCCAGTCTGTAAAAAAACGGTACAAATTGGCCTTGCTAGCTGCGCTCCCTCACACAGTGTTTAAAAACAGAGAGATTCGGTTTTCTCGCCAGATCAGAGCTGTTTCCCCGCGGCAATTCATAGGAGTTTCCTTCCTCCAGCCGGCGCCGCGGGACTTTTCCGCATTTCAAGAAGCCGCAGAGTGAATTTCGGGGCTGGGGGGAGGGCTCGGGGTTGGGCTGCAGGGTGCGGGTGGTCACCCAGGAATCCGCCAGCGGGCTTTTGGTTTTTTTTAAAGTCAGACTTGCACCGAGAGCCCAGCACAACCGGTGCGGCTTCGCGGTGTTCGGATGGAGAGGCTCGTGCGGTCTTGGAGCCCATCCTTGTGGCCGGGCCCCCGGCGCCCGTTCCCGCAGAGCGGGCAGAGGCGCGGGCGCAGCTCCCGGGCCGGGCCGGGCCGTGCCAGGCGCCGATGGCCGGCTGAGGCTCTCCGTCCTCGTCCTCCCGGTGCCCGGCCGGCGCGCGGAGAAAGCCAGGCCGAATGTCTCGGCTGCGGCATCTCCCAACAGGTAGTTTCACGCGGGAGCTGGCGGGGTTGAACTATCAAAGGCCGGGCGGCCCGGCTGCTAAGCTGGAGCCCAGGGGCGGCCAGACACCTAGAGAGCCCTGGAAGGAATGTTGGGTTCCGGGAGTCACTTGAAATAACCTTGTTTTCTCTCCGCTCTCCAACTTCTCCCGAAATAGCGGCAGCCGAGCGTTTAGGGATGGCGCTCCCTGAGCCTAAATAAGCCACTTCGGGCTGTAAACTCACATCCGATCTGGATTCGTTTTGTCCCTACCCCGCAGGAGTTACCACGGAACCCAGCTCGGTTTAGAACGATCGGCTTTTATCTGAGGATTGGGAAATTCCCCTTCGAAACGCCCCAGGCGCTACAGCAAAAGAGGACGAGGCTGCGCTGGGGTGGCATAATTGAATTCTGTGTGCGCACGGAGGAAAAGCAAGTGCCAAGCCCAGCGTGGAACGGGCGGCCGCGGCCTCGCGCTCCAGCCGGCGAACCATACTGCCTTCCCAGGGGGCAGGGAGCAGTTGGGTTGGGCCACTCTGTCCTTCCCCAGCGGCGGCGAGGATGCGCAGGGGGGGACCTGGCAGAAGGCTGCCCTGGGCGTTGTGGCCCCCTCCTGTCCCGGGGCGCACTCCAAACGTCCCCGCCAGAGGCTGTGGGTGCACGTGGTGCGTGCCTGGAGACCCCGCGCGCAACGCGAAACTGCGTGCCTGGCTCCAAGGATCCCAGGCGCACCCCTCTGGGTGGGGGAGGGCGGGGGGCCAGGCCCCGGAGCCCTCAGATCTGATCCTGCCTCGGCAGATGACAGATGAGCCTGCTGCTCTGAGCGAGTGCTGCCTCTTGCTTTCAACATCTGCACAAACCCCCGAACTCCTGGCTCTGCCTCGCCT
>NW_005871127.1:639842-665658 GCF_000147115.1 Myotis lucifugus
GAGAGGATCCTTCGGTTCCCGTCTCCTCCAATCTTCCGACCCTACTCCATAATCTGAAGACTCCTTTTGCTGGGTGGGGAGGGTGAAGTCGAGAGTGATATCATCTTATTTAATCTTCTTCTCCATCTGACCCTTAATACGATTCTAATCGAAGTGATGTGTGTGGAGATGTGAATATCTGGAAAACCCCTGAACTCTCGCTTCTCTCTCCCTCTCTTATAAAGAAGGCCCGAACCCCCACAGTTTCTGCCCAGGGAAGCTGTCGGGGACCTTAGGAGAATTAACCGATTATACTGGGTTTCTGAACCCCCTCTGGCCCTGGCCTTGGCTTCCCGATAGCACTCACCCCGCTGCTCCCCCCCCCCCCCCCAGCTGCTTGCTTGCCTTCAGCCTCGTCACTAATCGCGCTACAAACTTTTCGCCCAAAGTTTTCTTGGCCACCCCAAGTTTGCCTCGACTGGCACTGGCAGGAGGAGAAAAGGAGCCCCCCTTTCCCTCCACCTATCGTCTCCTGTCCCTCCTCCTCCCTCTCCCCTGTGAGTGCAAACCTTGCGGGTGGGAGCAGGCGCTGGTGGAGCCCCGAAGGCACCGGCTCTGCAGGGAGAGCCAGCTTCTCATCCCCCACCTACTGCGCCGTCTCCGCCTTCCCGCCCCTCCGCCCCCACCTCACTTCAGTGGGGACCTGCAGGCTTGGAGTTTAGTTTGATTCAAATTAATTTTTTTTTTTTTTGAGATTTCATTTTGCTGGAGCTTGGAGCTTCTGCCTGCCTTCCAGTGCTCCTGCGTGTGGCTTGGGAGACGCGCCCACTGCGCGCTCTCCCGCTGGGTTTCGTCTCCCATGGAGACCCGACGCCCTGGTGTGAGGGGGTCCTGGTGTGAGGAGCTCGGCCTAAGGCAAGCCTTCTGTGCCTCTGGGCCCCTTCCCAGCGGTGGCCGCTGAGGGTGTGGGGGGTTGCTGTTATGTTTCCGAGACAGGAATAGTCAGGAGGGAGGAGATCTCGTTCTAAGACCAGGGAATTGGAGAGAGGAAGGTTCCCTTACCCCGGGTCACGCAGCTCCCTGTGCCGGGCAGGAGACTACCACGCAAGTGCCCCAAGTCCCTTCGTTTGTGGCCTATTGTGTGTTTATTTTGTCTGGGATGAGCGGGGTTTGAGATGTTTACGGACAGCCATACGACCCGGGGGCTTCAACTCGCAAACCGACAAGCCCACGGGACGCTCCTGGGACAGGGACTCTCCCAGGGCGCCGCCCGGCAGCGTGCGGAGAAGATAATCGGAATCCGCAACAGGGCAGGTACTCCCGGCCTGGTGCCCCCGGGCGCTGGGCGCTTCTCACTCTCCTCGGATTGAAGTCGGACTGGAATCGGACTTGACCCCGCCAGGGTCATTGCCAACATGTTGCTTTGATCCTTCAACGTGCCGGATGTGGCCCTTTTGGATGCCACCAGGGCTCAGGTGTTGCGCCACGGTCCTGAAATCGGAATCAAGTTTTTCCTCCGCTCAAAATTAGGAGGCTATCAGTTACTTCGTGCGACTGCAGACACAAACTGTCTCAGCAAAGGTGGCCACCAATGCCTCCCCTAGGAACAGCGGATGCCCGGTCCCCACCGCATTGTATTCTCTCTCTCCACCGCTCTGCATCAATGCGCACCGCCCTATGCAACCCCTGCCCCGCACGCACTCAACCCCGCAGGCTCCTGCCGCGCTCCTTCGCGCCCATCCTGTGCACAGGCTTCCTTCCGACTGGGCCTGCCCAGAACCAAGGTCACAACTCCTCATCACCCATTTCTCCACCCTCGGCTGGTCCCTGCACGCTTTAACCCATGTTGCCCCCAAGGCCGTGTTGGAGATAGCTCAACAGAGGGTGACCTGAAAAGGAGGGAGGTGTTCGGGTCCCCTTCGAAGGGTGCCCTGGCAGAAACAAAAGAATGCAGCCACGTCGGGTCAGCGGGACCCTAGGGTGGCTTTGAACATAGTGTGCGGCCGGGAGAGGTGAGGCGGGCAGTGGAACTAGTTGTGGATGAGGGTATAAGCAGTTTGCTTCTTAACTCCCCACCTCACCACCACCAGGCCTAAGCCTTCGACAGAATTGCCTACCTTCTTTTTTAACTCCCAAACTCCTGGAGGGTGGGGCAGGGGAAAAGCCCCCTAACATCCCTCCCTCCCCCACCCCAGCCAGCTGGCACCCTCCAACTGTGGCAGCCACACTTGAAGGGGCAGAAACGTCCACTCTGATCTGTGTTTGCTTCGAATATAAAGGATCCCTTTCACAAAGGAGCCCCCCCCACCCCCGCCGCCTTTGCCATCGCCACCCACCCATACTCTCCTATAGCCCAGAGCCCTGGGACTGTGGTCGTTTATTTGTAACCTAGATTCCACTGGGAGATGTTAAAGCGAGAGAGGAGAAGGGAAAGATAGGCTTGAGAAACAGAGCTGGACTTTCTGATGGGAAGAGGTCTAGAGAGAACTGAGTATCAAAGGTGGATGCATTTGGGAGTGCCTTTCAATTTCATTTCTTTCCCAAGCTGTCCTGCCTTAGACCCAAACCTGTTTAAGTTACTATGAGGACAGGAAGCTGGGAGTCTCTGGAAATGAAAAAGTCGAAGGCTTGCAGGACACCCCTCTTGCCCCTGCCTCTCCTCAAGTGAATGGAAAGCAGCTCTCTGTTCAGTTTAGTGACTCAGGACCCCCAACACCGGCACCTGGGCTGCTGAGTGTTCCAATGGCCGGCTCCTTCAGGAAGGCTGAATCCAGGGCGGCGCCCCCAGACAGGCTCCCAGAGCTCACTTTTGTCTTTCTTGATGGAGCCTGAGAGGGCATGGGAGGAAAGCCAGCCTGAGATTCAGGCTGGGGGGTGGGGTGGGGGTGGGGGAGGCCTTGGCAGTGTGTGTGTGTGGGGGGGATGTCCCACCCCTCTTCAGAGCCCCTCTTCTGCTGGTAATTTAAAGCTCCAAGTTTATATTTCTGGTCTTGATGCCTAGGTTTAAAAAAAAATAGAATTTTTTAAAAAAAATTTAAAATGTAGAATATTTACCCATGTGTTTGAGGTTACGTATATACGGTCTCCATTTGCTTTTATTTGTAGGTTTTTCTCTTTTTCTGTCTTCCTTCCCCTGCCCTGTTGGCAACCCTGCGGGAGATTTGGTGGGGGAAGGTGAAATTGACCAGTTTATTCTTGATAATCAGGCACAAAACAGCATACATACTGACTTTCCATGTTTAATATGATCCTTAAAAATAAAACAGGCATGTGGGTGGGAACTGGTTAGGACTGAGAAATCACTAAGACTGGTATACTAGCGAATCCTGTCCCTTTAAGAAAAGATCCATAAAGCCCTTCCATCAGCCCAGTGTCTGGGAAAGACGCAAACTAACTGCTTGCAACAAAAGAGACAAAGAGGCCCAACAACAAAACAAACAAACAACTCCCCCTACCCCTCCCCTCCCAGACAACAATAGACTAGACACAGCAAGTGCAGTTACTGCCTGGCCGGCTGCTGCTGTCCACCTGCCAAGTCTCCCGCAGTTGGCTGGAGACTTTCTCTCTCCACCACTCCACCCCCCATCACCCCCCCTCCCCCCCCGCCCCCCCCCCCCACCCCGGCCCCAGTCCTTTCTGTCCTTTTCTCTGGGTCCCTCTCTTGGGGTCTGGCTATGTGTGTGTGTGTTTTGTCCCTGTCTATCTCTGTTTTGCTTTCACTTGATGTTGCTCTCTGTCTCAGACCTTCATTATTATTCTCTCTCCTCTCTCTCTCTCTCTCTCTCTCTCTCTCTCTCTCTCTCTCTCTCTCCCCCTCCTCAGTATATTAGCATACTCGGGCATTTATTTCGTTATTTGCTGGGCCATTTCTGTGGCATCTCTTAACTGCTTTCCTCACAACTTCTGTTGCTCTGAGTTGTCACGGTGGCCTGTTTTGTATTTTGTTTGCAGCACTCTTGGCCAGCAGCATCCCAAAGTCCATTTGCACTTCAGTCGCTAACCATTCTTCATGTTCAGGTCTTTGCTCTTTTCTGTGAGGCTGGCACACTCCCCCCTCCCCCCTACCTTGTCCCCTTTCTCTGCTTCTTGGCTGCTGCTTGGGACTCTCACGCATGTCTGCCTTCCCTTTCTCTCCCTCCCTCTCTCCTCCTCTCTCTCCAGCGGCCAGTCATCACCCCCACCCCCTGGCCCCAAATCCAGCCTTTTCCTCCCCCTCTTCTCTCCTCTCCACAAAACTTTAATAAAATACTGTAAACACGGGGATTGCTTGTCTTTATAAAGTGAATATAAACCCACGCAAAGTAGAGAGTGGAGCGAGGAAAGAATCAATACATGGAGACTGCAGACAGCAGAGACTGAAGCATGAAATAGTGGCCCTGCCAACAGCCCCGTCCCTTTCACACACACCCCCCCCCACACACACACACCCCTAATAGACCTTTTGGTAAAAGCATCTCCTCCTGACACATCTGTGCCTGCTCCAGGGGGACCCTGGGAAAACCTGGCCAGGACTCCCCTGCCCTGGACAGCAGGTGGCAATGGGAAGGGAAGCTGAGCCTCATCACACACACTCCACCCCCAGCCCCTTTCCAAGTCCTCTCAGCAACACACACACACACACACACACACACACACACACACGCACGCAGGGGGCCCTTGGCTGCTTGAAAGAAGCACCTTCAAGGACAGTTTTAAAGGGAGCAATATCAGCTACCAGAACAGTGCAGGCCTGACCTGTGTATCTAAAGCTGATCTGAGAATCCAGAGTCGGGGTGTATGGGGTGTATGGCACATGACGTCCCTCCCCCTCACAAAAACAACCACCACCAAACCATGCCCAGTAAGCAAAAGAACCAGGACAAATGATCTCTCTCCAACTCCTGCCTTCCCATTTCCTCCTTTCTTCAATACCATATAGGCAAAGGCAGATGAAAACAACCTTAGAGACAACTTTGCAGAAAGGGAAACCATTTAGCCTGAGACGAGTAGAAAAAACAGAAATAGGAATTTTATCCTTATTGTTTTGGTTGCTTGGTGATGAGGGCAGTATTAAGAAACACTTGTGTAATAAAACATACATATGCACATGCATATATATATGCACACAGGTGCATGCATGTGTATTTAGTTGGTGGAGACAACTTGCTAAGAGGAAAAGAGAGGAGTTTTGAAGTCAGAGAAATCTGATTTGATTATAATCCTGGCCACTAGACCTAGCTCACAGTGGGGTTCTGAAGATTAAGTGGCATTGCACATATGAAAAAGCCAAGAGCGAGGTCTGGCAAGCAGCCTCTGCTCACGAATGCTTGTTCCCCCTCTTCCCCGCCCTCTCTCCCTTTCTTCTTTTCTACCTTCCTTCTCAGTCCATTGGCTTCCTCCCTGAGCTTTCCAACGTGCAAGCAAAGGGAAAATCCGTCAAATCTCCCCAATTTTCAGATCCTAAGCGAAATTTAACTGCTCTCTGAGACCCCATATTGGAGCTTTACAAACCATACCCTATGGTTTGGCCCGCGGGCCGCAAGCCTCGTTTATTTGGTCCGTGTTAGCCTTTGAGTTTGACATGCTTGCCCTACATAGCCCGCTAAGTCTAGCCCCAAATACACCTGGGAGGATTTGTTCTTGGATGGGATTATTTGGCTCCATTATTTCACTCCCTCCCCTAGATTTTTTTTTCTTTTCAACAGTTACAGGGAGAGAAGCCTTATCCAAACCCCAACTATTTACATGTTTTTATTTGAGAGCATGTGTCCAGAGAGCCTCTGTTTTGGGGGACATATTAAAAATCATGCCATGGCCAAAAAGCCGAAGAAAGGAGAAACAGAAAAGAATATGTTCTAAAGAACTGTGGTCCTGACCCGTAACTTCCCAGTTGGGAATGCTGTTTTCTTGGTATTTTGACCTTGTCAAAATGACTGATATTTTTTCCCTCCAGAGGAGTCCCTCTCTAGCTGAGCTATATTTCTGGAGCCGTGTTCTGGGACGGCACTTCAGTACATCTGGAAGCATTCACTGGGAGAAGTGCCTGTCCGGACCCTCCACCATGACTGTGGCCTGGACTCCTCCTCTCACTTTCTCTTGCCCAGAATCAGGTTGTAGCAGCAGCATGCAAGCCTGCACGCCATGGCTGGGGCCCCAGTGTCAGTTGGTGGGAGAATGAACACGTGAAAAAATGTTCCCACCTTAGACTTCCTTTTTCCACAGGTCTCATTGTCTGTTCTGCAGATATTGCATTTCCACATTTCCTGGGCTTCCTGTCCACTTTCCTGTTTTACCCCAGCCTTAACAACCGTGGGGAGCCGCTAACATTGGAGTACATTCTGGGGTGGGGGTGGGGGGCAGTCTCTGTGGCCCCTCCTCGACACTACTGGTCATCTCCTTGCTCTTCTCTCGTCTTCCCTGTTTTCATCACGAGGCCTCTGCTACTTTTGTCGAGGGTGTGGAAACCTGTTGTGTTTTTCTCCCCCTTCCAACACCCCAATTTCCATGTGGCACCTTTCCGGGAACGACAAATAGAGCCATCTGTCCTTCCTGGGAGCACCTTTTCCCACTGCAGACTCCAGTGTCCATGCACCAGGCGTCCTTGGGCAGTGAACAGCCTGCACAACCAAACATGAGCATCCTGAAGCCCCCGATTCTGACAGGCATGAGTGGTGCTGGGCTCTTAGTCATTTAGGGACGTTTCCCTAAAATGAAAAGACCACAGTGTCATGTCAGAAGCCTAGCAGCCTCTGGAGCCTTCCAAAGCCTTGTCTTTTATTCTTCGAGGGCACTTGTCCAGGAAGAAGCCTGAGATTCTGTTTCCTTATTTTGTCTTTGACCTACATTTTTCATCTATTGAGGCTTCATTGCCACAGTCGTGGCATGAAGGCATTTGTTACTGCAGGGGGTACAATGGGTATTAATGCCTCAATAAGCCAGCCCCTCGAACAGGGTTAAGTTCTCTGTGCTTTGCCTGATGTTGCTCCAGTGGGCCCACTTTTATACCAAACTTCGGGAACACCTGAGAGCTTTAAGTTGGCACTCTTGCCTACACAGTTCAAGTCTGGAAAAATTGCCAGGTGTAAATAGTACCACCGGATTAACAGATTCCACACTACATCATTGCGAGTTGGCATAGCAATCTGCGCTCTTCACGAGGAAAATGTTTGAAGAGCAGTCAGTTTCCTGTTTAAGAGGAAGGTTTGTGTCTAATTGCTAGGTTACAGCGGTTCATACTGACACCATTCTATAGAACAAGAAACCTCCCAATGTAGACGTCTTTGGAAAAACACTGTCCTCTGAAGTGCTCTCCACCCTGGCTACACGTTAGAATCACCTGGGGAGCTTTAAAAAATTACCAGGGCCTCAGACTCTCCTCAATCCAATTAAATTCAAATCTCCGGGGGTGTGGTGTGGGCATCGGGATTTTTTAAAAGCTCCCTTGGGTGATTCTAATGTTTAGCCAGGGCTGAGAACCACTAATTTATAGGTTGAGAGAACAGCACATTGTGGTGAATAATGCTCATTCCTTTAATAAGTATGTAAAGAACTGCTACTACAGGAGATGGTTTACTGGAGACCAAGAGATGAACTTGTTGGGTACTGAGCTCCTCCGTGTGGTTAGGATTCAGTGGCCAATGCTAATGTGCAGGTGTCTGGACAGGACCTCTGTGCGGCATGCTCAGCCTTGCTTCTGCAAGTTAGAGCCCGAAGTTCCAGTCCAGGTCCCACCACGAACTAGGGCAGTGACCTTGGACAAGTCTCTTTACCTTTTTGGACCTCAGTCTGCTCATCTATAAAAAGAAGTGGCTGAAAAGAAAATTATAATTTGCCCGGTCACGGTGGCTCAGTGGTTGAGCATCGACCTATGAACCAGGAGGTCACAGTTTGATTCCTGGTCAGGGCATATGCCCGGGATGTGGGCTCGATTCCAGATCAAGCAGGAGGCAGCCAATCGGTGATTTATCTCTCATCATGGATGTTTCTATCTCTCTCTCTCTCCCTCTCCCTTCCTCTCTAAAATCAATAAAAATGTATTTTTTAAAAAAGAAAACTGTAATTTGTGTTGGTGCACTCCCACCTTATCATGTACTGCTAAATTCTCAGAAGCCAATAAGCTTCTCCAGGCAATTACCAAATTCTTTTGGAGGCTGGCTCACTTCACTTATACATACTATGGGACAACCGCCCTTCTGATGTTCCACCAAATCCCTTTCCCAAACCCCAAGTATCAGAGCATTAACTTTTAAATACTGGGCTCCCCTAATTCCCTCAGTCTCTCACAAATTAGCAGAAGAAGAGAATGGAGTGGTGGTGATGTCTATGAGCAGTGGGTAATGACTAACAGAAGTTTATCCAGTTGGATAAATGTCTAGTGGATTGCTGCTGGGGTCAGTGTTAGTTCTGGTCTTAATTAACATCTTCATTAGTAGTGTGGGAGAGGGAATAAACAATAGCTAATGATATTTGCAGATGGTAGTAAATTCAGAGGTGTTGCTACTACCAGTGAGAGCAGCAAGAGCCATGGGGATGTCAGGGACGTGAACAAGAAGTGATTATATTGTTGTTTGTTCTGGAAAAGGCAGAGTGAAGCGTTCGGGGAAAGGATGGGGGCGACTGAGAAAGCTCAACAACAGCCTCCATAGCTATCGTTAGTAACTTGGGTGTGCGTCTGGCAACCGAGGCAGCTCCTGGCCTTACAGCTTCTGCTGCAGGTACTGGGGTGTTGTCCTGAGCAATAATAATAATCTCATTAACAACAACACTCACAATATGCAGCACTTACTGAGGGCTGGAGTATGGCACACGGGGTTCTCAGTGATTTACACAGAAGCAATTTTTATCCCCACAATCATGATGCAATTCTCTCAGGCTCTCTAAGGATTCTGACAGCAGCCTTGATATGGTTCTTGGATTTCTAGGTGTGAAACAGGCCTGTGCGTTCCAGGGAAAATACGGATAAAGGGGAGTGGGCTCTTGTGGTGTGGTGCTCTTCCCCCGGGCCCATGAGCAGAGTCTTCTTTCTGCCTTTAACTTTTTCCTGTTCCCAACCTGCTTACCACCCTTTTCTCTCATTCTGCAATTGCAGGTTTAACATGGTGGGTGAGGGGAGACAGAAAAAAATTGTGAATACGCTAATAAAGGAAGAAAAGAAGAACGTAAGGGGGTGGGGGGGAAGAAGGGAGGGAGGAAGAAAACCAAAATGTATGGCATGTGTATGGCATGTGCATGTAAGTCATGCAGTGGCACGGTTTTCCTGTTTAACCTTCTACATATCTAATTCTCCCAAGGACTCTCATAGGTATCTTTTCTTTTATTAATGAAAGAAAAGAAGACTCAGAGAGTTTGGGACATTGGCTACTACACTCAAGTCCTAAAATCATGTCCATGAATACATGTGGTTTTTTTTTTCCTTTCAATTTAGTCCTGTCCAGTTAATGACAATGTACAGCCACTCATAGAGAACCAGGAGGTAGAAATACTAAGCAGAGAATAAACACCGAGGAGCAGAGGGCTAAAGGGAAAGTAGCAGCACACATATCCAACGCCCAACTCAAGGCGATTGCATTATTTATAATTATATTTTGAAATTAGGAAAAATGGAATTTGCAAATAAGAAAGGCTTCTCAACAATGGAACCCATAATAACATGGATTTGACCTTGAGGGAATTTGGCAGAGAGTATTAGTGTCTGAGACAAAAGTAAACTGAAAGGAAAAACATTTGAAGGCTATAAAAGCCAAGACGCTTCTTGGCAAACGTGAGGCCCAGGGCCAGATGGACGCCAAAGGTCTTCACAGTTGTGTGAAAGGAGCTTCGGGAAGTGGGAAACATGTGGCCTGGCCGGGCAGGCAGTTCCCTGTCCCCCGACCTCACTCTGAAATGAGGCTCCAAATTCCAACTCAGGGTTAGAATTAGTAACTAACATTTTTTTAAAAAAATTTCTTTATTGATTAAGGCATTACATATGTGTCCTCATCCCCCCATTACCCCCTCCAAACCCCCCCTACTCATGTCCTCACCCCCCTGGTGTCTGTGTCCATTGGTTAGGCTTATATGCATGCATTCAAGTCCTTTGGTTGACCTCTCCCTCTTACCCCCACCCTCCCCTACCTTCCCTCTGAGGTTTGACGGTCTGATCGATGCTTCTCTGTCTCTGGATCTGTTTTTGTTCATCAGTTTATGTTGTTCATTATATTCCATAAATGAGTGAGATCATGTGATATTTATCTTCCTCTGACTGGCTTATTTCACTTAGCATAATGCACTCCAGTTCCATCCATGCTGTTGCAAATGGTAAGAATTCCTCTTTTTCTTACCACCGCGCAGTATTCCATTGTGTAGATGTACCACAGTTTTTTAATCCACTCATCTGCTGATGGGTACTTAGGCTGATTCCAAATCTTAGCTATGGTGAATTGTGCTGCTATGAACATAGGGGTACATATGTCCTTTCTGATTGGTGTTTCTAGTTTCTTGGGATATATTCCTAGAAGTGGGGTCACTGGGTCAAATGGGAGTTCCATTTTTAGTTTTTTGAGGAAACTCCATACTGTTCTCCACAATGGCTGCACCAGTCTGCATTCCCACCAGCAGTGCACGAGGGTTCCTTTTTCTCCGCAGAATGGCTATCATCAACAAATCAACAAACGACAAGTGTTGGCGAGGATGCGAAGAAAAAGAGTAACTAACATTTTTAAATGATGGACATACATTTCAGAGCAGATACATGAAAGGTATAGCTCAAGAAATAGACACAAAGCAAACACGAAGGTAGGCAAGACCCAGGTCAAGAAATACAGCACTGCCAGGACCTCAGCAGTCCCCTCCCCATCACCTCCTTCTCCCAAGTGGTAACCATCATTCTGATTTTTCATAAGATCATTTCCTTGTTCTATTCTATTCTATTCTATTCTATTCTATTCTATTCTATTCTATTCTATTGTATCCTATCTATTCTATTCTATTCTATTCTATTCTATTCTATTCTATCTTAAATATATTCTTATTGATTTTAGAGAGGAAGGGAGAGGGAGAGAGAGATAGAAACATCAATGATAAGAGAGAATCATTGATTGGCTGCCTCCTGCACACCCCTGACTGGGGATTGAGTCAGCAACCTGGGCATGTGCCTGACCTGGAATTGAACCTTGACCTCCTGGTTCATAGGTCAACACTCAACCCCTGAGCCATGCTGGCTGGGCCATTTTTAAAATTTTAGTTTTAGCACTTATGTAGGCCTATTTTTTAAAATTTTAAACATAAAAACATACTGTATTTATTCTTTTATGACTTGCTACTTTCTTTCAACCATATGTTATATCTAAATAAATGACAATGTTTTTATCCTTTCTACCTTTATGGGGGCTTTTGGTTGTGTCTAGCTTGGAGCATCTAGGAACAGTTGTGATGTGAACTTCCTGTACATGTCACCTGTTGCACATGCTCAAGAATTCCTCTGGAGTAGGGCCAGAAATGTACTACCCATAGGCCAAATAGAACCCACTGCTTGTGTCTGTATGACTTGGGAGCTAAAAATGGCTTTAACGTTTTAAATGAGGCAATAAAAAACAAAAAAGGAAGTCTATTTCATGATGTAAAAATAATATTACATTCAAATTTCAATGTCCACACATGAAGTTTTATTGAGGCCCAGCTAGGCTCATTGCTCACATATCGCCTATGACTGCTTTAGTGTAATATGGGTAGCGCCAAGCTGGTGTGTCAGGGACTATCTGGCCACAAAGCCTAAAATATGGATTGGCTACAAAATATCCAGTTTAAAATTAAATTTTAGAGCCTCTTATTTTTTATAAAAACAACAACCAAGAGTTTCAGCATGGGGACAGCAGAGCATTATTAAACCAAGTGCAGAACCTTTCTAAACACTTCGTGCTGTGCTAATGCACAGGTCCGTGGCCATGAAGTTGGCTCTGCCTCAAATTTTCTGGACCTTTACAGAAAAGGTTTGCAGGCCCTGCTCTAGACCATATTCCTAGAATGGAAATTACAATGATCCTGGATAAAATAAGATCCAAAACAGCCAGCACAATAGCTGATAACTTGCAAGAATTACTATAACTTAAAGGCCCCCTTCCCTTCCAATTTCCATCTGGGCTTCCCAAGCCCAAAAAGGTCAGTCTTTCCAAAAAAGTCAGGCTCTCAGTTGGCTGTCAGTGACCATAATAACTGATGGCTGTTTGGCTTAATACCACCACAACCCTACTCCCTTCGGTGTTCATGCAGTTTATAAAAGATCTGAGTTAAAATGACTTTTAGGCCCAAAGAAATGAAGGAATTAAAATCCACAGGTGTTGTTTCCAGCCCCACGTTGGAAGAGTGTCTACCTGATCAGATTCAAGGTTTCTTAGAGAAAACTTGTTAAAAAGCAAACAAAACACCAGAAGAGTTCATCAAAAGAACAATACAGCAGAGGAGTTCATCAAGACAACATTAAAAAGAATAAATTTAGAGAACTAACACTACTTCGATTCCGGTCAAGGGCATGTACCTGGGTTGCGGGCATATCCCCAGTAGGAGATGTGCAGGAGGCAGCTGATCGATGTTTCTAGAGAATGCAGAAATAGACCCATACACATATGGACAACATTATAAAGGCAATTCAGTAGAGAAAAGACAGTCTTTTCTACAAATGGTACTGCAACAATTGAATATCCATATGAAAAAAGTAAATTCCAATCTATACATTATACACAAAATTTACATCAAAATAGGTCAGAAACCTCATGTAAGCCATATAACTATAAAAACTCCAAATGAAATAGGAGAAAAATCTTTGTGATGTTGGATTAGGCAAAATTACTTTTATTTTTAATATATTTTTATTGATTTCAGAGAGGAAGGGAAAGGGAGAGATAGAAACATCAGTGATAAGAGAATCATTAATCAGCTGTCTTCTGCACACTCCCTACTGGGGATTGAGCCTGCAACCCCAGCATGTGCCCTAACTGAGAATTGAACCATGACCTCCTGGTTCATAGGTCGGCATTCAACCACTGAGCCACACCAGCTGGGTGAGGCAAAATTAAATATCCAACCAAAAGCATGATCCATAACTTTGACTTCATCAACATTTAAAAATTTTACTCTACAAAACACATGGTTAAGAGAATGAAAAGAAACACGACAGTCTGGGAGAAAATATTGCAAATCAAATATTTGATAAAGGAGTTATAGCTACAATATACAAAAAATCTCTATTGGCAAAAGATTTAAATAGACACTTTAACTTTACTAAAGAAGATATAAGAATGGCAAATACGCACATAAAAGAATGCTGACACCATGAGTCATTAGGCGCAAAAAAAAAAAAAAAAGTTAAAATGATAATGGAATGGACCAGCTACCTTAATAGGTAAAAAGAAAAGACTTGATCATACTGAGTTATGAGGTGGAGGAACTGGAACTCTCATACATTGCTGATAAAATTGTAAAATGGTAGAGTCACTTTGGATAACAATTGACAGTTCCTTAAAAGGAGATGCCTAACCTTTCAAGAGATACCTAACATATGCCCAGAAATTCCATTCCTATGTATTTATTTATTTTATTTTTTAAAAAATCTTTATTATATTACATATGTTCCCTCTATTTTCCCCCATTGACTTTTTCTAGCCCACCTCCACTCTCTACCCCAGGCCTTCACCACCCTATTGTCTGTGTCCATGGGTGATGCATATTTGCATACAAGTTCTTTGTTTGATCTCTTCCTGCCCACCCACCCTCCCCCGCCTTCCCTCTGAGATTCAACATTCCTAGGTATTTAATGGAGAGAACTGAAAGCTTATGTCTGTACAAAGGCTTGCACACAAATATTCATAAATCTTTACTCATAATAGCCCCAAACTAGAAACAATTAATTGCCTATCAACAAGTGATGGATAAGTTACTATACAATGGAATACTACGCAGTAATAAAAGCAAATGAACTATTGATATTCACAAAAATATGAATGCAAGAACCCAAACAAAAAAAAAGAGTACATGCTGTGCGATTCCATTTACATGACATTCTAGATAGACTATGCAAACCAAATCACAATGACTGAAAGCAAAGCAGTAGTTATAAGGGAGGAGGAATGAGGGAGGGGAAGCAGAGGGGATTGGAAGTGGGGAGGGCGGGGAAGCAGGGGAGAGGGTTAACCCAGTGGCACAGAAAACCTTTTGGAGGTGATTAAAATACTTCCTGTCTTGATTGTGGTGACAGTTTCACAAGTGTACACATACGTTAAAACTTATCAAATTGCACACTTTAAAGTTGTTCAGTTTATTGTATGGCATTTATTCCTTAATAAGTGTGTGTTTAAAAAAAAACCGCACAAAAAATACTGCAACATTAAGTGAGTGACATTGCAAGCCACAAAACGGGAAGAGAAATCTGCAAGGGATAGAACTAAGAAAGATCTCATGTTCATAATGTATAAAGAACTCCTACAAATCAATAAGAAAAACAAACAAACCCAGGTGAGCCCAACTAAATAAGTGGGCAAACTATATGAACAGACATTTCACAAAAGAGGATATCCAAATGGCCAGGATATAGATGAAACGTAATTAGTCATATGGAAAATGCAAGTGAAAACCACCATTGAGATCTTACTATACTGCAGTTATTAAAAAGAAAAAGACCAATTATACAAAGTGCTATTGAAGATGTGAATCAACCAGAAGTCTCATACACTGCTGGCGGGAATATAAATCAGTATACTCGGTTTGGAAATCTATTTGGCATTATCTACTAAAATGTATTATAGGCTACTTCATAATCCCGAAATTCTACTCCTAGCTTATGCCCAAGAGAATGCATCCATATGTACAACAGAAAAATGTAGAAAAATGCTCATGTCTCCATTATTTGTATTGGCTTCAAACTGGAAACACCCCAGTGGTTGTCAGGTATCCAATAGATTTTTCGTACGTGCACAATAGAATTCCATACTGCAAAGTGGAAAAAAAACAACAACAAAACAACGCACCATGAAACTTTATCTGCAACAGCAGGAACTCAATGGAATGTTGGACAAAACAGTTCAGACATAAAAGAACAAATGTCATGCTTTCCTTTATATAAAGTTCAAAAACAGACACTATACGTTTCTATGGTTAAAAATCAGGATAGTGGTTATCTTTGGGGAGGATATGGGTATAGTAATTGGCAGAGAGTAGCATGTGGTTTCTGGATTGCCAGCAATTTTCTATTTTTTAATATGATGGTGGTGACATAGATAGTTCATGTAGCTACATTCTAATGATGTGCACTTTTCTACATGCATGATATAGAGAAGTTTATTCTTTTTACTGCTATGTAATATTCCGTTGCATGAATGGACAACAATTTATTTTTTTAAAGCACAGGAAGAGAGATGGGAGAAGTCACTTAGGTTTCATTCTCTAGGGATCCAAAGATATAGGCCAAGTCTTTTCTGCTCAGTGACTAAGTCCTGACTGGCCTTTAGTGTCACTCTATAGTGGTGACAAGGTTGCCCACACTTATGGCTCCTTGTTAGGGAGTTTTGGGGCTTAGAATGAGCCCTACAGAAAGGAGCAGAGATTTCAAGGTTGGGCAAAGTCACTCTAGGTTTGGGACAGATAGGGGAGAAGAATATGTTTGCATAAAATTGGTGATTAGCAGCCAAGGGTCTAGAACAGGGGTGGGCAAACTTTTTGACTCGAGGGCCACAATGGGTTCTTAAACTGGACCGGAGGGCCGGAACAAAAGCATGGATGGAGTGTTTGTGTGAACTAATATAAATTCAAAGTAAACATCATTACATAAAAGGGTACGGTCTTTTTTTTTTTTTTAGTTTTATTCATTTCAAACAGGCTGGATCCGGCCCGCGGGCCGTAGTTTGCCCACGGCTGGTCTAGAACCACACTGCGTAGGTTCAAATCCTGCCTCTGACACATGGGAGCTATTGACCTTGAGTAAGTTATTGACTCTCTCTGAACCCTAGTTTTCCCATCTGTAAAATGGAAACAATATTGTCCCTGTATTATAGGATGGTTAAGAAGATAAATGAGTTAAGATATACAATAAGTGTTATAACATGAAAAGGAACTTAAGTCAGCTTGAAAGGGAAAACATCACTCACTGCATTCAGGCTTGCAGGTTGCTGCAAAGGAGAGAGCAGAGTGGTTTTAGATCAGTTGCCAAAGCTCTAACACTACCCTTGGAGGCTGTCTCTGTCCCTTGTCCCTGATAGACATCCCTGATTCACTGTATGTTGCAAACATTTGTGCATACTCTTCTTTTCCTTCTTTTGATAAACATCTTGCTGCAAGGTTTCTAGAATTCTCAGATCACCCTTATGACCTCACAGAGAAGCCTAGCGGGCATGTGAACTCAGAACAACAATAGCCAAACTCTGCATTTCTCTGTTAGCTCTCCCTATAGTCTCTGCTCCTCCCTCCCCATTCCAGGTCCCTGGCCTCTATGCTAGAATATTGTTTTGTTCACACTGTATATTTCCTGGACATAACAGGTGCTCATTAGTTGCCTGAAGAGTTCTATCTTATTCAGTAGATGAATGACACTCTTTGCGTCTCTGGGTTCTGAGGTGTTTTCAGTTCTTATCATTTGGGCAGCATCATTTCATGCCTGTCAAAAGCCAGCCCTTTGGAACTGTTACTGAGAACAGGAGCAGTGTCTCTTGTCTTACCTTGAGCCAGGACCTGCCACAGGGCAGGTGTTCCTTAAATGTTTGGGAAGAGACACTTGCTTTAGATGCTCTTGTATTTCCTACCTTTCTAGAGAGGTAGGAAATAAACTTGGGATCTAAACTACCTTCCTAACATTTCAAACCGTGCTGCAGTCTCCTTTAAATTCATCTTGCTTAGCCGAACCGGTTTGGCTCAGTCCTCTGGGTTTTTAAACTAGAATGGGAAATAAATGCTACATGCTAGGCCCAGGGGCACTCAGAGAGGCCCCGGCCTCTCCCACTGGGGGGTGTGCAGGAGGCAGCTGATCGATGTTTCTCTCTCATCGATGTTTCTAACTCTCTATCCCTCTCCCTTCTTCTCTGTAAAAAATCAATAAAATATATTTAAAAATAAATAAATAAATCCATCTTGCTTAGCATCAGGGAACGAGGAACAATCCTCTGGGTTTTTAAACTAGAATGGGAAATAAATGCTACATGCTAGGCCCAGGGGCACTCAGAGAGGCCCCGGCCTCTGGTCATTGTCACAGACCACATTAACTCTTGTTTGTCATCTCACCACATTTGAAGGACAAGGACAGAGACAAATAATCTGACAGTCAGATTCAGGAGAAATATTTATTTATTGAGAAAGGTCTACGTTTCAGACACATTCCTACATATTTTGATGTATGATATTTCTGACCCCCAAACAACAACACTGACGCAGGCGTTTTTTTCCTTACGCTCTTTTTGAAGGTAAGGAAACCATGGCTCAGAATTATTCCCGTGCCATGCTGAATCACATAGCATTTTGGTGGCTAAGTCAGGAATTGAACCCCAAATCCTGGTGCCTCTGAGTCCAAGTCTACAGTCTCTATTCCAGGCTCTGGCCCAGCAGCTTGGCTGGTTAGAGCATCATCCCAATATACCCAGGTTGAAGGTTTGAGCCCGGGTCAGGGCACATACAAGAATCAACCACTGAATGCAAAAGTGAAACAACAGATCTGTCTCTCTCTCTCTCTCTCCTCCCCCTTCCTCTTTCTCTCTAAAATCAATAAATAAAAAATGTTAAAGTCTCTATTCTATTACCTTAGAACATACTGGAGAATGAAAACAATCCTGTTATATTCTGTCATACCTTGCTTTTGACCCAAACTGGTTTACCCAGCTTGATAAGTTCTTTAATCACCACGGGGTATTGAATGAATCATGGCCATATCCAAAACTCAAATCCACATTCAAAGGAGAAAGATCTATCCCATTGATAATGTTTAAAAGAATGTGCCTGGGGTTCTAAAGGAAATTTCAAAAGAAGAGTGATAAAAATGCTTTAAGGAATATTTGAAAAACCTCCCCAGGCAACTCCTGTCAAGGGGCACAGTCATCCGGGTGGTTACAGCATTACTAACTTTTTGCTGCAGGTACAGGTCTGCTTCGGCCATGGGCTTTGGAATTAGAAAAAAAAGGTCGCGATGAGGAGCTCTGTGACCTTCTGCTGGTAACCTAATCTCCCTGAGCCTCAGGCTCCTCATCTTTGAAAGGGCTGAGATGATATACGTGATGTACCGAGCACATAGCAGAGCCATAGTTAGACCTCAGTACCTGGTAATTATTATCTCTTGTTATGACACTCATCCTAGTCTAAGGTTGGAGAAACTACTGCCGCAGGGAGGCCTTGCTTAACTGAGGTGCAAGCCAGGGTCACAGTAAAGAAGATCCAGCTGGTGGGTGGTCATCTGAAATGCTCTTCTCTAATACTTTCAACAATAAAGATCAATTTTGTAAAAATGCTCGGAAAGGAGCCTATCCAGCACAGAGGGTCTGGCCTCCTAAATGTGGAATAGAGTGCCCACACTGCTCAACTAAGATGGTGCTTTGGCCAGAATAAGGGCCATTCGGACCTTCTGTGAATGAGCCCAGAGCCTGATGGACATGGACCACTTCCATGCATGCCAGGAGAGTAACTGTAGACTCAACCCCTACATAATGTATGAGCTTCTCAATTATTTACTGGGTCGACTCTGTGATGTTGAATGTGTGTTCTCAGGTCCTCCTCCACTTGGGACTAGAACCCAGAGGGTGGATGTTTGTCTGAAGAGCAAAACTACAAGCATGTGCAAACTGTATAGGACACTTAATGGCATGGACTACGTGTCATCAAGTCCCACTTTCTGAACAAATCCTAAGAGTTGCCCACATGGATATAGAGGTCAGGCTTTCTTAGACAGTAGATATTTTTATTCTTTTTTATAAAGCCCATTTGTTTAATAATAGCTAACAATGATTTATTTTTTTAACTTTCATAAAACTTTCCAAAATCTTAAATTCATTAAAAAGAGAAGTTCTTGGTTGCACCATGCGTCCTGATTTAACGTTCAGGAAATATAGTCTCTGTACAGATATGGGAGTTTTACATTTTCTAGGATAGTGGTTGTCTGCTAGGGTATTTGGCATTGTCACCACACCTCTAGAAGATATGTCTGATGGGAATATTATAAAGCATTTAACTTTTTATTTAGGTAGCTCCTTTATCTACTAGAGCAGATTTGATGTTATCTCCATAAAGTGATCATCTTCCCACACTCGCATTCTGGTATTCTGTTTTCAGTGAGAGAAAGAGGAAGAGTCACTGTGAACAGGGCCAGGATTTATGGGGGTTCAGGTGTCTGGCTTATGGACATCCGCTGTTAGTCTTGACCCGGAGAATAAAAGATGGTGGATGGCGAACCTGGGACATTTCAGTCCGTAAAGGAACTTGTGGTCATGGTAGTTCTGCTGAGGTTGTCATGCTGGCCCCCAGAACCCAGCTTCCCACCGGCTCTGAAATCATCACTAATATAAAGAGCACTTGTTTCCAATCAGGGGACCTCTTGTAGGATGCTGGCACTGCTACTAACTAGCTCTCTAGCCTTAATCAAGTCACTTTACCTCTTTGAACTGGTTTTTATTTTTCATCTATTAGAAGAGCATTTGGAATACATCAAGGGTTGTAAACTCATGGGTAAAGGAAGCAAGGCAGTGACCTAAATGAGACTAAGTCTAGTGCAGTGATGGCGAACCTATGACACGTGTGTCAGAGGTGACACGCGAACTCATTTTTTTGGTTGATTTTTCTTCGTTAAATGGCATTTAAATATACAAAATAAATATCAAAAATATAAGTCCTTGTTTTACTATGGTTGCAAATATCAAAAAATTTCTATCTGTGACACGGCACCAGCGTTAAGTTAGGGTTTTTCAAAATGCTGACACGCCGAGCTCAAAAGGTTCGCCATCACTGGCCTAGTGCAACAGAGAACGATGGGTACTGTGGAGACCAAGGGGGCCGCAGCCACTCTGCTCCAACTGATTGCTCCTGTACACAACACTGGTTCAAAAGTGTCTCACCCTCCACTTTTCAACAGAAGTAGGATTTCTCGATTTTTAGTAAAATATCCTAAATTTTAAATGTTGACAGTTAATCCAACATGAAAAATATGAGAGGGTAAAACAGAGATGTGGTCACCTCAAAATATAACTATGCAGCCAGGCCAGCATGGCTCAGTGGTGAGTGTTGACCGATGAACTAGTTGGTCACGATTCGATTCCCAGTCAGGACACATGCCTGGGTTGTGGGCCCAATCCCCAGTGGGGTGCATGCCAGAGGCAACCAAATCAATGATTCTCTCTCATCATTGATGTTTCTATCTCTCCCCCTCTCCCTTCCTCTCTGAAACCAATAAAAATGTATTTAATAAATATAACTATGCAAATAGTATATGCGCATAAATGCAAATTGGATTGGTATATATGCAAATTTTAGGTAATGGGACTGTAGGTGGACATTTGTCTTTTGTTAACTATTCATTTAAAGTGTCTCTACTTTTGTATAAAAATTTTTAAAAAAGTAATGGTAAAAGAAATAATGGAGGGCAGCTCAGGATGGCGCCAGATATGAAGAGAAAATGAGAGAGATAGTGATATTAGGTATGTTCCTGAAGAAACTTATATTTCTACCCTGACTTCTATATTTGTTTGTCAACCATTTCTAAACAATAGGTTACTGAAAGAAGGCTGTACTGGTTGCAGGCTGGGTAAACCCTAGGTGCCTAAAATTTCCCACCTAGCACTGCTCCTCCCTGTTTTCCCTGTTGTTTATAAAAATACTTCCCATGTCATGAAGAATATAAAAAGTTTCCCAACTTTGTTAGTTTGGCTTCTGAATATATTATAGGGTTTTATTTTGTTTTGAGAGGGTGGAGTAGGGTGGGGAGGGCACCTTACTTATTGTCCCTACTTACATTTTTCTTTGGTTTCTATCAAAACTGTTTTTATTCTACAAACTCACATCAGCTGCCCATAAAGTGGGCAGAAAACCAGAGGTTGTTATTTAGTGTGTTTGCTCGAAGGTTTTCGAGACACCCCATGGGAAGCTTATGCTTGTCTAAAAATATGTAGAGGAGAATATGATCATAAAGGAATTGAAAGCCTTTGTGTCAAAAACACAGAAATCCTCAAAAAATGTATCTATCCACCCTCTCATTGTAGCACCTATGGGGCTCATGCTAAGCGTGCGATGATGATTGTATAAGGATCGCTTTCTTTCTCTACTCCCTGAGCTGTATGAAGGCTTTCTTAGTTATGGAATAAAGACAACTTCTTTATTGATCTTCTTTAGTAGTAGGCAACTTGAAATGGTGTCATCATGTTCTAGATCGGCCCAGTAGAATCTTTTTTTTTTTTAATATGTTTTTATTGATTTCAGAGAGAGGAAGGGAGAGGGAGATAGAAACATCCACGAGAGAGAAACATTGATCAGCTGCCTCCTGCACGCTCCCTGTTGGGTAGGCATGTGCCCTGACTAGAAATCCAACTGCTACTTCTGGGTGCCCGGGACTACGCTCAGCCAATTGAGCCACACTGGCTGGGCCAGAGAATCTTTGACACTAAGGAGACCACAGGATGTGGATGCAGAGGGCTTGCCATTCACTTTCTTGTTGAAAATGGCCCACTGAGCAAAAGGCAGGATGATCCTTTGCCAGGATTTTATTGAAGGATCAGTAGACTGTCTAGCGCTTTTTTGCATCCTGTTGCCTCACTGATTTCAGGATTGCCAGATGCTTCTGTTTTTTGAAAATGGTTTAAAAAATACCTTAGTGATTCTGTTGTTTTAGAAACCTTACATATGGCATAAAATAGCCTAAATTTTTTTTTGAGAATACATTTGCTTTCTCTTTGCTCAACTTAATCATTATAGCGGAAATTCATTTAACTCTATTGTTTTATTGCTATGGGCATTTTGATAGCTGACATTCTAAAGTTATATAAAAGTGTGAGTAAGCAAGATATGAAGATTGAATTGCTCCTAGATTTTTTTTAAAGTGAGTCTTAAAAACATAAGTAGGCTAAGAAAGGTCAAGTTTTCAAATTGAAAAGTCATATCAAGATAAAAATGATTTTTTCAAAGCTGAGAGATATCTTTGATTTATCACCATTCATCAGAGACTAAGATTTTTCACACATTGAGTCATCACTAGAGACTTTTTTTTTTGGTAAACCACTTTAACCTGCTCTTGAAAACCTCTGGTTCATGAACAGAATGAGTCTGAGTCTGTCTCTATTTAGCCTGTGAAATTTAACAAGACCAAAGCCTGGGGTTGGCAAGGCTGTGAGCCATACCACCATCTCAGGTTTTTGATGACACCACAAACCACTTGAGATTTATTATATTAGCAGATGTCATCAGATATATGTGTGCACAGGTGCAGCATGCAGCTAGTGAAAGAAGGAACACTGTGTGTGTATATTTATTTTTATACCCATACTCTCAATGGCTAGAAAATGCCTGTCCTGGGTAGTGTGGAGTTTCGATTCTATTGCAAGGGCCTATCCGGTAATCTCTTGAAGTCTTTTCTACAGATATAATTCTGTATGATAAGCAAGTGTTTTGTGGGAAAGACACTGTGTTTGTTTTTACAATCAATATCTAAAGAAGAGGCATAACAGGATTATAGCTCAAGACTGCTAGAACCAATGAGAAACGAAAATAGTTACCAGAGGCTATTCTTATACTTGGGTTTTCCTCTTGCACAATAGACTAAGTGTGCGTTCTCCTCTCCTCGATAAAAGCTGTAGGGGGACAGCTCTCACATCTTGAACTTCAACAAAATGCCAAAAGTTGGCCTTTGATAAATGTTCTAACTTAAGCCTCTCTAAATATGTTTAAATTATTAAGAAATAATTAAAACTATTTCCCTGAGGCGAGATGAAATAGGAATGTTTACACAGCTTTATACATTACGTACTTTTTAAATTCTAAAATATAGTTTTCCAATTGTTTTAAAAGACTGTATGTTTTATTTACTATCAAGTCTTTATTATATACATTGACTCTGCACAAAAGCTGGCACAGTGGACTAAATATAATAGTCTAATAAATTAGTGTGTACTCTGATAATAAAAATAATATAAATAAAACGTACTTCCTGTATTTTTGAGAAATAGAGAAATAAGATAAAATAAACACCTTTGGGGTAATGACTGAAAATTACTGGTTTAGATGGGGTAGAGGAATTACTTCAATTATGACATAAAGCGTTGTTACAATGCATGCCTTTTAGAAATAATTATATAGTGATTATTCTCAAAGATAAACACATGCAGATGTTGCTAGTACATTTTAAAAAATTCTTAATTTGAGGAAAACATACAGAAACTGCATACCAGTTAATTGGCTTTAAGAAGAACCAGAAATATCTAAACTGTCAATGTACTTGAGGATCTTCTAGTAAGTTCTAAGGAATGAATTGTGCCTGCAACTGAAAGCAAATGAATAAATAGATAAATAAATTAGCTTTTCTACTAGAATCACTTTAGATGTGTCAGAGGGCCCAAATGCTTAAGTATGTTGGACAGTCCTTATTTTAAATGATTGAAGGATTAGTTATAATTTCTAAAAAGATTCTTATACAAAAATATTGGACCTTAATACATTCTAGGAAAAGGCTTTTAACTAAGATAATTTTAATTTTGAAAAAGCATCTATTTTAAAACACTTCCTAATTTCTACATTTTTATTTTCAGGAAAAAATATAAAAACCAGAAAATCAAGTGATGTTGTAGATTGGAAGACCATGGTCATTAGCCAATTAAAAGATTTAGGAGCAATAACTCTTTGGGGTGACCACTAATTAGTGAGACCAGTTTCTATAAGACATGATTGAAAATTAGCCTCCTTATTTCATAAACCTTGGATATCATTTAATTATGATATGTGTACATTTTTGACAGACTGAAGAGAGGTTGTATAGGAATACATATTCTTGTAAGCTTCACATGTCAAAAGAAACAAATGACATGCAAATAAAAAAATCTATGAAAGGCTGAGCATGACATGCAATGGTACATTCTATTACCAAATAATATGCTTAGGAAGAAATCCTCTGACAGGTGACACCAAATCTAGATTCATCCAAGTCATCACTAGAAGCACAGAAAATCCTTTCCCTTCCCCTTTCCTATTGCTTTTCCCATTTTGTGTTTGGAATATTTCCTAAACAAAACTGGATTCTCTCTGTAATGCCATTTCTCCTTTGCATGAACTAGCTGTTGGGAAGAACTGGTAACTCTGCTATGGACTTCAGATAATTACAAGAGAGAAGACTTTCTGAGGCATACTTAAAGAAGTTTTAGAATTGGATAATACTGTCCATTTAAACACTCTCTTCCCCAACCTAAATAATATTTTTAAATTTTACAATTTTATTTTTGTTTCCTTAGTGCTAAAATGTGATTATTTAACCATGAAAGTACTATTAGGAAACCCTATAATGGAAACAGATCTGTTTGTTACCCATTTGAATTGATTGCCTGGGTAGACTGAATTATAGTTACACTAGCTGAGTGGTTAAAAATAACTAACTTGGAACAAGGTAAACGTTAAAATTTAATTTTCCTTTGGAAGTTGTAGCTGAGTGTGGCAATACATGCAAACATATATGTATACATATATATGTGTGTGTGTATCTCCATCTTTCATCTCCATTCCCAAAGCTATCCTTACAAGTGTAGATATATACTTTTAGGTTTTTGTTTTTTTAGGGGGGAAATTGGGATCTGCTAGACCTTCACTTTAATAACCTAGTTTTAAGTTTGGCATTTTCTAAAGTCAAATGGGACCAATCCAATTTTTAGTTTTGTACTTATCATAGAAAATACATTATTCACATACAGCAAAACATCTCTATGATGTGTATTATATGTGTGCTGGAGAAGCAAAAACATTTTTTTTTTGTTATAAGGCCAAAAATGTCTCTTTTTTTGTTTAAAATATGCATTGTAGGAACTAAGACCCTGAACAATGTTGTTTAAATTCTTTTGGACTTTAAGGTAAACACGATGGGGATTAAAATACTGACATGCTCACATTGAGTAGAGTGATAAGAACAATTCATCGGGAGTTATTCCACTCCCACTGGTAATCACATAATTGAACAGGGTTTTTAGCGGATATTTGAAGCTATTGTTGTCTGTTGTGCAATTACTCAACAGTCGGGATCTCTGTAATAAAATATTTTCCAAACCCATATGGGTTAGTACTAAGTAAATGTAAGGCTCCTGTTATATTTTTACTTTTAATATTTCAATTTAAAATTAGAATTGTATCACAACGTAGTGATAACAGGCATTATTTTACGGCACTACAGATGCTTAACATAAAAAGAAATCATTTGAAAACTGAACAGAAAAGTACATGTATATAACTTTTAAGAATACTAATCAAACCTGCTTTATTTATGAGCATTAACCCTATCAAATCTCACCTAGAGTGTTTACTTCTGGGGACCCGAAGGTTGTATGTCTCTTTGGTGCTGGTTATTTCTCCCCCCTTCCCTTAAATTACTGAGTTCCCATTAGTGCACAGAAATGGAAATGAAAAGTGCTCTCTCGGGCAGTTTTCCCTTCATGGCCAGGTCAGGCAGTGGGACACTGTAGAAGTCCTTCCACGCGGGAACGATCGCGGCCTTGCGAAGTTGACCGAGCAACGTGGCGGGAAGCAGGGCAGTCACAGCAGTTCGGAAGTCACGCTGTTCTTTCGCCAGGAGTCGTGCGCGGCCGGGGGGCGCCGCTCCCCTCTCCCCACGCCCCGGAGCACAAAGGGGGCCCGCACCCCGCCCGCGCGCGCTCCGGCCCCACCCGGCGGCACAAAGCCCAGCCCC